>NC_132792.1:155749677-156058427 GCF_048418805.1 Vulpes vulpes
CATAAGTAATGGGGTCCACAGGCTTAACAGAGGTTTATTTGAAGGACCAAGAGTTCAATTTAGTGCGTTTATCAACCAGTGTTATCTTTGATTGCATTAATAGGTATTTAATGTCCAGTCTCATTAGAGGGTGCACTACTCAGACCCCCAAGAATGTCCTGTGTACTCCGAGTTGGCTCAGAGACTAGAGGAGATCCAGAAGGATGTGAACAGTATGGTAGAGGCTTGGAAGAGTGTCCTCATAACTAATCCAGGAACCTTGAAAAGTCTATGTATATTTAGCCAAAGAAGAGACGATATAAGGGCATTTGATAACTAAACTAGACTATTTTGTTATAGTTTGTTCTATGGGTAGAGATGCTGAAATAGATGATGAGTGTTGTGAGAAGCCTAAAAGGCAGTGTTTGTTGGGTACCAGTTGTAAGTCCAGCAGACAGTGTGTGACTGGTGGGTATTCCGTTAATGTTTACCCTGTGACTGACTTCATGAGTAGAAGAGTCCGTGAATAAACAAACGCACAAAAGAACCAGGACAATGGATAAAATGTATAAGGAGTTGGATTTTCTCTCAAAATAGGAATGACAATGTGCTCCCATCCTGATACCTTGTAATTAGTTCTCTGATAGCAGTTAAGAGCCTCTTCCATATATTTGGGTCAGCTCTTTCAGAGCATAATGTATTTCTGGTTCATCTCTATTTTCCTGGCAGCTAGTACATAGTAAGTACTAAAAAGTGTTAGCTAAGAAAAAAATGACTTTTTTTTTTTTCACGAACAACAGCGAAACATTGTTTAAAAATGTACTTATGTACTAAGTGAAAGAAGCTAATCTGAAAAGGCCATAGACTGAATGACTTCAACTATATGACTTCAACTATATGACATTTTGGAAAAAGCAAAGCTATGGAGACTGAAAAGATCAGTGGCTACCAGGGATTAATGGAGAGGGAGGGATGAATAGGAGGTACAGAAAGGATTTTTAGGGCCCTGAAAATACACTGTATAATACTATAATGATGGATAGATGTCATTATATGTACATTTGTCCAAAGCCGTAGAATGTGCAGTACCAAGGGGGAACCCTAAGTATAAACTATGAACTTTGGGTGATAATGATGGTTCAGTGTAAGTTCGTGAGTTGTAACAAAAGTGTCACTATGGTTGGAGGTGGGGAGAGCCATGCATATATGGGGGCAAAGGGCTTTCTCACAATTTTGCTGTGAACCCAGCACTGTTCTAAAAAAATAAAGCCTTAAGAAAAAAAGTAATGTTGTGGTGGTAAAGTCCCTGCCCCTGGAAATGTTCTTTGTAGAAGTTAAATAGCTCTCAGGAAGTTGAGAAGATTTTTGTGCATTAGTTGACAGATTGGACTTTCTGTGTGTGTGTGTGTGTGTGTGTGTGTGTACATTTATTTCAAGTCAGAGATATTTTGAAAAAAATATCAAAGGAGTGGGACAAGTTTAGATTCTGTGAACTGAAGGTAATTTTATAGAGTTCCTATCTAAAATTTCAAAATGTTCCTCATCCCCTAACATTTCATGTCCTTCTTCCTTGATTTATTTTTTCTTTTTAGCCTTTCCTGTCACACATACTGTGTATTTTTTGTGTTTACTCTGTTTGTTATTTTTTATCCCTGCCAGATTTTTCTTTTGAGTGTAGGGATTACCATCTGTTTACTTTGCTACTGTATCCCCAGTAAGTAGAACAGTGCCTAGCATGAATAACTCAATAAATATTTGTTGAATGAATAGATGTCTGCAAGCTTACCACAGGTATCACCTACTTATATGAAAACAATCGATGATTATGTGAATATTGTGTGACTGAAAACTTATTCTGACTTTTTTAATTACAGAAGGCCTTACGACCGGATATGGGCTATAATACGTTGGCCAACTTTCGAATAGAAAAGAAAATCGGTCGCGGGCAATTTAGTGAAGTTTATAGAGCAGCCTGTCTCTTGGATGGAGTACCAGTAGCTTTAAAAAAAGTGCAGGTAAGATGATTTTAATTATGTAAATCAATGTAAAATTATACTATATGAATAATAAATAGAAGGGAGTATGTCTGAATGACTGGGTAATGACAGTCTTAAGGTGAGAATGCTAGAAAGGAATAAAAATTATACTTTAAAAGCTTGAACTGAGTGTAGTACACAGTGGAAATTAATTTTTAATTTTAATATTACTTCTGGGCTTTAAAAATTTAGCTGGTTTTGTTCACCTAGATTCAGTAATAACTGAAATGCTCCTAGAAAAGCTTTTACAACCCTAGATTTTTAAGAGGCGGATTTGAGTTCTCACCAGTTGCTCCTGACTGCACATGTAACTCTCAGCTGCAGCCATAGGCCTCACAATAGGAAAATAGATTTTACAAAATGTATTGTGTAAAGTTAGCGAGTGGCAGTCAAGGTTAAGCTGGGTATTAATGTGGAGAACCACACTGGTGATAAATGAAGGAAAAATGAAGTTAACTTTATTTATTGGAAGATTTAAAAAAGAATGAAGAAGATTGATTAAGTTAGAGGATCAATGACCTATTTGTAATTTCCATCTTGTACTTGTATCATTCTAGAATCAGCTTTGCTCTCCAGTCCTGGCTTTCCCCTCCCCTCCCCACTCAGATTCATTTATCTTGTTCCAGATCCTCTTCCGCAGTCCTCCCCTAACCCTATGTACCAGTGCCACTGAGTTACCTCGTGTGGACCTACCAGAGCCCTCAAAGTTTCGTTTGCTCTAACAAGTCTAGGAAGTCTAATTTCACTTGCCCTCTGGTCTAGAAAGTACTTGTCTTTCTGTCTGAGTCTGTTTGACATCATAAAGTTTTGCTTCCCATTTTTCAGATGAGGTAGTTATTGTTCACATCTGCCCACAGACTTTCCTATTTTACTCTGCAGCCCTCACATCTTTTCTCTGTAGTGACCTGTGAGATCAGAGTTTTCTCAATTTTCTTTTTGTAACTCCTTAGAGGATCGATGTGCTTGCAAGAGGCCATCACAGAGATGAACAACTTTCACTTACCTTTTTTGAGGAAACAATAAGTGTTTATAAAAGATGTTATGTGGCATATACGATATGAAAAATAATAGAAATGCCCTCATATCTGCAACCTGGCTTAAGAAAAAAAAATTAGAAAAAATTTTGAGCTGTATCTGGCCACTACCTTCCCTCAGAGGTTACCATGTCTGGCATTCTGTGTTTAACATTCCTTTGCTTTTCTTGATAGTTTTCCCTACATCTGTATACATTTCTAAATGAATTTATTGTTTGCTTTATATTTTTTGAGCTTTTTATCAGTGTTGTCACATGTTCGTGCATGTGGTTGTACATTATCCTTTTCACTTGCTGTATCGTATTCAGTTGCTCTCGTTACGTGATACTTGCCGTGTGGATTGTTTATAAGTTGTTTACTATTGGAAGCAGTACTTCTGTGCTAGTCTTATCTGTTTTTCTTGGTACACACATGCAAGCATTTCGCTTTTGTCTGGGCCTAAGAATGGAAATGATGAGCCATGGGGGATGCACATGATTGGTTCTGCAAGTTAATAGCAAGTTACTTCCCATAGTTGGGCAGGTTGACTTTTTTCACTGGCAGCCTAGAAGAGTAGCAGTCTTCTCTCTTTTAATATGACACTGACAGTTTAATAAAATATAATATAGAGGTGCCTGGGTGGCTCAGCGGTTGAGCATCTGCCTTGGGCACAGGGCGTGATCCTAGTCCCAGGATCGAGTCCCACATCCAGCTCCCTTCGAGGAGCCTGCTTCTCCCTCTGCCTGTGTCTCTGCCTCTCTCTCTGTGTCTCTCATGAATAAATAAATAAAAATAAAATCTTAAATATAGAATGCAGATATTAATGTTTATGAAGCAGATGACTTTTGGAAGGATTATTCCATTAGAAAAGAACTCTGATCCATTTTTTAAATGTGTTTATTAGAATGCCTGGGTGGCTCAGCGATTGATCGCCTGCCTTTGGCCCAGGGTGTGATCCTGGGGTCCCGGGATCAAGTCCCACATTGGGCTCCCTGCAGGGAGACTGCTTCTCCCTCTGCCTGTGTCTCTTCCTCTCCCTCTGTGTCTCTCATGAATAAATAAATGAAACCAAAAAAAAAAAAAAAGGATTATTGAATTTCTACTTTGCATCTCTAGGCACTGAGGGAAATAAAAAAGAAGCTAGTCATATTACTCCTGCACTCCGGTGGAAAAAGAGTCTTTGTAGAATGATTAAATGTTAAGCCCTGTGGCATGGATTCCTGATTTAAATAGGAGTTTACAGAACGGAGATGTCAGTTTGAGCCGTTGGTGGAATCGGGACATAGGCCAGGCTATCAGAGCGAGGCCAGATTCCGGAGAACACTGAAACCAGGAACAGGAATTTGAAGAATAGGACAGTAAGGATTCACTATGGATACTCAAGTAGAATAATAGTCTTCAAAGTTCATTCTTTTAAAAGTAAAATTACAAACCGAGCACACAGAATAGACTGGAAAGAGGACAGCTGCCTATTTGCCACAGGTAGGGAAGGCCAAAGATGGACTGAGAAATCATCTGGAGGTTTCTGGAGGCTTCTCAGCTTCCTTCTCCACCTTCCCACTGGTTCTGAGTGTAGGGGAAGAGGCTGGGCTCCAGTCCATCCAGTATTTTTCTTCTTTTTGATTGGAAATTTGAAAGGACCTGAGTTAATTTGGGCAATCATATTTCCATTCAATATTAGATGCCCCCTCCAGATGCTCCTGTTTTACACCATGACAAACCTCAGACAGCCATCTCCTGCCATGTGGAGCTAGTTTGTCCTTTTGGATTATACAGTTCTTCTCTGCTTTATACAGTATTAGTATTGTGGCATCTTCCAGTTTTAAACGTAGCTTCTTTATAAAAGAGAGAAATGATGTTGTAAAGATACTCATAGCTTATTTAATTAGGGAATGGTGTCTTAAACCTTTATGAGGAGAAATGTATTTGCCTTTCAGATGTGTTATTGATTTCTGTGATGTATTACACTTGTGTGCTCAACAATAAATTTTGCGCTTCTTGCTAAACAAAAAAAAAAATCTCTGTAGCTTAAAAAGAAGGTGTTTAAGAATATTGTTAACCAGACTGTCTTCCTTTCTGGAGAATCTTAGCTCCTCTTAAAAAAATTCGTAAAGAGTGAAATACTGGATTTCCTTATGTGTCTTGTTACTTTGAAGAGCTGTATTACTGTCCCCAGTTCTTCTGGAATCTTTCCTCAACACTGCTTGAGTTTATAGGGTGAAGTGCTGCTCTTACGATTCATTTGTCTGCTTCCATGTCATTAAGGAGAGATGTTAGAATTACCATCCAGATTCCTCAGCTTAGGTTGTTGTGTTTTTTTTCCCCCCTCGGCTTAGTTTCCAAGGCATTTCCTTACTTTGCCCCACAATATCAAGCCTCACTTTTTCAAGACCTTAAAAAAAAAACAAAAAAAAAAACCCACAAACAACAACAACAACAACAACAAAAAAACGCACCAGTGTCCTAAGTAAGCTCTGGTGACTTTCGTATAGGTTTGCCTGTTACCTGTGTGTGGAAAGAAGAGTGTGTGTTCTGAATGCACATCACTTCTTTGAAATCATAAACAGATCCGAGAACCTACAGTTTATGGCAAAATGAACCAGTCTTTGGGAAAATGTACCCACATCTCATCGTGATTTGTTTGCCAAAATTAAGATGGTGTCTTAACTGATGTGACGTTTTTGAAATTCCATGTGCCGATGTTGCTCCCATCTCTCCCTGTTTCCCCTCTTTGATGTGTCCCTTTGTCCTGCCCATTCACTCATTCCACCTAGTGGTAGTATATTGATCACCTTGTGTTCGGGGGTCAGCATGGAAAACTCCAGGATTACTGAGATCGACAAATAATGGGGATTCCAATAGAAGTGCAACAGAGACACCTCTAAAATCACAAGATAGGCACTGTAATGAGAGTGCCTCCAGGAACATGGAGGAGGAGATTGGCGTCACAGAGGAGGTGAGCTGGGTCTCAGAAGCTCAGCTCTTTGTGTTGGCAGACTGTCAAAGAATTGCTTTGATCTGGTCCACCTAATCTCTATTGATTTGTATGTTATCAGTCTTATGACATGGTACTAGAGTATGAATTTTGGGTCTCATTGTGTCTCAGTTCTTTGATCTTTGTTACCCTAACTTTCTAAGAGGCGGTGAACTATTTTGATCCTTAGTCGTCTTTGCTTACTCTTAAGTTATGTGTCCAGATAACACTGGTTTCCCGTGGGACATCCATTGTCAGTGACGTTTTTTAGAATGGAAAGTACTTTTCTATAGTATTTACAAAGGTAAGGTGATAATGCACTTTGTTCAAATTCACCCTTTTGATACACGGGTTATCTCAAAACAGCTTCCTGAAGGGACAAATATTCTTTGATGTTTATTGCTTTTACTTACAGTTGATTATGATAATAAAACAATCGTCGAGAAGTAACTTTTTAAAGTGGAACTTGCTTTTTTTCCACCTATGTTGATTTTAGTTTCTACATTCTGTAGAATGTAGAAACTATATGTTTTCATGTATTAGAAATTGGGATTGCATACATTTAGAAATTTGTGAGCAATGAGAGTGTCTTCCATAGTGTATAGATGAGAATAAGTTCATCATCTCTATGACTCTGTAGTCTCTTTTTCAGTGTTCATTGTGTTACTAAATTCATTCTGCAGCTTTTATCAGCTTCATTATATAATCTCTATAGATTTTGTTTGAACCTTCCAATAGTTATTTGGACAAATGAAAAATAGGAAGCATTTAGTAATTGATGCTGTTTTACTTGTTAAGGAGACATAGGCTTTTGTCTTAAAAACCAAAGCTCCTTAATTATATTTATTGTATGTGCAATTTTATCTTAGGCATTTCTTAGGCATATAAGAAATTGAGCAAATTTTTAGTTTTATTGAAGTTTTTGAGAATAGGGCATTTTAGTTAACAATATTTTACAGTTACAATGAATTCCCACCCAGGGCATAAATAGATTATCAACATTAAAATATTTAAATGAGGGAATGGACATCCGTGAAATAATTCAGTCCTTTGTCCTTTTTTGATGTTTCACATTGTTTTTTTCTTTAGCATTTTTTGGTGCCTTAGGGTTGTTATTATGCTAACATGTAGGTTTTGGTTGTATGGGTTTTTCTTAAAAATTTTAAGTGGTAAAAAGTCTTCTAGTAGCCAAACCCAATGAATAAATAGAGTTGAAGTAACTTTTTATTTATGTTGTTGAAGATTTTTGATATGCTCAATTATTATTTACTGAGGACCTACTGTATGGCAGACATTGTACTCAGAACTGAGATAGAATAATTGAGTTCAACATTTATATAATTATAAATAATTATAGCTAAGAAGGAAATGACTGTCATGAGATAGGACAAACAAATTAGGTGGGGGGAAGGAAGGCTTTTTATTTTTATTTACTTATTTTAAAAATATTTTTAAAACATTTATTTAGTCAAGAGAGCGAGCGAACATGAGACAGAGAGAGCATGAACAGGAGGAGGAGCAGAGGGAAAAGCAGGGGAGCCCAGTGTGAGACTCAATCCCAAGACCCTGGGATCATGACTGAGCCGAAGGCAGACACCCAATCACTGAGCCACCCAGGCTCCCAGAAGGAGGGCTTTTGAGATGTTTGGCAAAAACGTTTCTGAGGATGTGGAATTTAAACTCAAGTGGAAGATAAGGAGTCAGCCATCTGAAGAGCAGGAATAAGATTACAGGCATAGAGAACAGCCTTGGACAATAGGATTGACTTAGAATATATTAAAGACAGATAGTTGTGACCCCCATGAGTGGAGTGAGGAAGGGAAGTAGCATGGGGTTATAGAGCATGGCAGGAAAGAATTTGAGAGTTTTTTTTTTTTGTAGGCCATGAAGAGAGGTCTATATACTATTTATGTGTTCTTTGTTTTATAAGGATAATGAAAAGCCATTGGAGGAGCTTAAGCAGGTGATGATAAAATGTGATGATATATGTTTTAAAGACTGCATAGACTGCTGTGTAGAACATGGATTTGCCCTCTTCCATACACAGCAATAACAAGGCCAAACATTATTAATTGAAAAATGTTTAGCTGTTAAATAAATAATATTATTGGCAATATAAACAAAAATTACAAAATAAGATATTTCTAAAACTTTGTAAACATTAGAACTAAAAGAATGTGTAAAAGCAAATAGAGTCATAGGATAGCTTTCACGTAGGAGGCAGGTTTTACGAGGTAGTACGTTTGACCTTTTTTCCACAAATAGTTCTATAGTTCTTGTTCTTTAAATGAATATTGCCTTTCCTCTGACATTTGCTCTTTCCTCACAACCCTCTCCAGTATCACATGCTTCTCTTTCTTGACTTGGGGCACGGTGGAATTCTCTTCATTAGGGCTTACTTTCCCTCCCGCTTCAGACCTCATTCTACATTCAACCACCTGTCATTCCGCCACCTTTGAAACCAGTGTCATCCAATTAAATTTTTCTTTTCCATCTTTATCCCTTTTCTGGTAATCTAAAGTACTTTTTCTCTTCTCTTCTCTTTTTTTTTTTCTTTTTAATGTTTTTAACACCTAGCTCTCATTTTTCCTCTGCCCACTGCTGGGTGCTGTGTTGACTCTGTTGAGACCAGGCCTCATGGTTTCTCACCACGCCTCCACTCCATGGCCCTCAGTCAGCTTTCTTAGTCCATCATCAGGCCGTACCCTACACTGTACTGATTCTGCCTCAAACTCTCAAAATTCCCTAATTAAATTCCCACTTCTTTCCCATTTCTTCTTTGCAGTAAAACTTGTTCCTTGAGCTCATCTTGATTATCATGGACACACTATGCTGTATTCCCCAGACCTCTTATATAAGGTCTAATTTCAGTTGTTAGCTTTGTTGGGCCTTTGTCAGCTCTTGCAGATGCTTCTACTTTAGCATCTCTCCCTGTGTTGCTAATCCCCAGTCATGGTTAATCTGCACTGCGTACTTCTTCATTTCTCTCTTCACATGTAACCATTGTTCCATGTGCCATAGCACAGAAGGGTCCAGGGTATGTCTTGGAGTTCTTGTCGCTGCTGTGGTTTTCTTGGACCACAGTCTCTGACATTTCCCACTTGCATCTGTGTTAACCACAGGATAAGAAGAACCTCAAGTCAGCAGATAAGTGATTATAATATCCATGGTGGAAGTTAAGAACTACTACCCTGAAGCCTCAGACTCCACTCGAATACATTCATGATCAGTCGATAATGCCATCTCCTGTGGCCGAAACAGTCTTTGTGTCCATTGTGTTGTCAGGATCACAGAGCTGTTCTGATTCTTTTAATCCTACCTGTGCTTGGGTGGGATTTTTCCTTTCTGCCTCCTTGGAGACATTTTCACCAGTTGCCCCATTTCTCCTACATCAGCTTGCCTTCTCTGCCTGTAATAGCATTATCTGACTTGCTCACTGACCTCTGTACAATCTGTTGCTTCAACATCTGCCTGCAGCGTCTTAGAACTTATCTCTTGTGCTTTCTGAGATTCCAAGCTCTAGATTCTCCTCCCTCTCTGGTGTCCCTCTTCTGTCCCCTTCAGTGGCTTCTCTCTTCCATCCCCTTCAATCACTTCTCTTTTCCTTACTCTTTTTTGGATCATTTCTCATGGTTTTAATTTTGGGTCATTCACTTCACCTGTAGCCACATTCTCCCTCACAGCCCTATGTACCTCCATAGGGTGCCTTCTTCATCTATAGAAGCCTTGACTAAGCTCTGCTGAGCTTGAAGCTCTCATAAAATCTGAACAAAAGTGAATTTTCTTTGATAGAGTTTTTCTTCATCTTCTTTTTTTTTTCTCTTAATTTTAAGGAAGGCTTCCTGATGCACTTGAAGTCAGATCACCTCTAGCCTGTTGAATTAAAAGGCATTTCCTTGGAAACAAAAGTGTTTTTAATAGTCAAAGAATAATCAGTGCCACACACTGATACCTAGTTCCATACCATCATTTGCCAGGACCATAAGGAATCCACAAGAAAGAGATTGAGGACTATCTTGTAATTTGCAGTTCAAATGTGTTGCTGTGTTAAGAGAGGAAGGTAGACAGAAGCTAAATCGCAGGGCTTGGTGTTCTAAAGGGAGAAAGGTTTCTGGCGTCTGTGTAGAACTCTTCCTGCACTCACCTCGCTTAAGTTGTGCCCCCATCTCCACTCCAGCTGTCTCCCCACCCTTTTGAGTGCCTCTTTATTTACTCAGGGAAGTCTAGTGGTAGAGACTTCAGTTATTTAGGATTAACTTGTTCAGTGATTTGTGATTTATATCTAGAGAGGTCACAGTCCTTCTGCTACGGATTTTCCACCCTCCCCTCCCCACCATCCTCTATCCCTTCAAATTAAAGAGAGAGGTTCTGTAAGGGAAAGTCTGCCTACCAGTCAGCATGTAGGAGAATCGGAAATTTGCAGGCTAATAGCAAAAATATTCCTTAGACCTCCTCTCCTGTCACTCCAATCACGGTTAGAGGATGGTCCGTACAGGCGTCGGGCAGTTGGAATAAAGGGATGGAAGCATTTGGGCACCAGATCAAGAGAGGCAAGAAAGAACACTGGGATAAAGAAGGGCATAATCCAGGGACAACTGAGGTTTGTCACTTAGAATACAGGGACTCAATTTAGGGACAAGTGGCTCAGTTCATTTATTCAGGCTCTGTAAAGCTGGTGAGGCCCAGGAGATAATCTGGGTAAGATTTTCACTATATAAGGTTTATTTAAAGTGAGATATACCACGTTTTTCAAACTTTTTAATATACATTTTTAAGTACTTTCATTGCTACGTTTTAAGTGTTTTTCTTCTAACAAATTGACAAATGCCTTTTCAAGGATATTTATGTTAAATTACTAGAAGACCTCATTTTCCTCTTAAAGATACCTTTTTACTTTGATTGGTCATGAGTAAATTTTGGCAAAATTTAGATGACAAAACAAACTTTTAAGTGATTCAGAAAGTACCAAGAATTTATTAGCCAACACTTGCCTAAACATTGCTGTTAAGGGATCTTGCTCTTACCAAGTATATAGCTTAAAATCCCAAAGAATCTTTAGTAGAGCTCAAAAAGATGCTGTCTGAAGATAAGCTTGTAAATATTCTAAAAAAAATATTTTCACAAAATCCAGATTTTTTTTCCCCTTATATGTTCTTTTTCTTGCTCATGAAATCAGACAGTCTTGAATCTATGTCTGGGAGTGATTTAATCTAAAAATCCAGCTTTTATTTTTGTCTTGACTTCCTGGCTAAGAGAAAAAGATAAGATACTGCTGAATTCCCAATTAAACGTATTTATAAATATATTTGGTTCAGAATTTCGTTTTGCCTCATATGTGCCAGGAACACTTATCTCTCAGTGACTGAGGGGAGACTTTGATATTACTAAGAATTCACTTAAAAATAAAAATTAATTTGTAATACTAAATTATTTAATTGTAAGTTGAATTAGAAATTCACAGTTTTTATGAAGCACACTTCTACCTTAGTATCTTGTGTCTAGTTAGGGTTTCCTAAAGCTCCTGTACTCATCTTTTTCTCATCTCATTCACTAGTGTTTGCTTTTTAAATATTTTTCTTATCATAGAGACATTGATTATTGGGAGATTAAATTTATACATGCCTCCAAGTTTGTAATTTTCTTCATTTTAATAACTAGCACCAGAATTTCCTTTCCCTTTCTTCTTAAAAAACATTTTCAGGAATTCCTTCAAGGCCAAAGACATTTAAAATTTTGTTCTTCCCTGCATTTCTTTGAATTATCTCAAGTCCGTTGTGACTAGTAGGTCCTGAGCGTAGCATTAGCATGCATGATTTGGAGGTAATCTGTTTTTTCTCTTGCCATTTTGATTTTTAGGCATAAATATTGTGTGTGTGTATTTCATAACTGTAACTAATGTCAAGCTCAAAATTTTGTCTACATTAATATATAGTATTATTTAACATGTTACATTAGTAACATCAAGTTTTCGAGCCTCATTTGGCAATTTGGGGAATGAATGGCTTTTCTCTATGTAATTGCTAGGTGTAAAGCTTTTTTCTTTATAGTAATAAACTTTTGATTTTACTTATTTCTATAAGCTATCTTGCTGAAGTGAATTATGCTTTCCTGCATATATGAGTCCTGCCCAGCTAATCCCTGCCAGCCATACTCCACTTCCTTGAGGTTCTCACATCACTTTGTATAAGTAGTGCTTATTAGATTGTGTGTTTGTGTTCTGTGTATGCATCTGCAGTCTGCATCTGACAGCTTGCATCTGGAGGACTGCATCTGAAGGACTGCAAGCTCGTTTTCTTATTTATATCTATAATAAAATCTGATGACAATTGACAGCATGGTTTTGTGAATAAAAGAAAGCAATAACATGAACAAGTTATTTATGTTAATTGTCTACCTGTAGAATAAAACTATGATGCTCTTGAAAAGGATTATGTTTATATGAAATTTTTTCCTTCAGTAAGTAGTGTTATACTGTTTGTGCTTGCTTTTTTTTTTTTTGTTTTTAAGGTTTTATTTATTTATTCATGAGAGATACAAAGAGAGAGGCAGAGACACAGGCAGAGAGAGAAGCAGGCTCCCTGTGGGGAGCCTGATGTGGGACTTGATCCCAGGACTTCAGGATCATGACCTGAGGATGTGAGCCCCTGAGCCTAAGGCAGACACTCAACCACTGAGCCACCCAGGCATCCCTCTCTTTGTGCTTTAATGCTGGTAGTTCATTTTTTTTTCTCCTCCTATTAGTATCCATTTATAGCTAATATCTCATTTTACTGAAGTTTGATATCTATGAGGGTTCGATGTTTACAAAAAATTTCTTAGTAGATATTTTATGTAATTTTTGTGATGGTGATTTGTCCTTTCTTTTTTCATTTCATTTCATTTCATTCCTTACCATTCCACTCCCATCTGAAGTCATAGTAATATGAGTTGACTGTGGTGAGCCTGGTTAGATTTACTGCTAATGGAGAAAAGTGAAGCCACACTCTGATACACTTACTAAGCACACGCATTTCCTTTTCTGTTGTTTGAATGAAGTGGGAGGAAATTTGATGCCATCTAGTTTATCTCCCTCTCTTTGTAAACCATTAAAGGGAGGGGCACCTGGGTGGCATAGTCCATTCAGTGTCTTTTAGTTTTGCCTCAGGTCATGATCTCAAGGTCTTGGGATCAAGTCCTGCATCTCAGCCTGGAGTCTGTTTGAGATTCTCTCTCTCCTTCTGCCCCTACCCCCTCTCACATATACCCACGTACTCTCTCTCTCAAATAAAGAAATCTTTTTTAAAAAGCCCATTAAATAGGGACTCCTGGATGGCTTAGTAGTTGAGCATCTGCCTTTGGCTCAGGTCATGACCCCGGGGTCCTGGGATCGAACAGGGAGCCTGCTTCTCCCTCTGCCTGTGTCTCTGCCTCTCTATGTCTCTCATGAGTAAATAAAAAAATCTTTTTAAATAAAAATAAAACACCCATTAAATAGTATAGAATTTTTTTATTTTTTCAGATATTAATTTGCTGTTCTTAGCTATTATACATTAACACTTGAAAAACATAAGCAATACTCAAAATTTTCATTAGAAAATTAATAAAGTGTAAGGCTGCATAGAAATAGAAGTATTTGCTGTGGTGTTAGGTGAAAATGTGTATAGTCATATTGCATATGACTGCTACTTTCATTCTCCAACACACATAAAAATTTATACAAGAAGGGAATGAGCAAAAGCTAAGATCTTTAAGAAAGTGAGTTTTTTTTTCTTAAAATTTTTATTTATACTTAATTATTTTTAGGAAGGGGAAGATTAGAAATACGCCTGTGTTTAGATATTAAGAATATTATCAAGTAAAAGTTGTGTATTACAAATTGTAATTGTACCTGCATATTCTATATTTCCTTATGTAAACTTATGCCTTAGTATCTGTTATTTCTGGGTAGCAGGATCTTAAAATTTTTTCAACGTTCAGCTTTAATATTACCCATGTGTTTTAATATTACCACTCTTCACATGGAGATTCCTTCTTTAGATTTCTCATATTACTCTCTGCACATACATATATTTTAGTACTTATTAGCTAGTTGTATATGTGTTAGACTTCACAACAGCCTGAGGCATTGAAGAAAATGCAGACTCTGGAGCTGGAATGATCTGGATTCAAGTTCTTGTTCTGTCACTGATTTTATGACGCTAAACATATATTTAATCTCTCTGAACCTGAGTCCTCATTCTAAATTGGAGTCAGTGCTACCTACTTTGTAAGAACATGGTGAAGATGATAGCAACATATGTATGTAAAGAGATTACACCTTCTGGTAGATGTTCAGTAACTTCTCAAGTCACAAAGCGTTGGATTGTGCTGCTCCTTTTGAATTACACACCTGCTTCTCCTGGAATATACCAGCTCTCTGAATCAGGAAGACTTGGTCAAGTTGATAACTCTAAATGTCATTGAAGTTGTTTTGTTATGTCAGTAGGGTTTTCATCACCTCATAATACTAACTTATCCAGATATTTTCTACAATATTTGGTATATTGGTTTTTTAAATTTATTGTTTGTTTTCCATTTACTTAGAACATTCAGAGTTCTTGGTTACCAGAGAATCCTAAATATCCCTTTGATTACATTATTTTTATGTTTTTCACATCAGACCGATATTTCTCAACCTTTTTTTCATTATCACCCTCAAGGAGCCTCTTCAGATGGTTTTTCCTAATTACTTCCTCTCCCTTATGAAATTTTAATTCCACAGATAAGACTGTATATGTTTATGTGTTGTATATATGTCTGTGCTTTATCCTTTAAAAAGGGTAAGGCTTTGTCACACCTCTCTCCAAAGAACCATTTTTTATCTCCTTGGAGTGCTATCCCATGCATTTAGATCTTTTAGACATTGATTGTGTAGATAATGATTCAGAACTTGGGTTAGAGTTGGGTAACTCTGAGAGAGTGAATCCAGGCAACTCCATTAATTAGCTGTGTGAACTTTTGTCTGTTTCTTAAGCTTTTCCTCATCTGTGAAACGGGAATACTAACATTGTTGTCTTCCTAAGGATTAAATGACAATTAAATGAGGTAGTTAGTGCAGTATGTTCAGCACATATTAATTGTCTGATATATATTAGCTATTAGTTTATTGTATTATGATCACAACATCCATTCTGTTTCATTTGAACCGAAGACTTGAAATATCTAACAGTTCTCTTTTCTTATTACTCACTGCCTTTGGAAGGAACAGGAGATAAAAGACCTTCAGAGCTCCTAGAAACCTAATTGGGAAGAAAATTTCTTAGCATGTATATGACTACATGTAAAGTATTATAATGCATTTATTTACATGGTGTCTTGAACCACAGATTATTGTTTTATTAAATAATTCTGGATTCTCTTTTTAGATATTTGATTTAATGGATGCCAAAGCACGTGCTGATTGTATCAAAGAAATCGATCTCCTTAAGGTAAATAAACACATTGTTGACTATTTTGAACATAGATGAACATGTTAATTAAAGTGATTTATGAAAATATTACACTTACAAGCAAAAAGATTTTTAAAATTTATGCCACACCAGTTTTCAGTAACATTATATAAATTTGTGTCTCAGTATATAGAAGAATGTGGTTTTTTTTTTTGGATTCATTGTAAAATAATTTAATCTGAACATTACGTAAGATTAGCTCCCCTCTCCCCCTACCATTTGAAACTAGGAAATAGAGAAACTGGGCATAAAACATTAAACAAATTTTTTTCTTGACTGTCCCAATTAGACATATTCTAAAGGCTAAATAACATAAATGCATATCAGTATTATCTCAAGATGTAATATATTGAGAATATGAACTGATCCAAATGGGCACAAGCTTTATATAATATTTCTGTATCTTTTTTCCATCCTTAGAAAGGATGATGTAAAGAGTATGTCAGAATTAGCTTTTCAGTTTCTCATCCACTCAAAGGATATGATTGAAATTTCAGTTATCTCTGCATGGCTTTTTTTCTAGTAAAATTTCCTTTGAGGAATGCTGTAGCTTACGTTATATTTTTAACTGTTAGATAAGACTTGGATTTTTTTTATGCCATACATTTTTGTTTGTGCCTAAAATGAATCCAGTTTATCAAAGAAGATAAGAGTCAGATCAAAATGAACCATGCTTTCCATCTGTTTTGTTAGTTGTAGTTATTTCCTGGGCCATGAAGTAACAGTTTTAAATATATATATATATATTTAATATATATATATATATATATTGTTATTAGAGAAATAAAATATATTGTCATAGAAGATGTGGAGGAAAAACCTGTAAGTAGAAGGAAGAAAATCATATATATACACTCTGGGAGAATTCTTGAATAGTTTTCTTTGAGAAACTATTTGTCTTATGTTAACTTGCTTAAAGATTAAACAGAAAGCAAATCATATAAAAGGATTATCAATGTGTATAGACTGATGCATATATTCTATAAGGTGAAATTTTTCTTAGGATCATTTAACAAATCAACCTATAGGTAAACTTAAAACTCTGTATATTTATATTAATTGATGTAAAACCTATAGAGTATAGTAGATGTCCTTTTGTTTTAAATCACTGGCTGCAGTTACATGAGGATAGAGCCAACTTCAAAATAAGAGTGAAAAGGAATACTTTATTTACCATTGAGTGCCATTAATGACAGTGCCCATTTTGAAAGATATGATTTTTAGCGGTTGATGCTGTATTTCTGCCATTTGTTTATATTTATATATTTATTGGATATAGCACATACTTTAAAAAATTTTAAGTGCATAATTTACTCTATTTCTAATAAAATATTAAAATAAAATTAATTGATATCTAATATTATTTTCAATAATTACAATATTTGTTTCAAAATTCACTAAAGAAAATACACTGTCATGTTAAGATTTCTATAACTTAAAAGTACAAAACAGTAACTGAGTTTATTCTTAAGAAACTATAAGTGATTCTTGAGAACTTACAGTAAGAAAACTTTCTGGTACCCATTTTGTGTGTGTGTGTCTTTTTTCCATCAGCAACTCAACCATCCAAATGTAATTAAATATTATGCATCATTCATTGAAGATAATGAACTTAACATAGTTTTGGAATTAGCTGATGCTGGTGATCTATCCAGAATGATAAAGGTAAGGCATTGTTTGTTTGTTTTTTAAACTAAGTATTTATTTTTTCTGATAGAATTGCTCTTTAAAGATACAGGTATATCAGAAACTTGAAAGACCTCAGTTCAGTACTTTAACATGTGGTAAATGTATAACGAATGATAAATAGTAGTGATTATGAACCTGATTTACCTGGTGATACTGAACTAAGAAGTGTGAACACTCTGAAATCAGCTTGGAAGTAGACCAACAGATTTGTCTTCTGTAAGCTGAAGTCAAAATTTCACAACTTGATTTTTCCGAGCAGACCACCCTTGATCTTGTATCTTTGGACATCAGGCAGAGGGGGACAGAAAGACAATCTAGTGAATCCTAATCTGTTCCTACGAGGGATTCATCAAAGAATAAAGTGGACTTTTCATTCAGACCTTGCACATCAAACCCTAACTCAACCACTTAAAAGTTTGTCTTTTCCAAGAGCATATTCATTGGGTTTAAGTTCAGCTACAAGTTACAGAAATCTCCAAATTTCAGTGTTCTAAAAACTGCTTGTCCTTAGGGAAGTTACTTCTGTGTACCACAGTTTTTCAAAAACAAAATAATGAAAATTCTACAATTCTACTTCATAGAATTGTTGTAAATAATTGACATTTATTCAGACATGAGAACTATGTCTCACACATGCTAAGGCTATTTAAATGGAACCTGCTGCTGTATTACTATTGTTATCAGTTATATTTCTCTGTTACATAAAATTCTGGGGCTGTTATGGCAGGTCTGATCTATCAAATTCTCAGAAACCAAGCCTATTTGCAGCTGATCAAGTCACCTTTCCTAGGCATGTAGGGACACAGAGTACTTGCTGGCTGTACCTTGAGGCATGTTACTGAATACTGCCACACATTTTTAGCTTCATCCCTTTGGCCAGAATTTAGTCTTATGAACATGCGTAGCTGCAAGGGAGGCTGGCATATATAGCCTTCTTTTGGCTGATCATGTGCTAAACTTGAATTACTAAAGCTAAACCCTACTCAGGAAGACATGTTGAGCAAGGTGGAAATCAGTGAAGACAAACCAAATGAGAAAAGCAAGACTATTTATTTGGAGCTTGCTGTAGCAAGGGAGTCGACCATTGTCATTAATGCTTTGACAGAGATTCACAGGCGGGCAGAGAAATAGAAAATCTTTATAATGGGAAAAATAAGCCTTTAGGTATGACCTGTTTAGAGGCTGTTGGCATACAGAAGCTTTACATGAGCTGCTTAAAAGTGGGGCATCTCATCTGCAGGTACAGGGACAAAAATTAGGGAAGCTGTCAGTTATTAATCAAGTCCTGGGTACTTGGGGCTGATTGTTATAGAGTTATTATTTAGCTTCCTGCATTGTCACTGGAGATAGCAATCTGGCTTCCTGCACACCTGACATAGCAGGCTGGCGTCCTTGGTTGTTTGTGATGGATTAAAGGTTGGCTTTCTGGTCGGGTTGCTGAAGGCTGTGGTTCAAAGTTCTGTTTTTCTATGATCTGGGCATTGTCTGTATATCCAGTCTCTCAACAGACAATGGAACACAACTGTAATCTCTGCTACATGGAGTTATTGTAAGGCATTCTTAAAAACAATGTTAGATGCTTTATATATATTACCGTATTTGCTGTTTGTTCAAAAGGATCCTGGGGGTCGATCTGACACTTGGAGAAGATAGTCATCATTACTAGTAAACAGAAGAACTGATATTTGAAATTAGGGTTTATCTGATGCAAAATTTCATGTGTTTGTTTTCCTTTAGTGGCCCTGAAAGATTTTTATATCACAGAACTCCTTTGAAAAATCAGAAGAAAACCCTTGACCTTCTCCCCAGAAAGATGTCGATGCATACACAATTTGCCTTCCATCACAAAGCCTTGACAGATTTCTCTGATCCAGGAGCTCACAGGTTCTCTACTAGCAGTAGCTGGGAACCCTGCTCGCCAGTGTGATGAGTGCAGTGTCAGCCACTTCTCGTAGGCTTAGTTGCCTCATCCATAAGATGGAGGCAGTTTTGAGATTGCTTTGTAAAATATAAAAATACTACACAACAGAGAGGTAATATATATTTTTTTTTATCACAGAATGCTGTCGAGCTGACTCTGTTTAAAGTCCCATGGTGAGAGTGACTCACTTCTAATCAGTTATCTGATTTTCTGTTTTAGGGACTTCCCACCACTAGTACAAACTGTCTTTGCAGATTAATGAACAATTTAAAAAAAGTGGTTTTAATTTTAAAAAGACCTGCAAACACAAGTGCAAATTTTTTAAAACCGCTATCAAGATGAGACATATAAAAGCAAATGTAGATAGTCCTCGTAAGAGAGACAGCTAATCTACAACTCTTGGCTTAAACTTTAAGCGCAAGTTATTTAAATACTTACAGTAGGAAGCAAAGAGGCAAATCTTCATTGAGCTGAAGGTAGATAAAAAATAAACAATTTCAGTTATTGAGTCTTGCCCCTGATTGAGAGATCGTTGATTTAGAGTTTTGATTGTTGTCTAGAGGTTTTGCTCTTTTCTGGTCTAGCTTTCTTTCTTTGCTACTGTTTCTCCACACTTTCAGCTTGCTGTCCCTGGCCCATTGCCACGGCATGCCGGAGCCCATGGGTTTACCCTGGAAGAGTACTCTTGAGAAAACTAGGGCAAGATCACAGTGCCTTACAGAAGAAGCCCTGTGCATCTTTAGCAGATTCAGATTTCTTAGGCCAATAAAGGAGAACAAAATTTGTCAGTGTGTTTTTATATTTATTGTGGTGATGAACTCACCTCCCGTATTTAAATGGCTCTGGCCATCAGTTGACGTTTTCAAGGAATTTTTTAATCACCTGACCCAGCAGATATAGTAAGATTTATTCAGATCTTTGTGTTTGGTAACGAATAGTAACACACTGTTAGAGACTTGCTAACTATACTCTTAAAGTATCCTTGGGGCTTCTGGCTAAAATTTGAAGGTATCTATGGTGTAAAAGCTTACTTAGGAGACTTTAAAAAAAAAAAAAGATATCAAATGATTGCTTAAAATAAGTTGCATGTTTATAGAACAATTTATTATACTTCAGTAGAACTGAAGTAGTTCTTTAGAGAATTGGTAATATCATTCTTCCTTCCCGTCTTGTAGACATTATTGTATAAGCCTTTAATGATCCTATCCTTTGGGGCCCCTGGGTGGCTCATTCGGTTTAGTGTCTGCCTTCAGCTTAGATCACGGTCTCAGGGTCCTCGGATAGAGCCCCCGGGTTGGGTTCCCTGCTCAGCATGGAGTTGGCTTCTCCTTCTCCCTCTGCCTCCTGCTCACATGCACGTGCTCTCTCAAATAAATAATAAAGAAATAATCTTTTTAAAAAATGATCCTATCGGGATCCCTGGGTGGCGCAGCGGTTTAGCGCCTGCCTTTGGCCCAGGGCGCGATCCTGGAGACCCGGGATCGAATCCCACATCAGGCTCCCCGTGCATGGAGCCTGCTTCTCCCTCTGCCTGTGTCTCTGCCTCTCTCTCTCTCTCTCACTGTGTGCCTATCATAAATAAATAAAAAAAAATTTAAAAAAAAAAAAAAAAATGATCCTATCCTTTATTGTAGGTACATTCATCTTCCTCACCAAGATATAAGAGAGTCTGGGTCCGATTTCCCAGATCCTCTTGGAGGTTGAAAGTTACATTGCCAAACCTGTAGATCTTAGAATAGTCTCAGCATAATGGCCATAACAGAAATTTTGACTAAGAAGTTTCACATGAGTAGAGTACTTTCATATCTGGTTACGTTTATGTATGTCTTTTATGATAAAGAAGGACAATGAGGAGAGAGGGGTGTTGCTATTTTAAGTAGGATGATGAAAGAAGACCGTCCTGACCTAAGTCTAACACCCCCCACCTCCACCTGCCATTTCCTTCATATTGTTCTGGTTGTTTTTCTCTCACAGACACTCACTCCTGACCCTGTTTCCAACCCCCCAAGAAATGGCTCTTGAATGACCTCTAACGTTAAGGCCAGCGGACTTCATCCAGTGCTCCTTCTACCTATGTCTCAGCTGCTTCTCTTACCCTCCTTCTTGGAATTCTCCTCCTCTGGCTCGTTGAGTCCCACAGTGCCGTGGTTTCCTTCCTGCCTCTTTGGATGCTCTGATTCTTCTTAGCTGGATCATTCTCTTCTCTTGGCTCTTCATGATAGAGTTTCAAAAGTTTCAGTCCTGGCTTTGAAAAAAACCTTTCCTCCTTCCTTTATACTCACTTCATGGTTGATGTCCTTCCTGCCCACGGATTAAGTTCCTTTCTGTGTGCTTGTTTTCTAACTTCTTATCTTCCATCTAGAGCAGTCTTTTAATCCTGAATTCATGTTAGCTCAACACCTCTGTAAAGAAACTCATGATCTGCCCCACAGACTGCCCTCCTCCCACGTTTCCTAACTCGAAGTTTGGCACCAGTCTGCCCAGTCATGCACGCCGGAGCCCAGGACTCTTCTTTGACACCTCTGTCTCCTTTACCTCCCACTTCTGGTCTATCATTAAGTTCAGTTTATTTTTCTCTTAAATGACTTCCATATATTCCACCCCAGCTCTGTTTCCATTTCTCTCTCTGAAGTATCACCATCTCCTACCTGGAGAGCAGGAGCTTTTAAACTAATCTTCCAGCACCCAGCACCCATTTTTCAAATCTGTTTCTCCATCAGTCTTTAAGTGAGGTGAGGAAGGAGTGGGGGGGGGGGGAAAGAACAGAAAATCCTCTTTTTAAAATCCTTCTCGGGTTTCCTAATTGACATTAAAGAGGTTTGTCAAGATCTACTAAAACTGTGTGATCCAGAATCTTATACGGAAGAATCTGAGTTTCTTTTGTGACCTCACATATCTCTAGTGCTTAGGACAGAGCTCTGCACAGAGTAGGTGCTCAGTAAACACCTGTTGTAGAAGGTGCAGACACCTTCAGTTTCTGGGGCGGTGCCTGGCTCATAGTAGTAACTCAATAAATTTGTGGTCATTAAGTTCATAAAAGGTGATTATCTCCTTCCTCCCTCCCTTGCTCCCTTCCAAGTTGATTCTTTTTACCTCTGTTGCCCTTCTCTGTTTCAGGGGCCCCGGGTGAATATGGGTGGTGGTTTCATGCTTTTTCACTCTGGTCTCATGGGGAGTTGCTAAGATAATTTACCGGTATACTGACATGAGAGAAGATGGTGTTCTGAGCTGATGCAGGAAGGGTAATTTTTTTCCCTAAGAAACTCAAAAATTCTTTCCTAGACACTCCTATTTGTGCTATAAGCTGTTCTGTATAAAAGAGGCTACATTAGGGGGGAAGAAGTCATAGGAACTTCTTTTGTGAAAAAACATGACAGTGACTTAATGCTTCATAAAGGACAGTAGTAGATACTTGAATAGTGAGAAAATGATGCATTTCTTTATGGTGGGTAATATTGTAAATCACAGTGCATCACAACAATATATTTCACTGTCTCAAGTCTTCAGCTTAATTGGGGTAGAGAGGAAATATAGCTCCTGGTCTGTATTCCAGAAATGAACCTCTGGATAGCATTGCATCAAAGATTTTTTACAAGTAAATAATTAATTGGTTTAGAGCAAGCTGACAAATATAATTAAGCAATTTATAGTTGAAATATTCAGTATTTCTCTAATTAGTGACAAAGGAATACCTGAGGCTGTGGTCAGATGAAATACTTCCCAGATGAGTTTTAGGATAAAAGGAAATCTAGAATTTTTCATCATATATTTCTTTATCATCAGTAATCAGAATTTTAAAGGAAAACAGACTCCTAAAAAACATTTCAGTTTATCAAGTTGTGATTTATGTACTATGTATTTTCTTTATCATACCCTAAATTGGACCAGTAGATGCTCCATTTTGCAGTAAGCCTTTTTAATACTGCTTATTTCACACTCTTTGAACATCAAGAAACATATTTGTTGATGGAGAGAGCTTAGTGTAGAAAAGATGAGAGACTAAACTCAGAAAGAGATAAATAAAAGCTTTGGCTTTTTTTAGCTTGTCAATAGAAATATTGCTAAAATGTGCTTCAAATTTTCATAGCCCATTTTTCCAACATATAATTTCTTAGATTTCTAATTACCTCTTGGTTTGAGGCAGAAGAAAAATGTACATATCTTTAACATTATATTTGTAAAGACCTCTATTTTGGTAAAATGCGAATAAAACACAGTATAACCCAATGTAATAAATCTCTTAGGGGTAACTCAGAAGTTTGTTATCTGCCAAAAGATTTTCATATGCACTAAGAAGTCAATCAACATTATACTTGGAGATTTTTTTGAGTGAAATACGGATTACTGATTTAAATGAGTATCTATCCAATCCCTCCTCTGCCCACCCTCTGTCTCTGGAGGCCATAAATCTGGTGTGTGTGTGTGTGTGTGTGTGTGTGTGTGTGTGTGTGCGCGCGCGCGCGCGCGTGCGTGTGTGTGTGCGCGCGCGCACGTGTGTGTGAAATTCTACATCTAAGTGAAATCATACAGCATTTTCCTTTCTCTAACTTACTTAGTGCAGTGCACTCAAGGTTCATGCCTATTGTTGCAAATAGTTTTTCTTGTTTTCTTTTATGGCTGAATAATGTTCTTTCATATATATATCTGACAAAAAAAAAAAAAAGAAGCTGTCACAGCTTTTTTTCCATTCATTGGCAGTGGTCATTTGTGTGGTTTCCGTGTCTTGGGTATTGTAAATAATGCTGCTATGAACATAGGGATGCCAGATATCTTTTTTGAGTTAGTGTTTTCATTGCTGTAGACCTATTCCTAGAAGTGGAATTGCTGGATCATATGCTAGTTCCATTTTTAACTTTTTAGGGATCCTCCATACTGTTTTCCATAGTGGTTGTGCCAATTTACAAGTCTACCAAAACTGTACAAGAGTTCCATGTCAGCATTTATCTTTTGTTTTTTGAAGATGGCCATTCTGACAGGCAGGAGGCATCTCTCATTGTGATTTTGATTTGCAGTTCTCTAATGACTAGTGTTTTTGAGCATCATTTCATGTACCTGTTGGCTATTCATGTATCTTCTTTGGAAAATGTCTATTTAGGTCTTTGTCTATTTTTTAATTACATGATTATTATTATTACTATTTGCTATTGAGATGTATTAGTTCTTTATATATATGGTTTGCACATCTTTTCCCCGTTCCGTAGTTTGCCTTTTTGCTTTGTTGATCCTTTCTTTGAAGCTTCGTAGTTTAATATGGTGACACTTGTTTGTGGTTGCTGCTACTTATGGTTTAGGTGTCCTTTCTGAAAAAATTGCTGCCAAGACCCATGTCAGTGAGCTTTTTTCCTGTTTTCCTCTAGGAGTTTCATGGTTTCAGGTATTAGACGAACTCTTTCATTCATTTCAAGATAACTTTGGTGAGTGCTGTAAGATAGAGGTCTAGTTTCATTCTTTTACAGGTGAATATCCAGTTTTCTCAGCACCATTTGTTGAGGAGACTATCTTTTCTCCATTGAGTATTCTTAGCTGTCTTGTCAAATATTAGTTAACTGTACATGCTTGGGTTTATTTCTGGGCTTCAATTCTGTTTCGTTGGTCTGTTTGTTTTCATGACAGTACCATACTGTTTTGATTATTATAGCTTTATAGTATAGTATGAAATCAAGAAGTGTGATGCCTGCCACTTTTTCTTTCTTCAGATTGCTTTGACTTTGGCTATTTGGGGTCTCTTGTGGTTCTAAATTTAAGAACTGTTTTTTCCTACTTCTATGAAAAAAAATTCCATTAGAATCCTGATAGGGATTGCATTGACTCTGTACGTGGCTTTTGGTAGTATTGACATTTTAACAACTTAAAATTCTTCCACATCTGAACTCAGGATACCTTTCGATTTATTTTAGTGCCACCTTTGATTTCTTTCATCGGTGTCTTACAGTTTTTAGATAGAAAACTCCTTTGTTAAATTTATTCCTAAGTATTTTATTGGTTTTAATGGTATAGGATTTATTTGTTTGTTTATTTGAGGCATAGAGAGAGGGTATAGGATCATTTTATTTTGTTTTCAGGTAGCTTATTGTTAGTATATAGAAACATTGCTGATTTTTTTATAATAAATTTATTTTTTATTGGTGTTCAATTTACCGACATACAGAATAACACCCAGTGCTCATCCCCTCAAGTGCCCCCCCTCAGTGCCCGTCACCCATTCATCCCCACCCCACTGATTTTAATGCATTTTGTTTACTGAATTCATTGATTACAACTAACAGTTTCTTGGCTGAATCTTTAAGATTTTCTCTATATTTAAAATCATGTCATCTACAAATAAAGACAGTTTTACTTCTTCCTTTCCAGTTCTGATATTTTTAATTTTTTTCTCTTGTCTGATTGCTGTGGCAAGGACTTCTACAATGTTGAATAGGAGTGGTGAGAGTGGGCATCTCTGTCTTGTTCCTGATGTAGGATATCTTTTCTTAATATATTTAGATATATGCTGTCTTCCTGGATATGCAACTTGTATTTTCTGCATTGTTACCACTGGTATGGCATTCCCTTTAAATTTGGTAGAAGCCTTAAGATTATTTTCCTGCATGCACATGTAAAGTTAATTTTATATATTGATTTATCCTGGTTTAGAAAGTCACTTTGTATTATTCTTTTATTGCTAATTATCACAAAGTTAGCAACTTAAAACAACACAAATTTATTATCTCACAGTTTCTATGGGTCAGTAGTTCACAAACCAGTTAGTGGGTTTTCTGCTTGAGGTCTTTGAAGATGGAAATCAAGGTGCCAGCTGGAGCTGTGATTTCATCTGGGGATAAGGGTTTCCTCCCACTTCACTGGTTGGTAGAAGAATTCAGTTCCTTGCAGTTACATGGCTAAAGTCCCTACTGTCTTTGTGGTTATCAGCTGGGGGCCATCCTTCCTTCTTGAGGTCTCTTGTTCGTGGCCACAAGGCCCTCTCCATAACCTGGCAGTTTGTTCCCTTGAGGCTAGCAGTGGAGTGTCTCTCACTTTGAATCTCTAACTTTTTTGAAGGCTTACTGGGTTAGGCAAGGCCTACCCAGGATAATGTTTTTGTTTAACTCAAAAGCAGCTGTGTTTGGCGCCTTAATTACATCAGCAGAATCCTTCCTGCAGTATAAGACCACATGATAGAGGAATGATGATTCATCATATTTGCAATGCAGCTTACACACAAGGGGAGGGGAATTATATACCAGAACTTGGGAGTTTTGAAGGGTGAAGTTTGTCTTAGAATTCTGCATACCACAAGCTTTGATAAATTAGCTAAAATATTAACAATGTTTCAGAGATAATTATTATCTCCAAATATTAGAACGTATAAATCTCGTTCACCTTCTTGGTGTAGTTGTTTTTTTTTTTACAATTTCAGACACGTTTTTATTTGTACTTATCCAAATTTAGAGGCTGGGCTGGAAATAGAATCACTTTGAAATGTCTCTTATACTTTTGACCTTTGAATCCTTTAAGCAATAAAATCTTCCTAGTAGTATCATCTATCTTGGATAACTCTGATTTATAGTTTACCAGGACACCTATCATTTCCATTTCAGCATCTGGCATAAAACATATAGTCCAAGCCAGACAACTATGAGAATTGCCAGTGATTCCAAATGTGGCCTGTTTCTCTCGGAGTCTTTTGTGTAAGATTATCGTCTATATTATATCATATATGACCTTAGATTTATTTGGAGGCTTATGGTTACAGTCAGTGGGACTATCTGAAAAAAATCCATATGGAATTGAATATTATATACATTTGTATATATACATAGCTACCTCCTCATGCATGAACAATCATATAGATTTATGTCTATATATGGCATATATGTGTATATGTGTCATACAGAATTATTTGTATAAAAGTAATGTTACTGATAAAATATCACCTGGGTTTTCTTTGATACTTGAGTAGTTTGATAGCAAAGAAGTATAGAACTTAGGAGTTTTAGTAAGTTAAAAATCATATATCCTAATTACCATTTTATAATTCTGTGAGCATAACTAAAAGGCAATATATAACTTTTGAACTGTATTTACTCAGGAAAATTGAAGTTAATTTTCAAAGAATGTCTTGCTGTTTACATTTGTAGGTAATACTGATCTAAAGCTGCCTTTTAAAAATCAAGTAACATCACATGCAATAGTACCACTTAATAAACAATTAAGTGGAGAAGAGATGCAGATTCCTGTCCTTTTTGTTTTGTTTTTTTTTTTTTTTCTAAATGGATTTCTACCAAGAGAATTTAACTGTCTTGTTATTGTTCTGCTCTGTTTCCTTTGTCCATTAAGAATAGTGAAATATCTTTCTAACTATCTTACCAATGTCTGGTAAAACAGAACCAGAAGAATGTATTAAAGAGGCGAATGTTTCCGTTTATCTTTGTGACCTTATGTCACTAAAGATTAACTTTCTGCTTCATTTGTCTCACTCTTTGTATCTCTAGTACTCTGTTGCAGCAAAGAAAACATCTTAAAGGTTTCCAAGTGTCTTCTTTATTAATTTTAGTTATGTGGAAGCTTCTCTTAAAAACTATTCATGTGACAGCAATGCAGGGATTATTCTGTGTGGTAAATCTGATGCATTCATATATTTCTTACGGACTTTTAAAAAAATGTCCTAAGTTTTCTCAATATCAATATGCTAATGTCCAGAAAGCACCTTCTTTGGGGCAAAAACATTTTGACGTTAAGGAGGTTATTTTTCTTGTTTGCTAAATAGAAGGTTGTTGTTTTTCCCAAGGCTTAATTGCTCAGAGAAAAATCTTTACCTGTTTCACATTTCCTATCTTTGGATGAAACCTATTTCAGCTTCCTTAAAAATCCATACAATTTTAGTAGGGGGCAATGAATAGACTATATTGATGTTCTATTAAATTATAACCTAGAAACAGCTGAATACTTCGTGGATTTTCTGACATTACATGAAAGGAAAAAGATAGTGGAGCTTGCATGGGAAATATTTTATCAAAGTAGATAAACTCATATGCCAGTGATAAGTGTTTTCAGTGGTCTCATGGCTGCCAATCCCATTCCACTTCACACCGTCTAGAGTGACTTCAGATTGCTGAATTTTATTCAGAATGCCAAGAGTGAAAATATTCACATGCTGCAAGTTAGTATTAGGTACCAAAATTCTAATTTTAACTATTTTACATATTTATGTAATTTTCAAAATTGTGTAGAGCAAGTATTTGTGCAGTTTAGTCTGTTGAGACCTCCTTACACCTACAGAGGAAAGATGTTTCTGCAGAAAGATTAATATATAATACATATCTCACTTAGAACTCTCAGTTTTGCTCTCAGAAGCATCCTATCCTTTCCGTCACACAGTCGCTGTGCATCGAATTTCTTTGAAATAACCACTGCAAAATGTAGTCTTATGAAAATGCATTATAATTACAAAGATATGTTTGGGAACATAACATCCGTTCTGATGGTAAATGTTTGACCTATTGCAAGTTTCTCTAACTACCTGTCAACTCATGTGAAGATCATTTGTAGTATTAACTGGACCTATGGGGATCTCTGAGGTATTACTGTTACTATTATTATTGTTTGCTTTGTTTTTATTAACTGGAGACTTAAAGGATAGGACATACCAGTAAAGTAGCATTATTTTTACATGTGAAAATGGGCCAAGCAGGCATTTATTTATTTAAGTTGTATTTGTACCCGAGGTCATAAAACCATAGATAATATTTTAGAGACACTGGGGACCAAAAAACTGATCTCCAAGCTCTCTGTTCAGTATAGAGAGGAAATTGAAGCCTGCTGAGGGTAAGAGGCTTGCTCAAGGTAGCATAACCAGTTATGTCATGGCTCATAATTAGGTCTTTATAAAAGGTGAGATAATAATAGATTATGTTAGGGGCACATTAAACATCTGAGAACATTCCTAAGCAGACAATACATCCTTATATTTGACATAAAACTATTTCCTTCTTCTTGTTAGATAACTTGGAAGAGATGGAGCTGATGCTTGTAATTCTAGTTCTCTTATTACTTCATTATTTCTCATTATCACATTATCTTTTTTCCTGATCTTCTGCAGGAATGCCTTGCATACCCAGGATCACATTTGTTGCTTTTTGTTTTTGTTTTAACTACAGCAGTACATTTCTAAAAGATTCTGTGTATATTGTTTCCAGGACCAGCTACATAATTGTGGGTCCTTCATTGTCAAATTGTTAAGAGTTTCAAGATGGCAACAACAGAGCATTAAACTAAGTACAGTGACCTGCATGATTGTGTAGGTTGCACACTTATGAAGCCAGCCAGTTCTAGATATTTTTTCTGAAACTTCTTTCTTTAAAGAATAACAGACTGAAAAAAAAAAAAAGAATAACAGACTGAACCATGGACTTAACTATCTTGATACCATGGAAATTAATTTTTTTTAATAAAACAATACAATTTCCTGTTTTTTTCTCTGTGGATAAGTTTATTATAGGTCATATCACTGAAGCATTTCCCAAAATGTCTTGAGAAGAAAGGCTAGAATTGTAAAACTTAGAAATAAGTAATGTATATGTTCCATTTAGAGTGATGGTCTAGAGTACAGGAGCCACGTGATCCAGTTCAGTCCAAAAAATGATCCCTATATATATTAAATGTCCACTATTTAATTGGATTGTATCTTGGGTATTTACCTTGGAGGAGAATGTTAGATGATTTTTTTTTTCTTAATAGTTGTGACTATTTTCCCGCATCCTCAAATGGAAGCAGCTTGCTTTAGCTGTCCTCTTTCATATTAATATACATGCATATATGTCACTTAAGTGGCAGTGTAAATATATTTTACCAGGTGTGCTGAATTTCACCTAAGAGAAATGCTGGTAATTTTTTTACATGTAACTGAGAATATAATGTATTCTGATGTTTTATATGTACATTGACTAGCTCTTTGATATATGTTTCTTTAATTTGAATAATGTTCAGTGTTTACCTGAATGATGTTGATAGAAATAGTAAAGAGGTTTTTAAAATAAACAGTATTTGAAGCTTTGCATAGTGAAAAGATGAATCTGTTTTTTAAGAGAAGACTAATTAAAGTTAATTCCAAGTGATCAAATATACCTGAGTGCCAATACCTGCCTGTTCATAAACTTTTATACATTTTATTTTCAGGTTAAAAAAACTTGAAGTTCTGTTTCATAATGCAAATATAATAAAGAGCCATATTGTATAATCTTCTTTTTCCCATAATGTTTATTGATACTAACCTTTAAAAATTTTGGCTACATTATTTCTTGCTTTATTAAAAACTTACCACATGACAAATATATGTACATTTTTAATTTCTATATGTTGGCATTAGATTTTTTTTCTAATCTAGAGCTAGTTACATAGAGTGTTGTTTTTAGAAGTAGGATTTTTGAATAATGTTATTTGACTAAAGAATTAACAGATATGTGTATATTAGAATAAGTTTCAAGAAAAGATTCTTTTTTTTTTTAATACTTCAGCATTATGGAAGTTCTGCCCAGTGATATTAATATAAATTTTACCAGTAGTAAAAAGAATTCAGATTTTCATTGCTTTTTTTTTTTTTTTTCTGTTCATCCTCTGTTTAAGAGATAGCCAACAGTGCCACCATCAGAACAAACAGGCTTTTCTCATAAGTATTGGTTTTCTAAAAAAAAAAAAACAACAACAACAAAAAAAAACCCTACACTTAAGAAGTGGTAGAATATTGCATGTGAGTTAAACAGATAAAATATATTGTGAAATGCTAATGACATAATGAAACTGCCTCTCATTTCTTTTATGATCAAATCAGATTCATAAAATTATTCTTCAGAAACCTTTTACTAATTTGGACACTTATGTTTTTTTGCCAGGTCATTCTGTCCAGGTAGCATTATAATTTGATGTCAATTTATCGTCTTCATCTTTAATTTGTTGTTCAAAGAGACAGTCTCAAAGAATATAAAAACATGAAAATGATCAGACTGTCTTGGTCTGTTAACATCTTCCCTAATGTGCATTTTGAGGGCAGTTTTTTTCATTCTGCCTTTTCCTAAATATATAGTTTATTTTTTAAATAATGAGACTATGAAAGTAAGCTGCCAAGTTAATTATAATTATGATTTCAGAATCTATATTAAAGCATAAAATTTTTCTTTCATGGTTTGATGCTTATATGATGCAGTATATTTATTTTTGAATGAAAAGAAACCTGGTCCCCATCTTCCTGTTGACATCAAACAGTCTTCTGATATGCTAATCCAGCATCAGGGAGAGCACATAGACAGGCTTTATTTGGACTCATTCCAAATCTGAAAGAAAATTATGTGTATAGAACTGATTTTGCAGTATGGCCCCTTAGAATGAAAAGTGATGTTGACACAATCTGCAATTAAAAATACTTAATATTGAAACATGATATGGGAGGTTTTCAGCATTTTAGTAACAACCCTGATCTCCTTTTTAATTACCTGGTCATCTAATTGTTATTTGCTTTTTGCTACTGGTGTTAATAGCCATTGAATTTAGCTAAGTGCATTTCCATAGTATATGCTATGGTAAACATTAACCTAAAGTTACTAGCTTTCCCTTAAAGATTTATCCTTTTGGCATATTGAGTACATATGAGACAGTAGATATAACCTTTCACTAAGTATAAACTAGGGTTATCAGCAAATTTCCCTGTGGTGGTTTTCCTTTCAGCCTGCCCTCAGCTGGTCACAGGGGTAAAAAATTGACAGAGAAACTTGTTTTGGAGTTATCTCAGTTACGGTTTCTCCATATTCAATAACAAATCAAATCAATTGAACTTCCAAAAACATTCCCAGATAAAATGCACTACAGTACACATTTAAATGTTGATATCTGTGTATACTTAAAAAGTTAAAATTATCACAGAATTTCATAAAAACTTGATTAAACGTAGTATTTCCTGTTGGTCATTTTTAAATATTGTTAAACAGGAAACCAATTGCATTTTTGTTTTAGAAACAATTTTTATGTAATGAATCTTTATGAATTTCCGGAAACTAAGCACTTTGTTCTTGAAGGAAGTATATTCTAGCAAACGTAATATAGGAAAATGGGCATAAATGTATGCGTCTGGTTTTGTAGTTGTTTAGATGATTGCCGTCTTAGGGATGACGGCCCACTCTTTCCCAACCACCTTGTTGGTGCTCAGCTTTTTGCCTGGACCTTCCTATAATATTTTTCTTCCATGAAGTTTAGTTTCATCCAAAGTGCAGGCTTGACTTATAATGTGCAGTAGAAATATTCATGAAAACTTTTTACATAAATCTCCTTTATTTAATTTTTAATAAATTAACTGATATTTCAAATCACCAAGGTGGTTCAATATTTAAAAGGAATTCTATAAGTAAAATCTTCTGTCAGGAGACGAATTGTCTTTTAATGAACATAATTACCTTCAGGTTTCCAGACTATTTTATTCTGGGTTTTCTTAAAATGAAATTTGACACTGTCCTTTTAGGATAGGAAATTACTTTACATAGATGTTAATTTTTTGAAACATTGGACATCACAAAGATGTAGCGTTTATATGGCCTGTGCTAACTTTAGATATAATAGTGAGAGATTTAAGCTAATATGTCAGGTAAGATTCTTGGATTCATCTCACTGTGGGGAATCATATGCTTTTTAGTTGGTAAAAATAGAAAAACGTAGATGTTTTTCTGACTTAAGGCATTTTGCATGTCAGAATTTAGTCTTAAGATATTTTAATTCCTATAATTCTTATTTTTAATTTTTTAAAAAGCATTTTAAGAAACAAAAGAGGCTAATTCCTGAAAGGACCGTTTGGAAGTACTTTGTTCAACTCTGCAGTGCATTGGAACATATGCATTCTCGACGAGTCATGCATAGAGGTAGGCTAAAAATCTCAAATAATTTCTAATGTTGTTTTAAATGATGCAGGTTATTAGGCAATTTAAAAATAAATACCTGTCAGTCATGACATAGTTTCATGCTTTCTCCGCTAATTATTTCCAAATTATTTATTAGGAAGAAAAGCCTTTAAGTAAAGCCCTACTTGTTTTAAGTGAGAATTAGTTATTGTTCTTCTTGCCTCTTCTGAGCATCTTATTGATTATGTTGGTAAATTAAAAAATAAAAAAGCGCAGGAAAGCAGTTGAATATGCATAAGGAAGATTTCTTCTTCAAACGAGCAATGTATCTTATGGTCACCTCGGTTTTTAATTTTTAACATTAGCTCTTAATGTATTCTTGAATGTCGATCAAATAGTTGGGCAGAGCATGTGAAGATTACATCACGTAGGAACTGATCCTCTGATTTTGGGGTGTGAAAAATTTCAGTACAGTTTATTTAAGCAATTATGATTTCTAAGGTCATCTTAAATAAAGAATTATGTTCATAATAGAGTTATGGTTTTCTATCTTATGTAAACCTATCAATAAATTAATATTTAATAAGATATTTAACATTGATATAAAGCAGGCATAAATTTATTTTGTACTTTGAATTTCACAAAAGTTTATTTGAAAATGCATCTTAAATGGAAATTAGTAGCAATCTCCATCATGCTGCATTGATGATTATTTCTCTGTCAAAGGACTGAGCACTCAGAAATAATTAGGATATATCAAAATTATTCAAAATAAAGCAATTGGATCAAAATTCAAACTGACTTCCCTTCATTTTTAAGATAGATTTTAAATTCTGCCATGAAAAGTATTTTAATCCCTTGAAAATGCCTAAGCTGACATCATCTTTCACCTGATTCCTTTATCTATTCACAGATATAAAACCAGCTAATGTGTTCATTACAGCCACTGGAGTGGTCAAACTTGGAGATCTTGGGCTTGGTCGGTTTTTCAGCTCCAAAACCACAGCTGCACATTCTTTAGGTAAGAGACAGTATAATCTCATTCAATTACCGTGCGTGTGTGTTGGGTGGTGGGGTGGAAAACAACATAAGGGATGTACTAATTATATGCCAGCTCTTACATTCTAAATACAACTATTTTTAAAATCATTAGATCCTGAGTAGGTCCCTATTGGACATAATGTGTCCATTCACATGACAGTCAGATACTTCTGTTAATTTGATCCCAGGTAGACATTTGGTAAAAAAAAGAAAAAAATGCTAATAAAGTTGGTTTTAACAATTGCCATGAAACATTCTTTTCATTATCCATTTAACAGTATTCAGATAATATGATGATTAAACTATATCCTGAAAGAAGACCTCACTTGACTATTTAAAAATATGATAGTAATTTGTAAATGTTTTTTTTTTTTATGAAAATAACACATATAGTTGTGATTACTGTAGAGGGGAGAGCCTAAAGACGGCCTATAACTAGTGAGGAAAATACTCTCCTAGATTATATAGAAGATATCTGCAGTTTAGTCGTTCTGGAACTAATAATGTAGCAGTGTCTCATATCTAAAATAAAACTAAATGTAGCTATTACAAAATAATATTAACGATGGAAAGAAAGTGATCTACTTCAGAAACCGTAGAAATTACTAGGAGGAAATAATTTTTGGGCCGAATAACCTAAACAGAGTGACAGAGCTTCTCTTAAAACCGATCAAATTGCATTTCATTCTTGTAAATATAAAACTTAGATAAAATGGTAACAATGAGAATAAAATAAGAATTAAGATAAAAATAAGTGGACTTTGTGCCCTATCTTTGATGTCATAACTTTATTGAAAACTATTAAATTTTTTTATAAAATTGTGTTTAAATATGAAGTTAAAAACTTGAAAATGGCCTGATGAAGATAAGTGAATTACACTAAATAGCACAGTAACGAAATGAGCATCTGAATTAGTTGACTAGACTTTTTAAAGTTTTTCCAGCCTTGTTAGTAAGACTCTATGTGGCCTTGAACCTGTCATTTTTTTTTTTTTTTTTTTTTTACATCTAGAACAGTATCTGGCATGTAAGTAGGCTCCCGATCACTGTTTGCTGAGTGAAAAAATACTGGATTAAAGAGTGGTAGAAAGATAATACTTTACCCTTTTCACAGAGTTTTAATTTTGTCAAGTACTTTAAGAAAATAAGGTTTCAACTGATGTTGAGTAATACTGTCTTGTTCCCTTTCACTTTAGATTTTATTTTTTTGGAGCATCACACATTTTTCTCTGTAAGAAAATTTGGTATGAAATTCTCTAAGAAATGCATAAATTTGGGTAGCGCTTTCACAGGTCTTATTTGAAAGTTACAGTTCTTACAATGCAAATAATATCATTTGTAAGAAGGAAACATAGATATTCCATGTCAGTGTCATTTCTCACTTAGTAAAAGTAACATATTTTCACTTTTCACATGTTCCTCACCTGAATGTCTTAACAGCATCCTGTCATTTGTTTACTTAGAAATGCTCGGTTACCCTTATGGGCGCGCACACACCTACATACCTGCACATACTCAGGCTCACACACACACACACACACACACACACACACACACACACACACACACATATTTTTAAAATGCTGCTTTGCAGACTGTCACTCTGAGTGTACTATATATAGTCACCTGACCCTGAGGATCTGGCTTCTGAAACTCAGATCTTAACAGTTTTGGAAGGGAATTTCTTTAGCTTGCCTGCCACTGTCTCATACAAAAAGTCCTAAACAGGGCTTACAAATGTGCATCTTCAAGTTTAGGTGATACGTTTGTTAGTCCAGATTATGTAAGAAATCCTAATTACCAGTTTTTATCTAAATCCATTTACTTAGGGTCATGTAGTGTTATGTGTAAATGTAAATATATATGTGGGTGTACATAAAATAAATGGGGATGCACATAATTACAAAACATTCTACAACACAACCTGTAGTACAGCCAGTGAGGAAGTATCAATGAGACACTTTCTTTGATGAATGAATCAGTAGAAAAATAATTTCACCAGGGCTTTTTCCCATATTATTTTAAGAAAAAAGTATTCTTAAAATAAGAAAATTTCTTTTATTGCTGCTTGTTCATCTCTGCAAAGTGAACATTTTGATGGTCTGAAACTAAAATTCACTAAGCAAAGTATAGTGAACATCGAGAATGAATGATTGAAATCTAACCTACGATGGGTAGGTGGACCCAATAAAAAACCTATTTAGAAGGATCAGAAAAAATTGTCTGCTAACAAAGAATATGTATTTAATAACAAGGGTATAAATCCTGACACAGACTATGTATGTTGACTTATGTTACTTTAAAAAAAATTATAACGCTCACTTGTTATTGTCATATATTTTTATTTTTAAGAGCAAATTTGAAAGATTACTTCTAAGAGTTAGTTACAAAAAGCAACTGTGGCACCTATACAAACTTATTTTGCTTATAGAAAATATGATAAAATTATTGATTTCTGTGTTGATTTGTTTTCTGATTTTACTGAGGATAATATCCTCAGGGCATGATTTATCCCAAGAGGAGATCTAAATTTTAATGAAACTACAAATAAGTGAGATCTATGTGTGGTTCATATAGTTTACTTTAAAATGAGGTTGATCCCGGGACCCAATTTCATTTAACTTTGTAAAGAAGATGTTTTTAGGAATTTAATTTAAAAAGGCAAAAATTAATAGGATTTTAAAACATCTTGCTATATATTTTCTTTTTTCCAAAATATATAGTATTATTCAGAAATGAAGTAAAGGGTAATGTTTTTCCTTATTTTGATTAATTAATAAGAATCCACACCGGCAAAATTATTGTATTTTTAACAATTCTTAAAAGATTAGCAAGCCTTTGAATTTTTCAATTCCGTATTCATTTTACAGCACTTATTATATTATTTCATTTCATGATTACTGATCAACTTGCAATAAAATCTGCAGTTCTCTCACATGTGCTGTAGCAAATAAAGTTGTACAGGTGGTCACATTTGTAGTGTTTTCAGAAGCATCTTCCTTAATTAAAAGTATGTCAATATAGAGAATAGGACAAAAAATTACAAATACTAAATCTGATGTTGCTGGATGTTTGAACTATGTTCAAATCCTCAGAATCGAAAAAAAACAATTTCTCAGAGGCCTTCAGTTTTTCTTTTACTCCCTCCCTGCTCCCACCACGTACATTGAATCATAATATCTCCCTTTTTCTATTCACTTGTCCTTAATCCATCATGACTTCATCTTTAAACTAGGAAAATACTCTCCCTTCTTTCTAGTATTAAAAAAAAAAAAATCAACTATATATAATCCCAGCAGAGTTATCTTCCTAAAAGAGATTATCTAATTATGTCACTTGCCCCCAAGTTCCTGATGATTCCCTTTTGCCTAAAGAATATTATGCTGAGTCCTCAGCTAGGCTGGCAGGGTCCTCTCTAGAGTTTGATGTCCTCGATAACTTCCCATTCTTACCGTCGACTGCACATCCCCACCTCATTACGTGCCAGCTGTGTTTTTCCTCTTGCTCTGTTCTGAGTGTGAGAAATAGCATGATGTTTTGGAGAAAACGGAGCACATCTGGATTTACATGTCCATTGTTCTTCAGGACTTTGATCAAACCATTTACTAACTTTCTAACTTTTCAGTTTATAAATTTATTTATAAAAATAGAGATATGGATAATAACTATTCTATGTTGTGCCCTAATCTCTAATAATACAATTATCTATAATAATACAGTGAATGTAAAAGTGTTTTCATTCACTGTGATGTGCTGTTAAGTTGCTTAGGTTAACATGATTGTGGTGGTGGTGGTGGTGGTGGTGGCGGTGGCGGTGAAGATGTAGAAAAAGAAGAGGGGAGAAGGAGAAGAAATTCATGGACTGTTTTTTATTCTGTTAAAATACCTGAATTTGAATCCTTTACAAGACAGTTTTAATACCTTTTCTGTGCATGTGCTGTTCCAGGGACCGGGAACAAGCCTAAACATGACCAGTCTTATTCATTGATCTTATCTTGTGGTGAGAGGGAACAGATAATCATCTTGTGTCTTTGTGGGTTGTTGTTGGTGGTGGTTTTTTTTTTTTTTTTTTTCCCTGATTTGTCAGCCATGTGACAGAGTGTGACTAGGAGGAGAATTATTTTAGAATTATTTTAGGCCTGGTCAGACAAGGCCTCTGTGAGGAGGCGATGTGTGAACCGAGATCAAGATGCGGAAGCAGCGGCCACACAGGACCTGGGGAACATGTCTCAGGCCACCCGAAGAGCAGTGTGCACGGGGGGCAGATGCGGGATCAGCTCTGGCTGTCGAGAGCGTGCTGGAGCGGGGTGAGGGAAGGGCCTCGGCCCTGCGTGGGAGAAGGTCACATCTTACTCCACACGTGGCGGCAGGTTTCTGCGAGGTTGTAGTCGGATGTGCTGCGAAGGCTGCAGCCCTGAGTCTGCCATCGTCTTCTGGGTCATCCTGCCCAGTGTGGTCTGCTGTGTTCAGGTTCTTCTGTGCCCACTGGTTGCCCTCCTTTGTCTCTGAACACCTCCCATGTGCTCCCCAGAACTGAGCAGAGACACCACATCAACTCATCAGCCGTGGACTAGAAAGTTGGTCACTGTCTGTAATCTATGCTCTAGACCTTTCCTTTGTGTTTGTTCCCCTCCTCCTTTTGTTTTGTTGAGTTTACCTTAAGTCAGATCTTTATTTAGTGCTTTTGTATTGATTTGGACAGAGGGTGTTGCTAGGGAGACTAATTACAGGATTATATATATCCCTGTGAATCTTGCCAGGGTTTTTTTTTTTTTTTTATTGTCAACCTTATAAATGTTACAGGTGTTAGAAAATCTCTTATATGTATGTCTATATCTTAAAATTTAAATGCGGACACATCTGTCTCCCTTGACTCAAACTTCTTGACAGTCTAGATAAGTGACTTTCAAATTTCTTGACAGTGACCCCAGCAACATTGTGACCCCATAGGAACATAGCCGTGTGTAATTGAAACAAAAATTTCATGTAACGGTGTTTTACATTACAACGATATTGTCTGTTCTATTTTATCTTCCTGAAAATAATGCTAGTTGCAACCCACTAAATTGATTTTACAACTCATTAATTGGTAATGACCTGCAATTGGAAAACAGTGGTCTGTGTTTACAATGCTTTCTCTCTCTTTTTAAAGATTTTATTTATTTATTTATTTATTTATTTATTTATTTATTTATTTATTTATTTATTTTTAGAGAGACAGCAAGCACAAGTGGGGGTTGGTGGGGCAGAGGGAGAGGGGGAAGCAGGCTCCCCACTGAGCAGAGACCCGATGTGGGCTCCATCCGAGGACCCCGAGATTGTGCCCTTGCCGAAGGCAGATGCTTAACTGACTGTGCCACCCCGGTGCCCCTACAATGTTTTCATGCTGTTCCATTTACTTAAAGACATTTACTTAAATGAGACAAATCTGTCTCATTTTTCTACCTACTTTTAGACATTCTCCTGACTTGCTGCTTGGTTATTAGGTCAGTTGATCAAACATGAATTAGTCATTGACAGTGTTCTCTGTGTTTCTGGAGTGCCTACCCACCACCCGCATGCATGGTGGCTCTGTACCACTTGCAAGTCATTCCATTCCCTAAGATCCTTACTGAGATATGTGAGTTGTGGGTGTGGATTATTCCCATTCTAGAGTCAGAGAAACTAAGGCACAGAGAGGGAAATGGACTGTGGCTAGAAGAGAATGAGTGGGTCTGTGGCTTCCTACTGTTGTTGGCTTATAGTCCCAACACAACAGTTCATTTTTTCACCTTGGGCCACATTCTCCTGCTCTATTAATGTTTTCGTATCTGTTGTGTTTATTTCCATCTGCAGATACCTTATTCTGCTCTGTATATTGCCAGGGAACCCACATATTGAGAGCAGAGTTTGCCCCCTCTCCTGGACTTGCTTGCTCTTGATGCTCCAAGATTCAGAAGTAAACAGGAAATAGACCTCTAGGATACTGGGCTCTTTGTTCATAGCCATTCTGTCTACCGGCAACTTTGGCTGATATTTCTAAGGAAGTGGCTCTTCTAAACTGAAAACTATAATTGCACCAACACCTGTGAAGTAGGAACATGACAGTCAGGGTGTACTTTTCTTCATGTCACAAAAGACAAAATACACTTTTGTTATACTTCTTTCTTGACTTACTCTAAAGTCTCTCTTCAGCAGATGTTCTGACCCAGAGGCAACTTGGTAAGGGGTCAAGTATCTTTACCTTTCAATATTTAAAAATACACAGAATAATTTTTTTCTATTCCGAATATATGATTTTTAGTAAAATCATATCATACTATCCTTATTTCTATACGAATGACCCAGGGGAATCCTCTACTGCTACGAGATAGCAACAGCAGTAAGAATGAATGTGTGTGTAGCATTGTCCAATTTACAAGTAGTTTTAAGGTACATTTTCTCCTCTGTTCCTCGTGTTCTCTAACTAGCTGGAGTGACTGTTATAAAGTAGGAAACTGAGATCCTGTAATACTGACCTGACCTCCACTTGCCTCTACCATCCCTAGAACTCCTGAGCCTTACTTGGTATAATTTTTCTTTTCTCATTAGGACTTCTGTTCCAATACGCCGTATAATTTATTTGTTATGCTTTGTATTTTTTGTCTCTCTCCTCCAGCTAAAATTTAACCTTCACCAAGAAAGGAATCTTTGTATTTTTGGTTTCCTGATGTGTTCCAAACACTAGAAGTTGGTATTGCACATAATAGATAATAAATACTGATTAAATAAATGATGGATGGGCATAGGCCACACAGCAAAGGATGAATTTGAGTGTATCAGTAAGTGTGGAGTAAGGAACAATACCAAGGTCTCAGCTGCTTGGCCCTAAAGCTGTTCTGACTCCTCACTGTGGGCCTCTCGTGGCGCTCTAGCGGAGCTGCCCTCTCTCCATGCGGCGACTTGGCATTTCAGGCAGCTTCAGTCTTGGATCATCTTCATCTCAACGCAAGTTTTTGTGATCTCATGAGAGTAAGAGAACATGGATGATCTCTTACTGGCTCGTAAACCCATTCTGCTTCTTTGTACCGCATATTATGCCCCTTCGTGTTTTACTGTCCAAAACAAGTCCCATGGCCTTACCTATCTCAAGGGAGTGGAGGAGCATAACTCTTCCATGTGTTAAGAGGAAAACCAGAAATAATAAATGTGAGCATTGTCCATGGCCATGAGCTAAAGCAAAACTTACCTGGTTTATTTTTTTTCTATTGGTTGCTTTCTATTCTTTCTCTCCATATCTCTTCTTGTGATATATTTATTGTTGCAACATAATTAATGCATAATTAATTCTCTCAATGGGAATGTGTGGTAGTGGTGAATGAAGAAGTACCCATAGATCACCTTAGGGAATTTTTGTCATTCTAAAAGGAAATCCCGAACAGAGTTTATTATTAGGATTGGGACTAGGATTATTTTTCTTTCAGAGAAATTATTTTTAAAATCAGAATAACTCATGAGGTTCGCCAGAGTGTTGATCCCTTGGGACTTTTCTCTTGATCAGTAAATCTGTAGTTAATCCCTGCTGGATGTACTTGTGATAGGATCCTTATTTTGGTGAATTTTAAAAATATATACTGTAGTTAATCCCTGCTGGATGTACTTGTGATAGGATCCTTATTTTGGTGAATTTTAAAAATCTATAATAACTATTCCTTATCAAGCTTCAAATATGGATCAAGTGCCATGTAGCACCGAATGGTTTCTTGTTGTATGTCTCCATTGTATGTCTCTAATTCAGTATTAAGGTAATCGTGGTGACCTAGATTAGAGTCATATCAATTAGTGAACAAGCCAGAGTTCATTTACATTACAAAAGACCATAATTTATTCTTTTAGTCTTCTTAAGGTAGATGTATTGGCTTCTCCTGCTTCCCCTGCTTTCCCCTGCCTCCCAACTCATCCCCTCCCAAAATAATCCAGTGAGCTCCTAGGGGTCAAATATTTTTCAAATCCTATAGGCTTCTCTCTTTAGTCCCCCCCATTGCCTCATGTAATTCTTGGTTCTCAGCACATTGAATTGAATCGTTCCACTGCAGTGCGTGAATCACTAACACATTTGTTGTTTGTTTTGTTACTGCCCTAATAAATTACCATAAATTTAATGGCTTAAACCCTCTTTCTCCATCTCTGCTGCCAACAATGATGGGAAGAATTCCTCTCACACTTCACATCTCTCCTGCTCCTTCCCCTCATCTTTCATTGATAATCTCAGATAATCTCCATTTTTTTTTTAAAGATTTTATTTATTTATTCATGAGAGACAGAGAGAGACACAGAGTGGCAGAGACACAGGCCGAGGGAGAAGCAGGCTCCATGCAGGGAGCCCGACGCAGGACTTGATCCCGGGTCTCCAGGATCAGGCCCTGGGCTGAAGGCGGCTCTAGACCGCTGAGCCACCCGGGCTGCCCTAATCTCTCTATTTTAAAATCTATAATGTTATGTCTGCAAAGTTTCTTTTGCCAGGTAACATAATGCGTAAGGGTATGACACCAGAGGACAAAGATTATGGGGGCCAGAATTCTGCTTACCACACTATTTGCATAGACTTTCTGGAGAGTCTGTTGTATCCTCCCTTAAAGACTCGATAAGGTGAGGTTGTTTAAGATCAGAGGTTTAATGAAAGTTTGCCTTAAACTAAGCACTTTATTTTTTGGACAGAGATTTTGACATTAAAATTTCACATTTTTATTATAGACCTTTACAAGTGTTTTATTGGATTGTGATGTACATTTGCTTTTTAGGGAAAAATATACCATACTTGGCATGGTAGGAATTTTGCAGATGAGTTTTCTCTGTCATTCTTGTTCATTTATTGACACCGTTTTGTTTTTTGTGTGTGCGTGTGTTTTAACAAAAGTTTAGTTTTCCAGGAACTTCTCTCCTTAGTTCCAGTCCTGCTTCTTGAGTGGCTTACTCCTTGATGGACTAGAATATAGGAGGAGATAAAAAGTAAATTTTAACAAAACTTAGTTAGAAAAGCTAATCTGCTATAAAATCTAAACTCATTATATACTCCAAAGGTGTGTATAAGTAATTGGAGGTGGTTGGCTGTTATTTAACAAATCTATTTGCGTCATAGGTGCATCTGTTATAAACAATGAAGTGTCTCCTGTCTGACTACTGGAAAAGAGAAAAACAAATGAGAATAGTTAGATTAATAATGTTGCAATATCCATTTTATGTGCTTTCATACTGTCCTCCTAAAGAAGAAAGATGGAGAATTTTCTCTTTGTATGTTCGTGTGTGAATTTAGCTATTACATGTGTTTGTTGGACATCCTGAAGATGGTATAGATTAAAAAGAAAAAGCTGGCTAGGACTTTCTGATACTGATCCTTGTGCTAGAAAATATTTGAAACCCCTTGGGGGGAAATTATGTTGTTGGAGTTGTTACAGGATTGTTTGAACTCCTCTTTACCTTCCACAATGAGACAAATGGTTCTCAGATTTTGTGATATTGCCAGAAGAGTAAATGCATGGCTATCACTCAAACCAGATATCAGAATTTTCACACCGGAGTCTCTTGAGTGTACAATTCATGTTCCCCACACTATTTCCAAGTGTGATATAGCTTCTGATTTCAACTTGGGAAATTAGTGTTCTTGAACCAGGCATTAAAACAGTTTCATTTTTGGTGCCAAGTGCCACCTGTGGTCACCTACTGGTTTTCCCCACACCTTTCCCTAGCACCTCTCTGTGGATCTTCCTTTGGCTTATTCCCCTTCTTAGTCCAAGGTGGTTTGGGGCTGTACAGGCAGCATATGTTCAGTCTGTACTATAGGTGACTTTCACTGATTTATTTTTAACTTTCAATCCTTTCTAGACTTAATGGCTCCAGGAAGAAGCTATTATCTAGTATTAAACTGTGCACATTTAACCTCTCCATCACTGTTAACGAGAATGTATTTAAAACAACCAGAGTAGCTGCAAAGTCGCACAATTTCCACATGTAGCCCATTGAACCCAGACCCTTACTCCTAGCTTTTCATATTATACATACTGACTTTTAGATTTCTCTGTTTCTTAATTTGGAAAGATACAGATTTTTTTTTTTTTTTTTTTTTTGCTGTTGTTATTGCTTAGTTCTGTTTCACTTCACAGTGATCAGTTTTCATGGAATAAGCATCTATATAAATGCAAGGGACAGAACTACCTGGTTTGAATTCCCAAGTCCACACTGTACCCATTTTGTGATCTTGGGCAGATTATCTGACCTCCCAAAGCCTCTTCCCTAAAACAAGGTAACAATAGTAAGTCTCCTGAAGCTGCTTCATAACAGTCCCCATTTCACTAGTGCATGAGCCCCCATGAGATCAGGAATTAATCTGTTTGCTTCTTATCTCCCCAGCACCTGGAACCGTGTGTGCCCTGTAGTAGGGACCTGCTAAACATCTGTTAAAAAAGTTCAGCCAGATAATGCATGGATTGCATCTAACACAGTGCATAGAGCAGAGTAACAATAACAATACAATTTCCTGGAGTTTTCGCCCTCCTCATTATTAAAGCTCTTAAATGTCATCTGTTGTGCTTAAAAGATGACAAATTTTATTTTAGAATGGTCTTTTGCAGAAAAAATACTCCTCCTCCTCCGCTCAGCCATTCTGCTTTAACCTTAGATAATACTCCTAACAATTAAATACATTTGGCCTCTCTCTGTTAAGTTTGCCAGCATAATTTCTGGGCTGATTTAAGGGTATGAAGGGAAGAATGAAAATTCTTATTCCCTGACGTTGTATATTTTCTGTATATTTTTAAAAATCAAACCGAGGTATAAGATGACTCAGGTTCTTTTAATGTTCCCAACTAGGCAGGTTCAAAGCTTTCTCTTCTGCTGTTTGCTTTAATTCTAAGAAAGAAGCAACATTTCTAAACTGAATTTGCTTGTTTTGTACTCTCTGACTTAAAGCGCTTCACTCAGCTGTCCTGTGGAATAGCTTAAAAAAGGAATATATTACTTTTTTCCATTTCACTTTCCATGCGGATTTTTATAGGGTTTTTATGAGTGCCACAGAATTTAGAGCAAAATGATCTCAAAAATCATCTCCTTCTCATCCCTGCATCTCAGAGGGAGGAAAGTGAACAAAAAGAGAAGTTAAGTAGCCCTGGCTAGTTAGTGAGGTAAGATGTGAAACAGATTTCTTGACCTTTGACTGGTTTTGCCCTGTATTCCTTTTTTAAAACCAACAAAACGAAACAAAAAACAGCAACCCACTCTAACCATATAAACAGATACCTCGGTAGTCCTGTTATTTTCTCAATTCAAGCCTTTGCAGAAATTGTACTACTAAATGTTGAAAAAATTCTGCATATGGCTTGTTCTGTAGAGGAGAAGTTATTAATTAATTTAGTCATATATTCCATAATAGCATGTTAGCAGAGTTTTTTGATTCTCTTGAACATTAGGTAGAACTTCTGGAAAGCAGTCTTCATTTTGTTCAGGATAAATTTTAGAATGCATTTATTGTTAACAGAGTATATACAGTGTAGAACTTTTCTCATACAGCTAGAATAAGTCCGTTAATGCAATTAAAATTGGTTTATATTTGGGTGATTGTCTGAGTATATTTTAAAGAAAGGTCAGAGATAGCATTTTCAGTTGTTAGCAATTTTCCCCTAATATCAGCCTTTCTCTTGTTTTTTTTTTTCTTTTATGATGCTATCATCCAGTTCTTACTTTCACACATATCAGGAGGTTAAAATGGCATAAGTATCTGCTATAGTAAAGTACAGTCCCATTTTAGCTACAGCCTTAAATTCTCGAAAGATTAGTAGAATTACTCAACCTGCCATCTCCGTGCTCCTCAGCACCTAGTAATTTGCATGCTGGTTTTAACGTCTAATCGTATCACTCTACAACGCTCCCTTTTCTTATACAGCTGTGAGAGGAAGTCACAGCATTCTTGAGGCAGTAGTAATAATAGACACAGCTGTCGTGGGTGGTTGTTGTTGTTGTTGTTTTTTTTTAAAAAAAAAACGTTTAGGAAATGATTATATATCCCTTAAGTTGGGAATGTAGACGGCCTATCCCTGCATTTAAAGGTATTTCAGATTTTCCTGAGCACTTGCAACTTCTCGACCTCTCTGCTAGGTAGAGAGGAAGGCCGAGTCCGCTTCTGTGATGGGGCTCAGCCTCTGCTCAGAGTCCGTGGGAGAGCCCTGGTCCCCAGCGGAGGCGCCCTTGGGGGAGCCTCTAAGAGGGAGCAAGAGGAAACGCCCTCTTACGCTGTGCTCAGCCGTTAATTATGAATTTATCCAATTAATCATTGTAGTGCAGGCTACAAACTTTCTCCTCTTCCTACATAATGACTCTTTTGGAAATGTGTCAATCAAAAAGGTGAGTAGCATCCTTAGATTTACATTTTAATGTATATTCAAGATCTAGACATAATTTAAATACTTAAAGAAAATCCGCATACTTAGCATAAGGAAGTTTGTTATTTATAATATGGAGAAGCACCAGCGTGTAAGTTTACGGTATCAGCCTTAACCCTATACATGTCACTTTTTGTAATGACCTCCAGCAGCTCCTTAGAAAAGGCTTTCCCTCCCATTAAAACTGTTTGCATCGAAAGTCCAGCTGAGTCGAATTCCTCCTCATTCTTTTCTTCTGCTTCCTTCACTCGCAGGTTGTCCTTGAGTTCAGTGGTGTTGCAGCTAAGGTGTTATGCTGGGGCTAATCTCTGTAAAATGCTAGCATTTGTTCTTCTTTTTCCCTATCATCAATCTTTCACACTCCTATCAAACCCCTCATGTATCAGCAGGTTTCCCAGAGCTACTGGTTAAAATTACCTTTGCTTCTGGTAAACTCTGAACCTTCAAGCCTCAGTGTTTTCACTCGCCCCCTGTGGATTCCGTGAAGCCTCTCTCTGCACATTCCTCACTGCCAGTCACTTGCTTTATGTCCTGAAACTAGGAGCCTGTGCACAGAGCCCCCTGATTATTCCAGCTGTCCCCACCACCCTTCCCTAAGTGGAGACGGGGTGTAAATACCTCGGGTAATGGTGCCGCTTATGCAAACTGCCAGGGAAAGTGGTTGGAACTCCCAAAGCTGGAGAGCTCGTGTTTATTTTCCCCAATAACCGTCCAGATTGTTTAAAATCCTGACTATTCCTGAACGTTCCTTGGCTTCTCTGGCCCTGACGGAGATCGGCAGGTTTACTTGTCTTCGAAGTAAATGCCACACTGACATAATTTATTTCTCAACGTTTGTCTTAATCTCCTATGTGAAGGGTTCATATTTTATTTAAATTTATTTTATCCTCCTGTGTGCCCGTTCTTTCTTCACGTCTCCACTTCCCATAAACACTTCCCTTTTGTTCATTCTGACCAGGACTGTCCCCGTTACTAGTAAAAACGGACTCATTCCAGTAGAGGTAGGATTTCTTGCCAAGGCACAGCTCATGGTGTTTTCACCCCCCGTGCAGGATAGTTTCCACGCACAACTATTAGGCTACAACCCTCTTCTTTTGGAAAACTGAGTCCTGCCTTTGAGGATAATGCTTTGATTATTGGCACGACTCTTCCTGTTCCCTGTTCAGTCCTGGGACTTACAGTCTCATTAAGGTTTACACTGAGTGTCTGGGGAGTTCTTGGAAATTAATAGAAAAAGGAGAATACCCTTCTCTCCATGACTAGCAGCATATTTTTGGTAGGTCTTGCCTCAAGCAAGTGAAATGCCAAAATACCGTTCTCAAACTTTGATTCTCTGTTTAGCGGAAAAAAAAAAAAAAAAAGCCTTAGGCTAATGGTGGTGAAATCGCCATCTAAATTTGAAATTTAAGATATTCCCTTTGAAAGTACCTTAAAAATATTAAAAATAATATATGCTTTGCTTTTAAATACTTAATAAATCTTAATTTGTTACGTTATCATTTATCATATTAGCATTTTCTAAAATGGCCATTAGAAAGGGAAACAAGTGTAAGTACATCAAAAGAAACAAAAATAAAAATTATCTAGAGTGTCCTGTCTTTAAAAAAAGTCTCAGTAGCAATGACTCAGACATTTTTTCCAGAGATGTCAGTGACTTTTCACATATGTTATCATATAACCCTTTGATGTACAACAGTCTGTTGTATTCTCTCTGAAATGGTAGTAAGTAGGATACTGAAGGTTAATGATTATTTCACTCATAATTTTAAGCACTACGACTGTGTTCTAAGGAGTGTTTCTATTAAAGTTAATGAGCACGGTTTATTTATATACAGTACTAAATTGTTATATATTAATGGTTACATTTAAATGATTATGGGACCATGCTTAATTATTTGGGATATGCAAGCCATATTTTTTTTTCAAGATAAAGAAATGAAGCCAATGTGACTCACTTAAGTAGATTTTCTTGTTAGGATTCCTTGTTTCTCCTTTAGTTATGCTCCCGAGATTCTCCCTGAATCGATCAAAAGTTTAACTCACCACACCCTTTTTAATATAGGATAGATGATGTGCTTTTAAGGATCAGGGAAAAGAGGAAATTAAGTAGTCTAAAGTATTCGCAAAAGCAATTTCCCGATTCTAAGAAATGATTTTGGTGACACGTTTTAACCTAGAATATTGGGTGTAAAATTTCTTACCACAGCTGCATCTTCATTCTTCTACTCCTCTTGTTTTGTTTGGTTTGTTTTTTTGCAGTGGGTACACCTTATTACATGTCTCCAGAGAGAATACATGAAAATGGATACAACTTCAAATCTGACATCTGGTCTCTTGGCTGTCTACTGTATGAGGTAGGTAATGTTGATAAAGTCCATATATTGATGTAGTTTTAGTTACTGTAATATATTTCCTCTCTCCTTATAGTATACACTTATTTATTTTTCTGGATGGCGTTTAAGAATTAGCTTTTTAATTAGGAAAGGTTAACTCGTTGACTTTAGTAACTGCTTTTGTAATGGTACCTATGCATTCCTGCACACTTACTTCCTCTAAATATTTTTAAATTGTTTCCTTTTAGTGAGAATCTTATTTTAAACATGTTTTTAATGTTAATATGATGTTCTTCTGCATATCTTATTTATAAAAATGTACATTTGAATATCTGTAAATGTTTATTTGCTTATTCATGCGTAGCAGGAGAGGTATAATGGAATGGATTTAAAACATGAAAGCATGGTAAATGTCTTTTTCAATATTTCTTTCACTCTTACATAGAGTAATTTAGCTTTAAGGATAATAGGTAAATAGATAATTTTTCTAGGTTACCACTTAATTTCATTTTCATGAGTAACAGTTGTATTGGTAAAGCTTAGTGAAATACTCTCCTGTTCTGGTGATAATTTATCAAAATGGAATCATCTAGGTATATCTTCTAGCAAATAGTGCAATGCAGTAATTTGGTTGGGTAGGAAAAAAGCATATTATGAGCACCTTTTACATCCACGTTATAGAGAAATGGTATCAAAAAGCACTCAAGACTAGTGACTTATGTAAATTTATTTTTTAGTCGACTGGTAATTTTCCTAGTGATACAGGCTTTAAGTCAGAGCTGTTAGTTAAAGGTTAGTCTACATCTGAGTAACTATTTTAATAAAATAAAATGAAGGAAAATAATACATGGAGTCGTTTCCACATTTTAATGTATTACAAAAGAAATCTTAAGCGGTAGATAGAAACCAATGTATTTCTTACTCTATATTTTGTGTATTTTAAGTCTCGTCCTGACTTAAATGAGAACCACAGGATGAGATGGTCTATTTTAATTGCCCAACCATTACTTGGAAGTAGAGCATTAGGAGGTTTAATTTTTTTAATGTGTATCATGATCTTTAATTACTATATTATGGCTTGCAGATTTAGATTTCTTTAACTTAAGGAACCTGAGATTTTTTCATTTTGTTCTTCCTGGTAAAGTGACTAATGATGACCACTTTAAAAGAACAGGTTTTTAAGTGTTCTTAAATAACTTTCCTAGGATAATTTTTATTATGAAAAATTGTGAATTAGTGATATGACAGAATATGTTTTTATGTGTGCACATGAGATTACAAGAGATTATGCTCACTATATTATATGCTGTTACTAATTTGATACAATATGGAAAAGAATTGGTCTGATTATATTAAATTACTGTAATGTTTAAAAGTCACTTTGTACACTTATAAATATTTTATATTTGTTTAGGTAACATTAGGTTCCTCAGGCCATAGTCTAATATTATCAAAGTGGCATTTTCCTTTTAAGCTCCTGAAAATAAACAGCAAAGTGGTTTGCACTAACAAGATCAAATGTAAACAGAAAAAGTTCAATTAAGGTAATATTTCCTTGAGAAGTTTGTAAATTCTCCTAGGGCTGCTGGGTTCTTATGTCAAAACTGAAATAATTCTTCACATTCTGGATTTGCCTTTGAGAGGCAGTGCCCATTTTTCTGTATATTTAAAATGATCACCAAAATAGAAATTATTTCTTTGGACACTCCTATATCCATGAGTTTTATGTGCTGGATGATTTTGAGCTAAAGTATTTATCGTGATAATGTTAGTTTTTCATACCAGTGAGTCTTCTCAGTTCCTTTACGCAAGTCATGTGGAAGAACTAAAATTTTTCTGAAGATTTAATTTACCTTTATGTTCTATCTCCTTCCAGTTATGTTTCAATATAATGTTAATAGAAATACCCAGCAGTTTAGCTTTAAAAAATTGGCCACAACCTCTCATGGACATTTTATATTATATCCCACTAAGAATTTACGATTAACAATGAAGGAGTGGGAAGCTTTTTTGAAAATGTATTTTAAACTCAGAAAATTAGACTTTCAAATATTCCTGAAACCTAAAAAAAAAAAAAAAAAAAAAAAAAAAAACCCTATCAGTACAGTTTTAATTGATATGCAACAAAGTAGACTTTACTAATTAAAATCAAGATGCTGTGCTTTTGCTACACGGACCTTTACATGGAAAAGTAGGTTTTACACATTTCCTTTATTGTTCAGCGCAGCAATTGCATCCTTACAGGGTTGTAGGTTGGTGGCTTACAGTTCAAAAAAAAAGAGAGCTGCCACCAGCCCCGAAGACAGACAGTGGGCTTCCGTCCCTCCGACACCCCCAGAATACTAATCAGGAAAGTCAGACCCTGGAGGTCAGGGAGCAAGTCAATCATTCCAGCGATCGTCTCAGTGTGGAGGATCAAATTAGCCTGAAAAATTCAGCTGCTGGGAGGAGAGGGCGAGCAGCTGTCAGGGGCAGCATCGAGATGCACTAATGAACCAGATGAATAGTGCAAAAGCTTGAAAATAAAAACAGGACAGTTGACATTTTTCATCTGTCAAAGCAGGAGATGCATGAAAATATACTATTCCTGTTTTAACTCCTTAGGGGACATTCAGATTTTTTTTTTTTTAACACTGCAGTATCGAGACAAAAGTACTGTAATGAACTCCTAGCATATGATTATGAATAGATGTACATTTACGTAGGGTTTTTGCAAACATGGAAAGACTATAGTTTATACATACAATGTGTTTTTTTTTAGGTGGCCTTTATGATACCCTGTCATAAAGTGTCCTTGCATTTTAAACAAAAGAAACCAAAAAAACCCCGTGTTATTACTGATGGCTGCTCTTCTGGAAATTTCCTCGCAGATGGAAATGACATGTTTAGGGCCATTTATATTGTTTTTACTTTTCTCTCCTCAGGTGGAACAGCCATTCCTAAGGTGGTTGTGTATAGGTTTATGTAGGTTTCCTATCAAACGTAGGCTCAGTAAAAACTATGCCAAGCTACTCTGCAGGTTTGAATTCTAGTGCCGTCCCCTCCTCGTTTAAGGCTCCGAAGGAGTTAAAGCTCTGTCTGGAGCACCACAAGACAGATGAGAGCCATTTTCAGCTTGTCCTGTCCCCACTGACGCTCACTGAGTAGCACAGCATGGACTAGCGTGTTTCACACACACTCTGCCTGTCTGGGGAATGTACACATTGTCCTTCCAAAATCAAACTTATTAGCACATGTAGAAAAGGGTGACTGACTTTGGGGCAGCCTCACACTCCGTGTTGTATTCTTGCTGCTGCGGTTCAAAGATTTAGAAGGTTTTGAACAGGATGCGAACATTTTAAATTGAATTTTTTAGTTTGTAACCCTGCTTACCACAGTACTTGCTTGCACTTTAAATGTCAAGTTAGAACCTTGTCTTAAAATAAATTTAAATTCAATAATGTCTTTTTTAAAGTTGATCATTCTTTGAGTCTTTTTTTTTCCCCCTGCATAGAAATCTCATTCAGATGCCTTGAAGTAGCGGCTGTGACTCAGAGGGCTTTTGAGCATATTTAGTGTTTTTGAGGCATTATCAAAAGAAAAGGAAGTTCTATCTCATTGTGAACTACTTGAGGGTCAGTTGCAATATTCAGATGGAGAAGACTTTATTTTCTCAAAATAATCCTTCCCTACAGAAACCATCATGTAGTATAAAATGGTATAAATTCTACTCCCTAAACCATTGCTTAGATTATAATTCATTTCCAATTGCTGTTCACTTTAGTGACACTTTGACCCTGGCATGGTTGATATATACCGCTGATGTCTGTTTAGTCATGAGATATATTAGTTGTTTTTACGGCATTATATTTACAAAGAGTTCTAAGTTACTCTCTGTTCTTTTTCTTGATCCTGCTTTATGTCATATATGTATGTGTGTGTAAATATATGTGTGTGTGTGTGTGTGTGTGTGTGTGTGTGTATATATATATATATATATATATAAAATATATGTAAATATGTGCTAACCATTTCTTCCTTTTAGGGAATTTTAAGTTTAGAGCTTACTAAAATTCCTAGAGAGGAATATTCATAAAAATCAAAATGCCCAGATAACTTGATTTAAAGTATTTGTAACTATTTTCTACCTCACTGTAATATACTTGATGAAATCAACCTTTAAAAGTTACCATGTAACTATATCAGTTTCATTGGGAGCATTTTACAGATGGCTGCGTTACAGAGTCCTTTCTATGGCGACAAAATGAATTTGTACTCGCTGTGTAAGAAGATAGAACAGTGTGACTACCCACCTCTCCCTTCAGATCACTATTCAGAGGAAGTAAGTCATTTTTCAGTCCATGTGTTTGTCTGTTGTTCATTTTGCTAACGTTTGCATTTTATTAAGAATTTTTTTTTTTCTATCCAGAACCTCAAATGACGAGTATAGTGGCAGACATAGCCACTTTTCACTCTGTTTTCCTTCTCTTGGAGACTTCCTGTCTAAAGGGTTGACTCTGCAGTTCCTAACATGGCGTGGAACGTAGCACGGCATGGGGTGTGAAACTGGTCGCCTCCTGGGTGTGAGGAGAGAGAGGGCTGACTCTGTAGCATAGCGAACATGGCGAAAGGCAGAGTTCATGCTCAAACCCCAGCTCGAGGTGACCAGCACGTTGGTGCCCTTCTCAGTGAGGCCCCTCCTCATTCTCACAGTCTTAGATGCACCATTACAACTTTCTCCTTTGGCAGAACATCCCTCTCGTCCATTTTCTCCAAAATTTGAATCCTCCGTCTTTTAGCTGTGTCTCTCTCAACCGTGTGCTTTGAGCTTTACCCTCCCTCCCGCGACCACGCCTGTCCTGTCACCGCCTTGCTGTTGCAGCAGATTCCTGTGGGAAAGGTTTTGAGGTTATCATCAGCAGACCTGTTGAAACCTATATTGGATGGGATGGGAAATTCTAGAAGACTCTATTCAAGCCTGAGTCTGAATCCTTGCTTGCTTCGGTAACCCACTGAAATGAATTCTTTTGGCTCTACCCAACATATACGGTCTTTTATTGAACAAAACATCTCCCATTTTAGCCCACTACATCAGGATTTTGCCAGTGTTTAAGGAAGAGATATGCAGAACAGCAGTATCTTGGGGTAACTAAATGTGTTCACATGACTTTTTGGAAAGCTTACTTGGGGAATCTACCTGGAGAAAACACTGTCTTGAGTTAGGACACCTCACCCTCTCATGAACAACAGATTTTTTGCCCAAGGGAAATGGCAAGGAGCAAAGAAAAAATATAAAACAATTATAACATTCACTTATTACGTGGTCTTGTCACTCTTTCTATCTTGAAATGAATAGCAATCGGTTTCAGTTTTAGATAAGGAAAATTGAGTCAGTGTAACTTGAATAATAAATAAATATCTCTAAAGAATTTTTACCATATGTAAAGCACTTGAGACCCTAGAATGTTATAAGTACCTTTTTTTTTCTGTGATTTTGATACTAATAATCAATGATGCCTGGGGTTTTTTGTTGTTGTTTGTTTCATAGCCTTTGTATTCAGGTGATTAAAATAAACTCTTATAAGGTAGTGATGATAATTTAGAAGTATTATCTTTATTTGATATTAATGCTGTTATGTTAGCCATTTTTAATTACTATTTTGGGTACAGAATATAAATATGGCATTTCACAAAACCAACTTCAGAACTCTAGGCCTGGAAATACAGTAGGGTGTGAACAATAATGCAAAATGATGGCAAGAATGTCAGGGGCCGCTCTTTGTTGTGTCATTCATGCTGTCTTCTTTTTTCCATGAAGCGCATGAATATTTCACATATCTGCATCCTCATCCCCTATTCTTCTTGACTAATTTTCAGACTGTCTGAATTTGCATTTCACATGGTAGCTGATTAGGAGATGCCGAGTGCGGCAGTGAAGCCTCAGCAGGCGGTTACCATGGTGACCTTCAGCAGGATTTTAATGATGATACCACTAGTGGTTCGTTGAAGTCGGCCTGCCTGCAGGGCTACTTCACTGCAGCTAAGTGTGAAGTTGGATATGCGGATTCTCAGCCAAGGGGCAAATATCAAAGTCTGGCCCAGATAGAAGGTCTCAGAGTTGGGAAAGGAAAATAAGATTCCACTTTTTACTTCACTCTATATAGTTACCAGTTTCGAAAAGAGATATAAAGCAAAACACGTTCTGTGGCGTACTTTCCAGAAAAGACAGTACAGCTCCTCATATGGTAAATCCATCCTTATGCTGTGGTGAAATAGAAGGCTTTATGAAACTAGGTAAACAAGGAAAGGAATGCTTAGTAAAGAAATGAGGTATGAAAAACACAGACTTAAGAAATGTTACTGTAATCCGTTCAGTTATGGAGAAAAGTTCTCAGATCAAGAGCTTTGAAATGCAGATGTGCTAATAAATATTATTTCTCCCCTTAAGTAGGAACTCTGTTTGTAAAATAATTATTCAGAATTTATGGGAGCAAAAAACCTGAACAGATTTGATGCTGCCATACTTTCAGGGCATCTTATTATTTCCTTATATGGTTGGCTTTTGGGATCTTTTAAAAGTTCAAATTGTCATTTAATTTTTTAGCATTGCAAATGATAGGAAACAATGAAAAGCGAAATATAAAGTTTTTAAACAGCAAACTTAATTAAAAGACCAGTTCACTATGTGTCGATTTTACAGCTAAAATGGTAGCAGCCTCTGAACTGCTTGAAAAATGAAAAAAATTAAGCAAATTAATATCCCACTAAATATATGTTTGAAAGCTTATCAGATTGATTTAACTGCTGCTAAATTTTTGAGGCTACTACCCAAAGAGGTTTAGAAGGGAATATTTCATGAAAATTGTAGCTCTGCCCCCAGCCAGACTTGATCAATAGGTATAAGGACCTGTTAAGGTTTATTTCTAGGTATAGTCATTCCAATTAGAAGAACTCAGAGTTTAAAAGCTTGAGATGTTTTTTATTTCTTCTATTCCAAAAAAACATAGATACACTCAAGTGTTACAAACCAAAAGTGAGAAATAGTGTCCTTTGGAAAAATAAGCCTCTATGGCAAATCTTTTCTTTTGAATTATGCTTTTACTATTATGTACAAGTGATTAGGATTCTAGATTGAAATATGTCAGCTGTACATGAATGATATTAGGATAAAGTATATTTTGTAGCTTACTAACATATTTTTGTTTATGACGGTGTCTTTTGGTGTTCCGTATTCTTTCTTTTTCCGGTAATGATCTCATCCATAAATCAGTGGGGCACTTCTGTACTTAACCCTAAAAATCTTGAGTTGAAAAGATGGGTATTTTTCCTTTTGATATCTCTGAAGTTTAATTAAACTTGGTATCATTAGTGATTGTGAAATTAACATCTGTGAAGCTGACCTTGATCGAACACGTACTGTGTACAAGGAATTAGGACTCCAAAGGCCCCTTGTAATCTGATCCAGGCCTGTCTCTCCAGACTTCTGGATCACAGGATATGCTCTTCTATCCCTGGCTCTACCAGTACGGGTTCCACTAAGACTTCCATGGATGACCATGATTTCATGGATGCTGCTTCCTCCTTCTGAAACACCCAATTCCCTGTTCTTTACCAGGCAAACCTCTCTTTGAAGCAAAGCGTGGGCATCGTCTCCTGCGTGAGGTTATCCTACTCCCCTTCCTTGGCGGTACACCGCATGGCAGTTGTCTCTTTGCACACACCCCCAGCTCTCACCCCCAGACCAGCTAGCTCCTGCCCCTGCAGAACAGTAACTGTTTTTTATCTGTGTGTCTCTAGGGCCCGATGTATTAAAAAGGTTCAGTGATTGATTGAAGGAATGAGGAAGTAAAAGAGTGAGATGAAAGGAAAAAATGGGAAAAAAAATACACCTATTATTTTACAATTGGATGAATGAGAGAAACTTCTCCAAAGAACTGTCCATTCAGTAGAGGCAGAAAACTACTCAAAAGACAGGCCAGAAGCTATGAGAATTTTTTTTTTCATAATACTCACTATATTATTTTCCATTCTTATCAGCAAGCAGCATCGTTGCTGGATTACCCAGTGTCCATTTACTGGAAAATAAGACAAAACGGATTTTTTTCTTCAGTTTCAGTATTTAATTTCTTTGAGAGTCATAGGAGTGTCGTCAAAAGTATGCATTGTCACTGTTGTTCACTAAATCATCTCGTGACTCTTTAAGTTGAAAAAAAAAAGTGAATAACGTTATATTGACAGTTATTTAGAAAGTACAGAATATGACTCCATACTGAGTTCTTTTGAGCCAACATATTTTTTGAAATTCTGAACATCATGCAGAATATAGATTATATTTCTTTAAATACTTTTTATTTATTGTAAAAGAAATTCCTAATTTAAGTAAAGAAGACATGAGAAAGATTGAACAGAACTGTACCTTGATGTTTGCTTTTGGCAGATTTGTCTTCACTTTAGGTTTGAACACAGAAGTTTGGATGGAAGCTCTGAAAAGTTGAGTCAGGGGTTTGTAGACAGAAGTGAAAAATGGAAATAACTAGGGGAGAATAAGGGTGATCTTGGTTTAAGAAAATAGAAATTCAACAGAGGATCTGGGGACGCCTGGGTGGCTCACTGGTTGAGCGTCTGTCTTTGGCTCGGGGCATGACCCTGGGGTCCTGGGATCGAGTCCTACATCAGGCTCCCTGCATGGAGCCTGCTTCTCCCTCTGCCTGTGTCTCTGCCTCTCTCTCTGTCTCGTGAATGAATGAATGAATGAATGAATAAATAAATAAATAAATAAATCTTAAAAAAAATAAACTTAAGGATTTGAAGAAACAATGCTTCGGGTGAAAAAAATTCACCTATTTTTATTTGTTTGTGAGAGAGGGGGAGGGACAAGCAGATATGGGGCTGGATCCCCAGGACCCTGAGATCATTACCTGAGACAAAATCAAGAGTCAGATGCTTAACCGACTGAGCCCCCCAGGTGCCTACCTAACATTTATAAATAATTTCTGTTTATATTTAAATTCAGAATATGTTTGGAGCACCTGATGGCTCAGTCGGTTAAGCATCTGCCTTCAGCTCAGGTCATGAGCCCTGCATTGGGTTCCCTGCTCAGTGGGGAGTCTGCTTCTCCCTCTCCCTCTGCCTCTCCCCTTGCCTCCTGATTCTGCTCTCTTTCAAATAGATAAAAATAAAATCTTTTAAAAAAAGAAATAAATAAATTCAGAATATGTTTAAGCTTATTATGAAATTTGAGTCAGTAACAAAAACATGACCTTTGTTTTAGTCATTAGAAAAAACTACCTTGTGTGTATATGGGAGAGAAAGATGAAAGTGTCAGGTACAGATAATTTTTGCATATTTTGAAGTTAAAATGAGTTTATTAAACTTTTTTATTCATTGGAGCAGTCTAAATAGTTCTCTTTTATAGTCGGTAGATTTACAAATTTTAATAGAACTATGTAAGTTCCCTGGAGTTGTTAGTTGAAATTAACCAATGTTATTTAAATCGGTGCTGGAAGATTCTTTCCAATATACTATCTCAAGAATATTTAAATGAGAGATCTTAAATTAAATGGCACAATTAATGTTTGGAGCTAAATCTGTTTTCACAAATATTTCTGTACTCCTTATAATCATATAATCCAATGCTAAGTGAGATGAGACTATTTGTAATAATAAATATGTAAATGTGCCATTATTTATTAAGATTAACTTTGGATGTAATCTCAAACACTGTTAATAATATTTGATTTTCCTTCTTAAAAATGAGTTTAGTATGTTAGGTATTCTCATCACTCATAATATCAATTGACCACCTTACTTAGAGGTGCCATATAAGATCAGATCTTTAAGCTTCGAATGTTCCATTTTTGTTTAAAAAATATATTTAAGTAGGCCCTTTGTTCACTTATGCTTCTGAAGTGACGCTGGAGACTTGCTCCTTGAAGACACAAATCCAAAACGGTGCCCTATATTTCGCGTATCCTGTGGGATCCTATAAAACCATGTAACTTTCTGTAAGACTTTCACAGTTTTCAAAAGACACACCGAATGATCTTCAGTTGTGAAATATAGACATTACATTACCTTATATCTGTAAGATTGCTTTCCTTTCCCTTTTCCGTCTACCCCCAAGTCAATCACTAGTGACGCTTTGGTGTACAAGTTGGATACGCCTAATCATTTTGTATAAATATCTAAAGCTCCGAAATATAGTGTACTTTAATGTATTAGACCCACTTTGGGTGCTAAAATGTGTCCTTGGGTAGATGGAAATTGGGTATATCTGGGAGGCTGATATAACATAATTGGTCTCAGAGGGATTAAGATGGGGGTGAAAAAGAAACAGTACCAATAGCACCAGTCTTTATTATTCTATTGAGAATTGTGTTAGTGACCTAAAGCTATAACGCACAAAGAGCCCTATTGTTATTACCTGTACGTGACTGAACTTGATACGTAATTGGGTTATCGCCCTGACAACAATGACTGTTAACACTCTCTTCTTTTTAATATTTCTGGTACTAATTCATACGCTTTGATATTTCTTTGGAAATACATAGATCAATATATATTAGTGTATTAGTATTTTTCTCTACTTTATAGAAAACAAATATATTCATTATTTTCCATATGATTTTGTGATTTCGTAGTCCTTTAGAAATGTTACAGAGAATTCATTTTATTCTAACTATATGCTTTTTCTCATTTAAATACCTCTGTATTGCCTTTTAAATTTCCCTTAAGCATCTGAATCAAGCAGTTTTTTCCTCTCTGATTTTGTAAAGGCTTTTGCATATTCAGTCCTCTATATTGCCTTATTTTTATCTTGTCATATAAAACAATTAAAAAAACTCCAAAGTACATTTTTTTTACAAACGTGTTAAGTAATGCAAACTAAATAAATTTTTTGACAAAACATAAACCATGAAATGCTTATTTACTTCTATTTTTATCAAAGTTGTAATTATCTACTGATTTTGTCATTATTTTTATAATTTGAAGGAATACATGGAAAGCTAATTCCCTCAATTCAAACACAAAAATTTTTTTGAGCAGGTTGCCTAATGAGGCTATTAGAAATTGAAGCCTGACATACAGGAATATATAGAAAAGTCTGAAAGTTTTATTGTATGCGCATACATTTTCCTCAAATACGGGTAATAATATAGTACTTAGAGTTTTTGCAGACTATTAGATAAATGTTATAGGATTTTAACTTCTTTTCTTCCAGAGACTTCTAGGAAATTTTTAAAAATATGAAGACTAGCGTTGAGGGAAATCTTTAAGATAAATACCGCTTTCTGATTATTTAATGTCTGACTTTCTGATAGAAAAATCAGACTTTTTTTTATAATTCATCAAGTCACTATGTAAGTTTTTAGTCTGGCATAAAGAAATTGTTCCATGTTAAAATCCACCTACGTTTTTATTTGTTTGGAGGGAGTTACTGTCACTTGAATGAATGAGTCAGGAGCACCTGGGGGGCTCAGTGGTTGAGCATCTGCCTTTGGCTCAGGGCGTGACCCTGGGGTCCTGGGATGGAGTCTCCCATCGGGCTCCCTGCAGGGAACCTGCTTCTCCCTCTGCCCATGTCCCTGCCTCTCTGTGTCTCTCATGAATAAATAAGTAAAATCTTTTTTAAAAAAATCAATGAATTAGATTAGCAATGACATTAAAATTGTCACTCAAACTGTAACACGAATCTTAGTATTTTTGTGTCATCATTTAAATATATCTCTCATGGATAAAGTAGGCTTGTATCTCATTGTGATTTTGTAAAGCCCTAGAGAAAATTTTTGGGTTTGCTTTTTGATCCAAGTTGGCCTATGGAATACGAGGCAGATCTGTTAATTTAGAAACTAGATGAGCCAGTGTTAGAGCTAGCATTCTTTTGAGAATCAAATAATCTAAAACTATCTTTGTCTATCTGGAAGGTCTCCCACCTTTGTGCAGAGGTGGCCATGAGGGAACTTGCAGACCACGTTAGGATTTTCCCCAGGCAGTAGAACACAGTAACTTTAAAAGCCTGGACTCTGAAACTAGACTGCTTCAGTTCAAATCCAGGCTGTCCTCTTCACTGCCTTTGTGACCTTGGGAATGTTAGTCTTCTGTCAAATGCCATAGTAGTGCCTGCCCCAGAGAGTCGTTATGAAGCCATGTAGAAATGTATAGAATTGTGCCTGATTCATGTTAAGAACTCAATAAATAGCAGCTTTTAGGAAATGGTTTTCTCTCTGGTCCTAGAAATAGCGGTTAAAGCCTCAGAGTTACCTTCTAGAGGGTGAACACCTTACCATATAGAAGATGGAAACGTTCAGGGGACTGTATTCCAGTTTTTCACTGGAAGCCTAGAAAAACTAACTACTACTTGTACGGAGCATCTACATCTAAGTACTGTGGCCCCTCGACGTGTCTACGGGCTGCAAAAAGTGAAACCATGAGTAACCAAATGAATGCGTTATTTGTAGTTATTTAACAACTTAAAAGTTAGAATTTACCTGGCAAAGATGAGCTTTTCCTCTTCCTCTACTTCATGACTTTTAAACTCTTTCTACTGTCTCTTAATGTTCCTGGTTTCTGATACCCGGGTGACAATTTTATCCTCCTGTTCATTGTAGCAGGAGCACAAATAAGCCTCCCATGTAAAGAGATGCTGTACTTCGGTATACATTCAAAGAAGACAGGGTGAGATGTGACCTTCTTTATCTAAACTTGAATTATCTGGTATGGCAAGAGAGCATTCATAGATCCAAATAAATTTGTATTTTTAAGCCAAATTATTAAAGTTAAAGGCATAAAACCTAGTCCATGGCTGTTTGGAACGTAAAAGTAATCGTTTTATGTTGTGATTGTTTTCCCTTTATATTGCCAAAGACTCTTGTAACTGATTTTTCCTGCACTACATCAACAAGTCTATTTAGATGTATCTTTAGAGCAACCTTGACTCACATATATCAAGGAAAATTGCAGCCTATGTAAATCTCCCATTTTGTGTAACAATCTGCCTTTTTTTCAAAAAGGATTTGAGATAATTTACAACAAAAGGTATGACTTGGGGCACTCGAGTGGCTCAGTTGGTTAAGCATCTGCCTTCAAATCACATCATGATCCAGAGTCCTGGGGTGGAGCCCCGTGGCAGGTTCCCTGTTCAGCAGGGCACCTGCTTCTCCCTAACCCTCTGCCCCTCTGCCCACTTGGGTGTGCACGCACTCTGTCTCTCAAATAAATAAAATCTTAAAAAAATTTTTTTTTAAATAAAAGGGATGCTTGGGTGGCTCAGTCAGTTAAACATCTGCCTTCAGCTCAGGTCATGGTTCTAGGGTCCCAGGATCAAGCCTTGCTTCGGGCTCCCCGCTCAGTGGGGGGTCTGCTTCTCCATCTCCCTCTGCCCCTCCCCCCTTCTCATGTTTGCACTCTCTCTCTCTCTGTCTCAAATAAATAAAATAATTTAAAAAATAAAGACGTGACTTAACAAGTCATTAAAATAGAAATGGAAGTACAAATTCAGAACCGGCAGTAGAAGGGACCTTAGCACACCTATCTTACTGGCCAGCAGAGTTGTGGTGGTTGAGCTCTTCATCTGGTTATTGCTTCCTTTCTGTCAGGACTCCCAAGGGAAACAGTAAGCAAATTGTTTTGGTCTTTCAGGAGGAAATACATCAGCTCCTGAGAAAAAACAAAATTTTCTCCCACTAAATTATAATAGAAATGTCTCCTATAAGGTTCTATGAGTAATGTACCAGGCAGGTCTTTAGTAGCAACTACACAGAAAATAACTGTGTGATGTTTGATAAGAGCCAAAAGCAAGCATTAAAGCATGGTTTTGGACAGGTGATTGGGCAGCTGGATAAAGCAGGGTGCCCCCATGATGTAGCTTCTGGTGGCCTAATTTGATTGAAGTGTAGAGCTATGCTTATCCAGAGTTCTAAAGATGAATCTTACCCTTTACAGGGTCTCCCCTAAATGTTCATTCTCTTAGCAGGAGTTTGATAGGAGCTACGTAGCACACCTTTCAGTACCCTCTGAACATTCAGATTTTTCAATATCAAAACACCATTAACTATTCGACAAGGACCTCGAGTGATGAAGTCTAGTCTGCTCATTTGCTTAAGGGAAAACAAACAGCAAGCCAAGCTTCGACCCCGCCGATGAAAGCTGAGGCGTCTCACCACGGTGTTCATCGGATGGAAGTCAGAGCAACCTCTGAGTATTGGAATAAAGTACCTGAGAGGCAACCTTCTCTACTCTGTGCTGGCCACCGCTTAACCGGTATTTTCTGTCAATACCTAGTAACGCATCTCTCTGGATTAGAACTCAGATGATAACGTCAGACTAAGTGATATCCCTCTACGGTGGTAATGATGTGAAATTCAGCCAGTTAGTGTTATTGAGAAATCATTATGCGTGCAAAGCTGTATTAAGCATCATGAGGAATTCAAACCAAAAGGCTAAGTTAGATAAAAGTAAGCGAGCTCTCAAAAATGGGAAGTGGAAAAGACCTGCAATAAAGAATCATATGACTTGGATTCCAGTTCAGCTATCTCCATTAATTTTTATTTATTATTATCTTTTATTTATTTTTTAAAGATATTATTTATTTATTCATGAGAGACACACAAAGGCAGAGACACAGGCAGAGGAACTCAGTCCCGGGGCTTCAGGATCACACCCTGAGCCAAAGGCAGATGCTCAACCGCTGAGCACCCAAGTGTCCCTCTCCATTAATTTTTAAATTGGTTCTTAGTTTTTTTTTTCCCCTCTGTAAATTGAGATTGTTATGAGACATTACAATACTTTAAATATAAAATGATATGGAAGATTTTGTAAAATATTAAATCCTATATAAATACAGGATTTTTTTAAGATCCACAATGATTCTTGTCATTAAGTAAGACTAAATTAACAGACAAATATTTAAGAGAATCGTACAGTGCAAAATTATGCTCAGGATAGGTTAATAGCTTTTCATAAAGCTGTCTCTTTTATCTTCATAATTTTGATATGGATAGGGTCACAAAAAATTGTGACTTATTAGAGAATTTAGTTATGGATACAGAATTAAACCCCAGATTCAGGAATTCACAGTTCCACCCAAATTGTACTGTGTCAGTATCTCAAATGTGATACCTTCAAAACTTCATGTCCCTGTTGCTCCTGCAAAGTCACTCTTCCTTTTTTGTTATCTATTTCTGTTAGTGAACATAGCGTCCTCTCCCATACCCTGGTGAAAACTTCCAATGAACAATATTTCCTGCCTGAAATCTTAGAGGAACTTGATTGAACATTCTGCTGCCATGGCTCTCCTTTTGCTCTCACTATTCCAAGAAAATACGTACTGCAGTGCACCTTTAATGAGCTCTCCCTCCTGGCTTAAGTACTGATTTCCTGTTGCCTATATATCAATAGATTCTAAACTCCTTAAGCCTCTCCTTTATTTCACCTCAGTTTATCATTTCATCACTGTTGCTTGCTCCCCAGTCATGCAGGAGTACTAGCCATTGCTTTCACCCACCTCATACTTTCCGTGGCTCAGCACCTGCGCTCATTCTGTTATTATCTGCTTAGAGTCTCCCCTGCCCTTTTATATATCAAAATTGTGTTCATGCTCCGAAAACCTTAGCTCAGTTGCCACGACCATAAAACCTTTCCATATTCCGTCACTCAGAAGTGACCCATTCATTCTTCCATCTAATGTGGCAGTGAGCACTTACTGTTGATATCATATCCATCCTCCAGGTCTTTCAGTTTAGTAGGAGAACACAGATACTAAATGAAGTACAACGAAGTGTTTTAAAGGCTTTAAAGTGCATGAACACCTGAAACTAATATAATGTTAATGTCAGTTACACCTCAAAAAAACAAAAAATACATGAAGGGTATGATAGAGGACAAATAGAAAATATTAAGTTCTGGGGGCACGTGGGTGGCTCAGTCAGTGAAGCATCCAACTCATGATCTCAGCTCAGGTCTTGATCTCAGGGTCATGAGTTCAAGTCCCACATTGGGGTCCATGCTGGGCGTGGAGCCTACTTAAGTTCTGCATGGCAATAGAGGTGTTAGGAAGGGCTTTAGAGAATGAATAGATGAGAGACCAGAGTAAAGGATTTTGAGGCAGGCTTTATAAGCAGAGAAGCAACATGTACAAAGGTTCAGGATAAAAACAGTTTGGTGGACACACACAACTGTGAGCTCTTTTTATGGGTAGAGTGTAGAGTGGGGTTAGAGGGAGGAGGGCTTAGGGCTAAATGTGAGGCTGGAAAGGGAAGCAAGAGCCAGATGTTAGAAGTCCATAATAAACCAATGGTTAGGCTTCGTAGAGGATACTGGGGTGCATTGAAATGCTTAACATTGAAGTAGGGTCAGCTTGGCGATTAGTGGCAGTGCCAAGGAGATTGGAAGAAACTGGAGGTAAAACCGTGAAGTATGAGGAAGTGTCTTGTATGAAATTTCAGATGTCTGGCTTGAGAAATCGAAGGCACTGCGAAGGTAGAACTGGTTTGGGGAGAAAAATAGTAAACTCTCAGTTCCGAACAAGTTTAATATGAAGTATTTGTAGGTAGATATGCTTAGAAGCCAGGTGGAAATATGTCAGTAGAGCCCATGAAGAGGTCTGGCCTGAAACTACAGAGGTGTATGTGTTCCTCAGCCTGTGTTGGTGGTTATTGAAGCTATGGGAATAAAGTTGTGTAGGGTAAGAAGGTGTTGAGGGAGAAGATAAAAGGGATATAGAAAGAAATGAACTGACAGTAGAGGGACTGCCAGAGGAAGATAAACCTACAAAGGAAGAAAAAGAGAAGTGGGGGGGGGGGGGCGGAACCAATATGGTGTCTTGGAGCCAGAGGAGGAGGCAACTCCCAGGAAGGCTGTGATCAGAAGCATCAGCCGTGCGGAAAGGTTGGATAAGAGGCAGAAAATGAGTTTGTTAGATTTAGCAAGTGGGACATACTGCTAACCTTTGTCAAAGTGATTTCAGTGAAGTACCGTTGGGGGGCAGAGGAGATGAAAAATGATTACAGTTGGCTTCAATAAGGAGATTAAGGAAGTTGATATAGTGAAGTATAGTATTTTGTTTTTTTCCACCCCAAAAAAATTTAGCTGTAGAGCAAATACATTAGATGGGGTAGTGGTTAGGAAGAGAGACTTGACTCTACTTACAGATTATGATGAAGGAATCAGCAGATGAGGAGAGGTTGAAAATACAGAAGAGGAATAACAGACTGAATAGTCATTCACTCATTAAATATTCGATCATAGTCAACTATATTTCAGCTACTGATGTATATAATCTCTGGAGGAGGTTCCAGTGATAGAATTGAGAGTAGTAGGAGAAAAAAAAAAATACTCTTCTGATGCTGAGACAGAGATGATACGGACCAGATATGGATAGGTTGAGACGAGATACTGAGGGAAAGCTCAAACCTAACAGTGTTGATTTTTCTCTGTGAAGTAGGAGGCAAGGTCCTGGGTGGGAAAGAATTGAGGGCAGTGCCTGCAGATCAGTGAAGGTTGAGATTAGCCATTGTGGGAAATGGAGTTTATCAGGCCAACCATCTGGATTGCAGAACAGCCTTTAGGGTCCAACAGCAGTTGGAACCAAGAATCTGGGACCTCCAGACTATACGGAGTCTGCGATTTTCTCCTGCGGTCCTTCACATCCTGGTAGAGAAGCAAAGAAAACAATTGTCAGGGTTGGTTTATTAATAGTGCTGCCAAATAAGTGGTTAAAGGCTTGTGCTATGATGTCTAGTCTGGAAATGGATGACATAAGTCCAGAGACAGAAGATTGACCAGGAGGGAAAGGTATTGGAAGTGGCGTCAAATGAAGGCACATCCATACTAGGTAGGGGACAGATGTGAGACTCTTGGAACGACCGGAACTTGTGCCCACATTTCTTACGTGACACAGGACATTGGAAGACATAAGCTGTGCCCCTGGGAGGCAGACACTAAAATGGAAGGCAAGTGAAGATCAAGGAAGGCCAGGTAATCAAGATGTTTGTTTTGGATCGAGGATCCAAGTGGGCATCGCGGTGACCAAAGGTGTAGTCGCAGTCGTTGGGATGAGGAATACTGTCAGCTGGGTGTCCTCAGTGCATGAGGTAGAAGCACTCAGAGTTAAGGAGGTGGAAGGAAAAAGAGGGAAGTAGGGTTGTCTTCTGGGTGGCCACCCACCGTCTTTTTGCCTCTCTCTTACAAATCCCTCTTGAGCTACCTGTCGCTTTGTAGTTTGTAATATTCTTAGTTATATGATCTCCTCAGTCTCACATTTATTTTTTTTAATTTTTTTTTTAATTTATTTATGATAGTCACACACACAGAGAGAGGCAGAGACACAGGCAGAGGGAGAAGCAGGCTCCATGCACCGGGAGCCCGACGTGGGACTCGATCCCGGGACTCCAGGATCGTGCCCTGGGCCAAAGGCAGGCGCTAAACCGCTGCGCCACCCAGGGATCCCCATTTATTTCTTTGTTAGTCTTTCTTCCCCCGCTGGATTGTGAGCTGTACAAAGTCAGGTTCCGTGTATATCTCGTTTCTTGCTTTATCCTGACCACCTAATAAAGTGCTTGGCACACCATAAATGCTCAATAAGATTTTATTGAATGAATGAATGGAGACATGAGAGCCAGAAAGGAAAGGAAGGTCAGAATGTCGGGAAGGAAGACGAGTCATTCTCTCACTTCCCTTCCAGGACAGTAGGCCTTCCCTTCTGCATTGGTTCTTTTCCCTGATTTACCCTCAATGTCCTCAGATGCCAGCATGTTTCTACTCAAGATGAGTGTGGATCACTACTCAAGCATATTTTCATTTTATGGGACCTTATTTTCATACTTTATTAATTTGTTTATTATGTAACGGTTTAGGAAAAATTTATCAATAGGTTATTTGATTCATAAATACCCTGAGGTACGCATATTTTATATCGTGTATGATTTTATACTATACGACGTGTCAGAAAACTCTTTGGAAAGGTGAATCTTTATGACAAGATGAGCTACATTTCAGATGGAAATTGAACCACGTAAGAAGGAGATAAAGCAAACGTCCCGCTCCGGCCCCGTCTACTGTAGGGTTCCCGATTGTCCCGTCAGTCGCCCAGAAGCAGTCCTGAAGGACGGCGGAGATCAGCCGCGGCCCAGCTGCCGTCCCCACTGCTTCTCCCTTTACCGAATTCTTTCCTTGCCCCCCTCTTTGTTACAGCTGGTTCTCATCTTCCGCTTTGGAGAGCCACAGAACCTTCGTCTCTTCAACTAAATTCGCTCCATCTATCTTTCATCTTCGTCACTTTTCTTCTTCGGGCAGAACTTGAGGACCATTCGCTACAGTAGGTTGGAAGGTTTCACCCAATTCTGACCTATTAGGCTGGAAAGATCAGGTTTCTGGTCCGGGTTGAAGGATGTGGTGGTTTTATTCCGTCAAAAATTGCCCTTAAGTCTACCAGTACACTGGTTAAATAGAATTTTTGTACCACAGTTCTACTTTTCTGTCATTTTTCTGCTGCTTTTGTCATTTTTGTCTCTAAACAAAGTATCTGACAAGTAGGTGACCTGTTAGAACACATTACCTCTTAAATAGAAGCGTCATTATAAATGCTTTTCCTGCTGTTTTCTGTATCGTGTATAATTGGATATATTTGTTTTTATTTTAATGGGTAAAATGCCACCCTCTTTCTGATTTAAATTTCTCTTAGGTCGCCATAATAAATAAGTGCCTTGGGTATTGCTCTACCCCTTAAGGATTTTTAATGCTATCGTCTGCTGCATTCTAAGGAATATAAATTGAAATCCTCAGACCATCTCAGTGGGTGTAACATTTCCATTAACATTTACTACACGCTAATAACTGGCCAGAAAGAATCAATGCAAGTTTTCAAAATATCTAAATTATTCCTCATGACATACTCACAGAGCAAAAGGATCTTAGCTCTTCCTCTTGATTTGGCTTATCATCTGTGAAAGACCACGTACAGTGTTATAAGAAGAGACGTAGTTTCGTAAACTGATGGCAGTTGGAATCGAGAATGAAATCAGATGGAAGGGTATATTTCTTTAATTTATTGAAGTGTGCTTATTTTCTTTGATGTAAGTAAGTAAACGTCAGCTCTCTCATCTATAAAGTGAAGAGACTAATACTGCTTCATGCAGTTGAGGATGAGAATACTACTCATAATTTACCTTGCTTAGAATTTATTATTCTTACTTTAGAAGAGTGCTTTTTAATATGAAATTAATTTAAAAATTTTATATTTATATAAAATGGCTTATGATAAGGGCATATGATAATTATTTTACCCTATGCCTCATATGAAGTTAGATCTATAGATTATGAGAATGTAAACTTATGATCAAGGCTAATGTAGTACATCCTAGATCACATAAATGTGTATATATCTACAGTTAACTTGGAGCCTTAGAGTTAAAAACCCGTTGTCCTTCATGACTGCTACCTTCTGATAAATTTCTTTGAAAAATAGTAAAATCGTTTTATTCTTTTTTTTTAAGACTTTATAGTTTATTTATTCATGAGACCCACACTGAGAGAGAGTCAGAGACACAGGCAGAGGGAGAAGCAGGCTCTTCGCAGGGAGCCCGATGCAGGACTCGATCCCGGGTCCCAGGATTGTGACCTGAGCCAAAGGCAGATGCTCAACCACTGAGCCCCCCAGGTGCCCCAGTAAAATCATTTTAAAACCTCCGATTGTAGACAGTACTTTTTGCTTGATGTTAATACTCCCCAATAACTATACATACTTTTAGACTTTTCAATTAATTGTAAAATCATTGATAGCAGTCAGATATATTCTTTTTTTTTTTAAGTTTTTTCATTTCAGTATAGGTATATACGGTGTTGTATTAGTTTTAGGTGTGCAATATAGTGATTCAACAATTCTCTTCCCTTACTCAGTGTTCATCATTAGAGGAGTTTTTAATCCTTGTCACTGATTTTGCCCATTCCCCACCCACCTCCCTGTCCGTGTTCTTACAGAGTTTGTTTCTTGATTATTTATTTTTTTCTTTTCCTTTAACTAACTGGAATTGTTTTTAAAAGCATCTGTGTTTTCTTTCTCTGTAGCTACGACAGTTAGTGAACATGTGCATCAACCCAGATCCAGAGAAGCGACCAGACATTACCTATGTTTATGACGTAGCAAAGAGGATGCACGCGTGCACTGCAAGCAGCTAGATTCATGGAAGATCATGAAGAACGTAACCAAAATTATTTAAAGTATTTTTGTGCAAATCATACCTCCCCATTTTTGTCTGGGTGTTGAGATGAATATTTCAGAGCTAATGTGCTTTGAATCCTTAACCAGTTTTCATAGAAGCTTCATTTTGTACCAGTCTAAGTCACCTTCTTGCAAACCCCAAATGACTTTGGATAGTCACTTTGCATGTTAGGAGAGTAAATGAAACTTAATGGTTTTTAATGGCTAAAGGTTTTTAGAATTATTCAGATTTTTTTTTTTCTGATAAATTGTGTTCAGATAAGACTTTCAGTGCCAAAGATTGAAAGTGCAGCTTGGCACTCGTCAAGACAGACTTGTAACGTGAGGAAGAGTATCTGAACATGTGACTTGTTTGCTTTTTCGTCATTTATGGACATTTGAGATTAGCACAATTGTGAACTTTTGTGATTTTTTTTTTATTAAGTTTGAAGTCTGTGTTTTAGTACTTAGCATTGTAGCTTTGAAATATAATTCTTAAGATAAATGTAGACAAACTATTTGAGAAACACTTAAAATTGTTAGCTTATACATTCAAAATGCAACTATTAAATGTGAAAAAATTGGGGGACAAAATGTGAGTCAGACACTGAAGAGTTCTTTGCTTTATTTTGTTCTGTTTTAATATCTTTGATATTCTCTCTGCATTAAAATGGTATAAATGAATCCATTTAAAAAGTGGTTAAGGATTTGTTTGGCTGGTGTGATAGTAATTTTGAAAGTTGCACATTGCCCGAGGCTTCTTTGGTGTTTTTATTATTGTTTGTACATTTGAAAAAATCTTTGAATAATCTTGCAGTACTATATTTCGAGTTCTTTATAAATTTAAATTCTCTTCATAATTGTACACTATAGTGTAAGCATATGTTTTTATTCATAGATTTTATTGAAATTCTGATTGGTCCCCTTCAGAAAATTTTTTGTGTTCTTCCAGTTGCTTTCTTATTTATATTGTATGTGCATTTTATCCATTTTGTTTCAGATTTTCTGAGAACATATACCCTTTAAAGAAATATTTGGTATACCAACATTTTTCCTGGATTAAACCCATTTTTTTTTAACTTTTTAAAATTTGGGCCACCCTGTATGCGTGTCATTTTGTCTTGTTAGGGAGGAAGAAAGGATGTGTGTTGTGCTGTACCTGTGAATGTTGACACAGTTTCAATTCATTTGACAAGGTTGTAATTTTAGAATATGTTTAAAGCAATGAAAACTGGCCATTACCACAGCCAGAGTTTTTATGAGATTAACATTTCTGTTGAGAAGCTTTTAAGCCAAGTACTGTATTCATGCATGAAGATGACAGAGATGGTAACGCTTCATTTAGTTTAAGGAAATGGGCAGAGTTTAGTAAATGCTGTTATGGAGATATGTTTTCCATGAATGCCTTCATGTGAGTGGTGACCAGTTCTTCACAGAATTGTGAAAGCCAAAAGGCCGAGTGGCAGTCACCGTTCAAGGACGCCATGCCACCTGTAACCCAACCTTGGGATGGATAATCCTGCCAACGTGGAAACCTCATGTTTGGAGAATACCTACCGTTAGCTGATTTAACTGCTGGGGTTCCCCCCCCCCTTTATAAGTATTTTTCTTACAATCATTTGAATACTTTCAAGTCATTTGTAAACTTAAAAAATGATTTATTAAGGGAAAAAGCATAAACTTTTTTTTCTTTTTCAAAATGTAATCAGTTATGATATCTGAAGGGTAACTTTATCCTGGGATAGACAAAGGACACCTGGGTGGTCCTTGAAATGAGGGCTGGATGGATGCATTGTGTGATTTTTAGTTACAGCTTTTACACTGAGCATCCATAGATTTGTCTCCTGAAGTATGAGTAAGTAGAATTATTTTTGTTAAAATAGTGTCATGTTCATTTTATTGTAATACAGTTGAAGAGGAAATTGTTTTGTAGTTGGAACAGATAGTCCCCTTTTTCTTGCAGTCTTTAAAAATACATGAATCTAAAACTCATTAGCTTAACCCCTCACAGTGACTTTTAAGCAAAGATTTAAGCTTTTCTTTTCAGTGAGTCTCTCTGCTAGAAGGAAATAGCTGGGAAGAATTTAATGATCAGGGAAATCCATTATTATTTTCTAAATGTGGAAACTTTCTGTTTTGGATATTCTATCTTTTTTCTTATCTAAGTGTTCATATTTTTTCCTGAAGAAACCACTGTGTAAACAATAAATTTTAATTTTGAATGAGATAATTTCAAAAAATTATGAGGATAATTAGTTTTAATTTTTATACTCACCTATAAATATTCTCTTTATATTCCTGTTTATAAGTAAATTTTGTACTGATTAAGAAAAGACATTTGAATTGAGTGGAGAAACAGTAAAATGAAAGGTACATCTGATTCTAAACCTTATTTAGATATTGGTACCAGTTCCCCAGAGGAAAATGTGGGGTAACTTTGTTTTGTATGTTGAGGTTTAGGAATGGTGGATGAAGGGTATCCCTGTATAAATAAAGTGCTCAACAATGTGCAATGATTGTAAATTTAGTAAGATATTACAGCCATTTCATGAATGCTTTTACCATTCTACATAGTACCTATCACAAAACACCTTTCTTGTATCAATATACTTCAGGTGTTGCTGTTAACATTTACATGATATTTATTTTAACCAAAATGTTATTCATATTAAATGTTTTTTTCTTTAAAATGAATGTATTATGTTTATAACCCACAAATGCATAATTATCCTATGCCTCATATTTCAATAGTACTGTAATATGGACTTCTTTTGTGAAATACTTTTATTTTGTTATGCTTCCAATACACATACTAAGAAAGATTCTCTTGTTAGCTTTGAAAATTGTATAATATCCTAATATAAATAAAAACATAAAATTAAAAAATGGTTACAGTAACATTTTATGTATCTGTGATCCTCCCCCCCCCCCCCCCAGAGTCTGCCATTGTTTGTTTCACTTAACATGTCACCTACAGAAGAAACATTTCTTGTTCATTTCCATGACTTTACCATTTTGGGAGAAGCCTAAGAATTGAAGCCGTTCAGGGTGATCATGGAGCTCGGACAGATACTAAGAAGTAGTTTTATAAATATGCATTAAAGTAGGGTACATCTTCGTAGGTCCCTACTCTCTTCAGTACATCATTATCTGTCTTTGAATAAAAAAAGTTTTCTCAAATTATAAAATTATGAGTTTAAAGTTTAGGCCGCAGAGTCCATTCCTCTCACCTTAGTTAATATGCTGCGGACAATATTAGAAATAGTTTGCAACTACCCTGTTGGTAGTCTCTCAACTTACTCTTTTCCACATAAAAAGTGAAAATTACTTTCTGTATCTGGAAATGTTGAGGCTAAAAGATCTTTATGGCGTAAAATCCTCCAGGCTGATGGTAAAATGATCCTTTCACATCAGGATCACATTTCCAAATAGACTGTGGTGAAGATCACACGGATTTTGTAACCTGTGACTTGTAAAGAACCTTTAGTCTGATTATGTGTATATGGGCACACTCACATAATTGTATAGTAATAGTAAATTTTAGCCACAAGAGAGTGTTTGACTAGTTATAAATTTTATCTCAAAAGTATGTTTGTTAATTAGAAAAGTCAGTACTGGGCATATATGTTTAATGTATTATTAATTGGTGCAGCTATATTTACCACCGAATTGGTGCAAAAAGATGACAACTGCAATGAAACCCTTAATCAAAAAACTTCCATGGAGTTGTTACATTATGTATTTTTAATTACATGTAAGTCTCTAATACAATTAATGATGAACTAAAACAAGACTCATCAGATTAATTATCGGAAAGATGTGAAAGTTTACAATGTGTATTTTATCTCTGAGAACTTCATTTGAAGGAGTTTCTGGTTTTCTTACCCATTTCTTGTTCACTTGGATCTCTAATTTTAAACCTTAGGAGGTAAGAATAAAATAAAAGGAAATTTTAAAGTTAGGCTTTGTGACCAGGAGTTTTTAAAAGTAAATTGTTTTCAACATGTTACAATGCATAAAGATAATCTTTTTCCGCTCCTTTCTAGACCCATAGTCCCGAGGATAATTTCTCTAGTCCTTACTTTTTCAAGTGTAAAGTAGGAGTATAAATTCCTAACTCTACAAAGGAATTATGATGCCTTTTATATAAAGGTCTGGATGTGATGCCTGGTACCAGGTGGGTTGCTTGTTCAATGTAGCTATTACAGTGTAGTGTTGTAGTGTAGAGAATCCGCGAACGTCTTCTCTGGCTGTAGCGCCATCTATTTTTGCCTTGTTTTGCTGCACTTGTTTCTTAAAGACCTGGAGCTCTTCTCAGGGCTTAGATAGCTCTCCCTTTGGCATCAATCAGTCAGTCAATCCTACCAATCTCTCATGACTGACATAAAATGTGCTTTTTCAGGAGCCACCCAGACTGCATCCTGTACTTTGCCTTTGGGCACTTACCCATCGGTAACCAAATGATTACCTGTGTGATTCTTCGTTTACTTTCAGTCTCCCCGCTAGAGCCTAAACTCTAGATGGACAAGTACTTCTGGTTTATTCAGTGTGATGTGCCCCACTTAACACAATGCCCCAACTGTAGTCTCTCAACTTCTTTGTTGAATTGATAAATGAACATTGTAATGCTGTCAATGGAGCTGAGCACTTCAGGGGGACCATGCATAGTAGATGGAAAAACAGCAGAAATCTGGAGAGGTGAGGCCAGTGGGGTAGGAGAAGCAAACAAGCTAAACTAGAAGAAATATTTTAAGTTAAAAGTTGCCATAAATTACAAAGAAGTTGAAGATAGTAAGGATTGACACCTGGCTCCTGGACTTAATGAGGAGGTCATGGTAATACAGGTTCAGTAGGAGACTGGAGTGGAAGGCAAATTCGGGTAAAAATAGGAAGGACGATGGCATATGAAGGAAAAATAGATGGCAACCAGAGGTAATCTAGCTCAAGTTTTAAGATAAAGTGAACATAAGATGGTTTAAAGATTAGGAGAAGTAGCACATAGAAAAGAAACTGAAGATGCTGGACAAGGAGTACAGAAGGTAAAAAAAGAGATCCACGGAAAGTGTTTATCCACTAAGCTCACAAACGTTTGTTGTGTATCCTCATATATTAGACCTTATATGTTGTCTTGAGCAAAATATTTGTTTTCATGGATTTAAAATCCGGTCAGGAAGAAATAACATTTCTGGAAATCTAAATATATAAAAGCAAATTGTTATGAATGCTGTGGAGGAAAAGAGACACTGAAGAGGTGACATTGAAGTGAAATGACCTAAAGGATGAAAAGGAGTCCGCCAAAGAACCAACACAGGGAAGAGCCTGCTGCCGAGGAAGAATGTGGGAAGTAGCTGGGCCATCTGAGAAGCAACAGATGAGAGTGGGTGAGTCGGGATGGAGTAATGTGAGGTAGATTTAGAGATGTATATTTTCTCCATATTTGCAATAATCAGTAATATAAGGGTAATAATAAGGCCATGTGGTGGTAATGTAATCAGCAATATAAAAATTTCATAATAGGAATTATAAAACACTTAGAAATAATTGATCAAGAAACACATAGAACCTGTATGAAAGAAATTATAAAAATCTTGTTGAAGAACATCAGGCAAAGACTGAACGAATAGGAAAAGATGCTGTGATCCAGATGGGAAGATTCATATAAAAATCAAGTACTCTATAATTTAGTAATGTATCTCCCTGAATCTCACCTTTTTTGGGAACCAGATAAAATGATGTCAAAGATCATATGGGAAAAAAATATATGAAAATAGCCAAGAATATCTAAAACAAATAGGCTGCTCTTAACTTATCAAGGATTAAAATTTACCATAAAGCTACTTTAAGCGAGCAGTGCGGTGTTGGCAGAGGCACAAGGCAATAGGATGAACGGTGGAACAAAACAAGAAGGTCAAACACAAGTATGACGGGAGCTTGATATATGAAAGAGGATTGGTTAAACGACTGACTCTTGCTTTCGGCTCAGGTCATCATCACAGGGTCCTGGGTTTGAGCCCTACGTCGGGCTCCACGCTTAGCAGAGAGTCTGCTGGAGATTCTCTGCCTCTACCCCTACCCTCCGCCCACACCTCACATGTACCTTTTCTCTCTCTCTAAAATAAGTAAATCTTTAAAAATAAACTATATGGGTGTATATGTTTGCATACGATCATCTGAACGTGGAGAAAGGTGAGGAAGCACACAGACTAGACTAAGTTGCCAGCGTTGGTTATTACCATGTGAGGGTGGATGACAAAGTTGGTTAAGCCAATATGGTTAAATTCTTCAAACCTCTTTATATTTTTCTTTTCTTCAGTACAAAAGCACAAGCATTTATTCCTCCTTAAAATAACCTTTACCTTATGTTGAGTCTGAACCTCTTTTTTTAAAAAAACTTTTTAATTTGCAAATAATTTCAAACCTAGAGAAAAATTGCAAGATTAGGACAAAAAACTCCTTTAGAACTCTTCCCCTGGGTTTCTCAGATGTTAAGACTTTGCCACCCTTGCTTTATTATTGTTTCTTTTTAAATCCTTATAAATATATAGATTTTTTTCTGAGCCCATCTAAAAAGAAGTTGCAAATATGGTGCCTCGTACCCCCACATCTCTGAGTGTTGCTTTCCTAAAAAAAAATGGTCCTCTTCTACATAAACACGGGGCAACCATAATAATCAGGAAAGTAATATTAGTTCATAACTATTATCTAACCTACAAGTCACATTCAAATTTCAACCAATTGCTCTTTACAGCAAAAATTACTAAGTTTTCCTCCAGGATATAAGCAGTAAGTGTTGCATTTAGTTGTCATGTCTCTTTAGTCACCTTCGGTGGGGAACACTTCCTCAGTCTGTTCTTTATCTTTCATGACCTTGACATTTTTTTCGGGTACAAACCAGTTATCTTGTGGAATGACCTTCAGTTCGGGTTTGCCAGATGTTTGCTCATGAAATGGAATATTACTGCCGCGAGGCTGAGTTGATCTGCATACAGCATGTCAGGAAGCCAGAATGTCAATCTGCCCGTTATCGTTGGTGCGAACTTTGATCACTTAAGCTGGTGACCTTCATCATAAAGCTTTTGTTTCTTCCTTTGTAATTAACTGTATGTAGTAGGTAGGTATTTTGAGAATATGTAAATACCTTGTTTTTCAACAAACTTTTGTCCACTAATTTTAGCATCCCCTGATTATTCTTGCCTGTTTTAATTATTACTTTGATGGTTGCCAGATGATGGCTTTCCAAATGTCATTCCTTTTACATTCATTAGTTCCCGTGCTTCTGTAAGGAGTAACTTTTCCCTCCAAATCAGTTTTGTATTCCTTTATCAAATTTTAACTCTTATCTGACAGTGAGAAACCTGGCTCACACGAGCAATATATGCTCATTCCCACTCTTTGAAACCAGTCTCCTGATCCTACCAACTGTCTCCTTGGCTCAGGCTGCCTTCTTGGCCCAGAGCGCCTTGCCTCCTCCTTCACCCGTGTGAAAGTGGCGTCACAGTAATGACTGGAGTAGAAGACGGTCTGAGGGCCTGTGAGGCTGGAAATCGAAGTACTAGTCAGAGTACTTTCCTCCTTGCCATAGGCCACCATTCAGCGAGAATCCAGAGTTGGCCACACTAAGGGGTGGGTCACTTTGATTTGCAAGGGATTCGGCTGCATGGAATTCTTTGAAAAACTGTAGTGTGGGACAGTTGAGTGGCTCAGTGGTCGGGCATCTGCCTGGGCTCAGGTTGTGATCCCAGGGTCCTGGGATCGAGTCTCTCATTGGGCTCCCCGCAGGGAGCCTGCTCCTCCCTTTGCCTGTGTCTCTCTCCCTCTCTCTCTGTGTCTCTCATGAATAAATAAAATCTTGAAGAAAAAAAAAAAGACTGGAAGTTTGATATCATTACCCCCATTTAGCAGTTGAGAAAACTGAGGCCTACACAGGATAAAGGGTTTTCCCAAGGTCACTGCGTCAGTTATTTTAGTTCTTCTGCTCTAAGTCTCATACTCTCATGTTGACTACAGAGGAATCTTATGCGAAAATCCAGAATTGCATGAAAGAGCTAAAATATAGATGAGTTAAGACATTTTTTTAAGATTTTATTTATTTATTCATGAGAGACAGAGAGAGGCAGTGACACAGGCAGAGGGAGAAGCAGGCTCCTCGCAGGGAGCCCAACGTGGGACTCAATCCCGGGACCCCAGGGTCACGCCCTAGGCTGAAGACGGCGCTAAACCGCTGAGCCACCACCCCCCACCCCCCGGGCTGCCCAAGACATTTGTTTTATTCTGTGTGGTCCTTCTCTTACTTGTGACTTGCTGGCTTGGAGGAAAGCCTGCTCACAGGAATATGAGGTGCAGCCCTTGATTAATGAATGACCTGGGGGTGGAGAAGTGGTCGCCTTAACACTAAGCTCGTAGTAGAATAGGGAACTGGGGACAAAGCTCAGTAAGGCACTTCGTTATCATTCCATGAAGATCTCTGTTAATGGTGATCAAAGAGAAAATGGGGCATATTTATATCTAACTTGCATTCACAAGGGACATTCTCAGTGCCAGGTGTAATACTTAGGCACATCCCTTAATTTTTTAAAATTGTCTTAATTACTTAAGTAGTTGCCAATATTATCTTCAATTTTAACAAATAACCACATTAAGCTCAAAATGTTGACTTGTCCAAGGTCACACAGCCTGGACGTGGTGGGAGGGAGTGATCACCTGTCCATGATACACTCAAAGCAAATAGTTGTGGGGACAAATCAATGCATGAAAAATTTTTAGGAAGACAAGATAAAGGGGGGATTTGGGAAAGAATACTGGGATGTTGGTAACAGTTTCAGGGAATTGGTTCATTTAAAAGGACAGTGGCTCTAAAGTGTCGATTGTGCCTTCTTGAGCTCACATGATACTCCACTGAGGTTGTAACAACAGGTATGAGTCTCTACTCTTTTACTTATTACAATAGGATTGCTCTAAAACAGGTCGGTGTTAGCAGCTTGCCAGTTATCTAGGGAAGAATGGACATATCCTAATGCTTAAAAACAAGCACAATGCATTTTTTTTATCAGATATAAAGTGGATTATGATGTAGAAATCTGAAATATGCAGGCACGGTCTAGATAAGCATCTGAATTCCTTCCTTTTAGGCTGTGTTGTGTTAACATTTCAGAGAAATTATGCCTTAATTTTAATCTCACCAACACTTAGATACAAGTCTTTCAAAGGACAGAACTGCCTCATAATTTTACTTGCTAGCACAAAGGCAGTTGAGGGAAGTTCAAAAAACATTTAAACATGACACAAATAATCCGAGTTAGGACTGTCACTTCTATTTTCCTTTTTACTCTCAAGTGTATGCCAGATACAGCATTTGGGAGAGGTGCCCTGCTGAGGCTCCCCCATAATAATGAGGCAATAATGAGATAAATTAAGTGTAAATCACATCAGTGGAGTTTTTACCTGCTTCTCTTGATTTGTCAAAACACTTTATCATGGAAAAGCACAAATGAAAACAACTATTTTCTCTCTGTAACTGAGACAGCATGCTTTTGGGTGGGTGGGTGTCTACAAGAGTGAGAGCTCCTTGACTATAAAGCTCTCTTAGCAATCCTCCTGGAGTCCTGTGAACCAGACAGCCTTGCACAGCCTCTTTCTATCATGTTTTCCTCTGTGTTCTGTGCAAGGCCCTCTTCCAGTTAAGGATTTAAAGCCAGCTCTTATGTACACAAAAATCAGATTTATATCTTTGTACCACAAAATGAAGCAATTATTTTGTCTTCCAATGGATTCTGCTTCCTGTGCATGGGCACTGGAGCTACCCACTGTTGTCAGCAAGGCGGTGACACTGGTGTAAGCTTCATTAAATAGAGCCCCGCTGATACTGACCATTGATCCAGCAGCTAGCTCAGGTGCATTTGGCCACAATATTTTCTCCCTCTGCTCTTTACTTCTCTCCAGGGATAACCAATCAGAAGAAACGACCCTCATGCCTAGTGTTTTGAGAAGCAGAGAGCAGTTTGATTTCAATTGCCAACCTGTCCACTAGCTTGGTAAATCAAATTTCAATCTCCTAAGGGCAAAAAGAACATGTAGCTTGCTTGTATGTGTGTGTGTGTGTGTGTGTGTGTGTGTGTGTGATTGCGTGTGTGCGCACGCATTGTACCCTGAGATCTGGTCTTTCCGTAGGTTAAACCACAGGAATTCACCTGGTAACTGAAAAACGAGGAATTCAAAAAGTGTTTGCTCTTTAGAAGTGGAGTTAGTGTTCTTTAAACATACCACTCTTCCTTGAAATGTAGGATTACATGTAGCGCTGGCCATGTAAAATGAGCAAATGTAAATCTGATCCACATCATTACAGAAACTGTGTTCTCCTTTTTGTATATTTGGTGGCAAGGTGTGAAGAAGGATATATATATTCATATATATATATATTTTTTAACTTGTATCTCTGCAAAGTCATCAATCTAGGAATCTAATTTCTTTCAATAAAATTTCAAATAAAAGCCATTTTCCCCAGATTTGTTCTGTGAGACTCCAGTAAAGCTAACACATCTAGATACTAATCTTATTACAGTGAATGTAGGACAGCTGGATCGAAAATTGCAGCACCATGCCAGCTTACCTTGAGTTTATACACTTTATCCTTTCTCTTAAGTATTATCATCGGCTCAAAGAAGCCAAAGACGTTTTCTGCTTAGCGTTTCACAGGCGTACCCAGTTAACTACACAAATCGGTCAGCTCTTGCTTTTTAGACAGGTTGATTCACTGGTTTGTGTCTTCGGAAACTCCAACCAGTTCCAAATTTTATATGATGATACTTTTCCTTTTCAGGATATGTTATTCCACTTTTAAAGAAACTAAAGATTCTCTAATAATATTTCTCTCATAACACCAAGCGCAAGCCACTGTTTCAAACCCTTGTCTTTATGTGTTGTAAATAAACCCCAAAGTTTTTTTTTTAATTTTTATTTATTTATGTATGATAGTCACAGAGAGAGAGAGAGAGGCAGAGACACAGGCAGAGGGAGAAGCAGGCTCCATGCACTGGGAGCCCGATGTGGGATTCGATCCCGGGTCTCCAGGATCGCGCCCTGGGCCAAAGGCAGGTGCTAAACCGCTGCGCCACCCAGGGATCCCTAAACCCCAAAGTTGCTCTGGTAATGGAAGGAGTAGAAATGATATATAATTCAGCAGTTCCTTTAGAAATCTTGTTTCCTACCGCCCCTCCCCTCATATGGTTCCCTACCTGCCTACTAAGCATTTTGTTACATTTACAAAAATACAAACTGAAGTTCATGAATCTTCGATGTCTTACGTGGTATCATGCATCTTGTGTCCCACGTAACTTAATCATCCACCTGTGTCTTTATGAGGGATTAAACTTGGTCATTCTTTCTAAATCTCTCTGTACCTGCTATGTGTCAGTGTGTTTAATCCTCACCCTTGATGATGTGTAGAATATTCATGTAATTAAAGTTTTTATCTTTCGAAGTCATACACGACAGTCCTTTGATTTAACCAAAACGCAGTCTACAAAATGATCTGGGAGGGTTGGCTAATGGATTATTATGGTGGTTTTTCTTTTCCCTGGAAACTACTAGTATTTTTAAAGTTTTATTTTAATTCTGGCTATGAAGATAAAAGACCTTGATCATTGCAATGCAAGACCAGTCTGTGCTACATTAATGGTCAATACGTTATGAAGTTAACCCTGAGAAAATTCCCCCATGCTCTGCTAATGGAAGCTGTTTTCTTCACTAAGTCAATAATAGGAAGTACAACCGTGAATTACAAAGTGAGTTCATATCTTCAAAGATATTTTTCTGTTATTCTGGTTTACATGAATCACTAGTCATCACTTAGGCTGGTGATGCTCACCTGAAAAGATTTTGCCCCCAGGGGGCATTGGGAATGTCTAAAGACATTTTCGATTGTCAAAAGTAGGAGTGGGGGAGGGGGAATGGGAAGAAGATGCTCCTGGCATCGAGTGGGTAAATGCCAGAGATGCTGCTAAATATTGGAGTACACAGGACAGCCCGTAACAGTAAGGTGTCGCCCTATCCCAAGTGTCAATGTCGAGGTAACGCATCCCCATGGACGCCAGAGAGCATCATGGAATGGTGGAAATTGGAAACTAAGCTGTCTTCCTACATGAAGACAGTGCCCATAGAAATGATCAGAATGAGAGCTGTTAATTATATGATTATAGAACGGCCCCTGTCCTTGTCCTTTTTTTTTTTTTTTAAAGATTTTATTTATTCATGAGAAACACACAGAGAGAGGCAGAGACACAGGCAGAGGGAGAAGCAGGCTCCATGCAGGGAGCCCAATGTGAGACTCGATCCCAGGACTCCAGGATCATGCCCTGGGCCAAAGGCAGGTGCCAAACCGCTGCGCCACCCAGGGATCCCCTCCCTGTCCTTGTCCTTGAAAGAAAATTGTCTCTTATTTTCTTAAAGCCAGATAGAAGGCTCATTCTCTAAGTTTACCATCTATAAGGACCTTTTGCTCCATTCTAATTTATCCTCAGATAGATTAGGATGCATTTCTACAAAGAGACATGGTATGGTTGAGAATGCTAATCTTAAAAAAAAAAAAAGAGAGAGAGAGAGCTAATCTTCAGCAAGAAGTTAAATTAAAAGTAACCAGACATGTGGATTCTTTTGTCTCTCAGCTAACAGATGGATAAGCATCATTGTCCATTTGTAACCTACCTTCCCTTCCTGGGAGTTACTGGTGACAACCAAAAAAGAAGGTATTTTATTTCTCAGGAAGTGGCATCCGTTTTAATATCTTGCATTAAATCCGATGGAAAATACGCATTTGAGGTCAAATAACGAAAAGATGTGCTTCGTTCCTTTAGTTGTTTGTGACCTGAAATCAATTAGTCAATGTATTATAAGCATATACGCAGTAATATTTCTGTGTAGTAGCTTACGAAAAACCAACTTACTAAACTAGACAAATATCGGCAGTCATCTGTATTTAATTCCACTTGTCACTTGTTTTTATTACCTCTGCCACGTTAACTGCTGCCCATTCATCCCACTCATCACCTCTGGCAGTTTCTACTAAACAGTATTATAGAATTGTTTACCATTTTTAAAATTAGTTTTTGAGGGGTGCCTGGGTAGCTCAGTCGGTTAAGCGTCTGCCTTCGGCTCGGGTCATGATCTCGGGGTCCTGGGCTGGAGCCCCGCATCAGGCCCCCTGCTCACTGGGGGGCTCTGCTTCTCCCCCTCCCTCTGCTGCTCCCCTCTTCTTGCTTGTGCTCGCTCAAATAAATAAAACCTTTAAATAAAATAAAATTAGTTTTGAGTACCATTTTATCTCAGTTGTAAAACATTCTGAAGCTACTTACACAAATACAGTATATTTTTGTCAAGAGCACATTTCATAGGTAGGAAAGGCTGATTCAGAAATTGTCTATTCGTCTGACTCGGAATATGGTTTGCACACTTAATATAGGTAGTCATATGGTAGAAGTGCCCTGACAAGATGCTGTCTCTCTACCTTATACTTATTTGTACTTACCAGTGGGTTTAAAAACCCTACAAACACTAGACCATAAGCCTCATTAGGGCAGAAATTGAGGGTACTTTGTACACTGTTGTTGCTCTAGTAGTTCGTTTGCTGCTGGTCCAAGGTGGAACTCCATAAATATTGTATTCATTTAATGTTTGCTGCAAATGACCTCAAACTGGGTGGTTTAAATAACACAGATGTTAAATAAATAAATAAATAAATAAATAAATAAATAAATAAATAAATAAATAACACAGATGTATTATCCTATAGCCCTATAGATGGACAGTTTCACATGAATGTCATGGGTCTGAAATGGAGGTCTCAGTGGGCTGTGTTATTCTGGAGGCTCTAGGGGGAAATCCGATCCCTTCTTTCTCCTTTTTTAGTGGTTGCCCACTTTCTTTGGTGGGTGGTCCCTTCCTCCATCTTTATTTTTTTTTAAGATTTTATTTATTTATTCATGAGAGACAGAGAGAGAGAGAGAGAGAGGCAGAGACACAGGCAGAGGGAGAAGCAGGCCCCATGCAGGGAGCCCGATGTGGGATTCAATCCCTGGTCCCTAGGATCACACTCTGGGCAGAAGGCAGGCGCTAAACCACTGAGCCACCCAGGGATCCCCTTCTTCCATCTTTCAAAGCCCCCAAATGGTGCACAGAGTCCTTTTCATGCTGCCATCCCTCTGCAGCTGGGAAAGTCTCTCTGCTTTTAAGGACTCACATGACTAGATTGGGCCCACGTGGATAATCCAAGAAAATCTCCCCATTTCAAGCTCCTTAGCCTTACTCACATCAGCAAAGCCTCTTTTGCCACGTGACATAGCATGTTCACAAGTTCCGAGGACTAGGGCCTGGACATCCTTGGGAGCCGACCACAGGCTCTGTCAGCTGAAAACCATTCCCGTGTCTACCTCATTAATTTCCATCCTTAAGTCCAGGCAGCTGCTTCTAACCCTGCGCTAGGCCCCTCTTACCACTTCTGCTGAACGCTACCTCTTCCGGTGGGCATTTCTGCAGACCTTCCCAAGAATCCCTTGCTTCGATGAGTCTTGTTCCCTCTTTTTCTGTGTACCTCTGCCTCTGCCCATCATGACTGCACCAGGTCACCGGCCTACCATGTAGGGTCCCCGTCACCAATAAATGGGGACGGAGAGAGTCTTCCAAGTGCCAGGGTTGGGTGTGTGGCAAAAGGGGAGAGAAGAGGAGGAAGGAGCGAATGGCCCTTTCTCCCCACTTCGAGCTATAGGTGGTGAGAGGCATGGCGGAGCTGTGTTGCTGGCGTCCACTGCACAGGGTTTTGAGTGAATAATACTGCTCGCATTCATGTATGGCTCTGGAGAGCCCCGACGTGCGTCTATGAGACTGGATCATAGTCAGAATCAAGCTACAAACACAAAAAAGCGCTGTCCGGTTTAATAAATAGATCAATTTGTTGTGTTTGATTCATCCTCTTCTGACAGTGAGGTTTTTTTTTTTTCTTTTCCTGGAAAAATAGATTTTGGGGTGTATTTGGACATGTCTGTATACAAGCTTGGGCTCATGTGCAGACCTTCCCACTTTGGGTCATTCAGTTTTCCTGCCCTTAGCAGATGACAAGCAACAAATGTTATTGTTTGGTACCGGACACAAGTATAATGGCAAAAACAAGGAATGACAGCGTATTTTCAAAAATATTGAAAAAATATTTCAAAAAAATATTTGTTGGGTAGATATTAATTCCTAAGCTCTGTTCTTGACACGAAGGATATACAACTGAGAAAAAACAAAAAAAAAAATGCATTTTGCCAAACAGCCTGATTTATTATAAAGACGTAAACCCTACAGAAAGGCAAAAGTAGACATGCAAGAGCCCAGCTATTGCGACAAGGACAGTGGCTGCTGCTGGAGAGACATCTCTGGAGTTTCTTTCGTCATTGCCTATCGTCGTGAAGAAAAGTTGGATCATCGTTCTATGTCCTGGTTCTCGGTAATAATAAATGCTTTTTATTATTATTATTATTTATTACTTATTATTATTATTATTATTATTATTATTTTATTTATAACTACTGAGTATAGAGTAGAGGCCAGAAGCTGTTCTAAGCAGGTTTATTCCCCACAACAATCCTGCAAGGCGGTTGGTGTTATTTTCCTCATCCTACACCTGAGGGACTCGGTAGAGGTGAGCAGGAAGGTGAAGCGTCGGACCTCCTGGTCCCAGGAGGGCAGTGGCAGAGCCAGGATTGGAACCCAGAGCCCGCGAGACCGGAGTCTCCACCCCTGAGCACCACGCCACGCTCTCTGAAAGTGTGTGACGTACCTCAAAAAGGGCCTCGTGAGATAAATGGTGGGAATAAAAAGAAATGTCATGACTTCGTGGTAATTCATTGAGCTGTATGCACTGTGCTTCAGTTTTTGGGAAAAGAAGATGAATATCGTGGTGCCTAACAGGCTACCTCCAGGTTATCTGTAAATTCCTTGGGAAAACACCTAATTTCCTGACGGTCCTACTGATCTATACTCAGAAGCAGACAGAGGAGGCGGGAACCAGGAGAGGTACAGAGACAGGCGCTGAGGGCTGGGAGGAGGGGGCAGTTTCCAGTCGCAAGGAGACCCTAATTAGCTGTGCCTTTTAGTTTCTGTGTTCTTAACACTTGGACATTTGGGGTCTTGCTGACCCTGCAGAGCCTGCTCCTTTTATTGCTAAGCCAATTTTTAGAGCAAATGACTCATCAGCCAGGGTGACGTTCCCGGGCAAGCCGACCAGCCCAGAGCCCAGAACCCCTAACCCTCCTTGGCAGGTTCTTACACTCCGGGGTCACCAAGCCCTGCCCTAACCCTCTCACGGTTGCATATGCGACAACTAAGGAGAGGCCTGCACCCACCGAAATTCTTCAATCCAGCCGCTCTTAAATTGGCTTAGCTGTCTCCCTGCCTCTTCCAGTCTTCCCCGGGACAGCCACGATTAGGGGTCTGGCTCAGGATTCCATCATCACCACCCCCCACCCCAGTTCTTCCCTGGGTGGCCCTTGTGCAGCCACAGGGCAGCGGCCCACTGCCCCATCCTGTCGGCCTCACTGTGCCCCAATAATGGTAAGGTGGCGATTTTAACACAGAGCTTCCTTCTGTTCCGCATTTCCACCGCATTTTTAAAAATCCATGACATAAAAAAAAAAAAAATCCATGACATGCTTGGGTTAAGTAAGTTTCTTATGAGATTAAATCCAGCACCTCTTGAGGACCCTCTGAACGAGTTAGTTCTAGACGTCACAGACATTTCAAAAATGGGTACAGCCTGGTGGCATCACCCACAAGGATCTATTTTCGGCCGCGGGAGATACACACCTTAAGGCCCATCCCCAGGAGGAGAGTGTGCGCTGCTAAGTGGGTGGAACAAAGGCTTCAGGGTGTAGGAGGACATGACCACTGACACTTGTCCAGAAGGTCGGGGGGTGCTTCCCGAAAAGGAGCCTTTGAACGGGGGTTCACAGGTCAGGGGGCGTTTTGAGAAATGAGCATGATTTCAGGCAGGAAAAAAAAAAACAACTCAGGATTCATTTTAATTGAACTGCTCAAAGGCCCAGAGACAGAAGGACAGAAGTCTTGACTATTCTTGACTATTTTTGTTGAACAGAAGCCTCGGGTCGCAGCCTGGGGAAAGTGCGGGGGGGGGGGGGGGGAAGCTTTGGAAGAGCTCAGCCGAGGAGTGGGGTGCAGGGAAAGGGTCAGGCGCTGCCCCTGGAGAGGGCCACCAGCTGTGCGGGCTCGGGGTGGCGCCGCTGCCCAGGGAGAAAACCTTTCCTCCTTCCTCCTGGAGCGGGAGGCCGCGGAGGCCGCGGGAGGGAGGCCGGGCCGCGGGAGGGAGGCCTCAGGGGCCGCAGGAGGGAGGTAGGGGCCAGTGAGAGGCCGCAGGGGCCCGGGAGGGAGGCCATAGGGGCCGCGGGAGGGAGGCCGGGGCCGCGGGAGGCAGGGGCCCTGGGAGGAAGGCCGCAGGGGCCGCAGGAGGGAGGCAGGGGCCAGTGAGAGGCTGCAGGGGCCCAGGAGGGAGGCAGGGGCCGCGGGAGGCTGCAGGGGCTGGGGAGGGAGGCCGGGGCCGCGGGAGGCCGCCAGGGATGCTGGAGGGAGGCCCGGGCCGCGGGAGGCAGGCAGGGGCGGGGGGGGGGGGGGGGGGGGGAGACGACAGGGGCCGCGGGTCGGCCTCCATCCCCCCCCCCCACCGCTCTTCGGGCCCTTAGGCCGGGCACTGTCGGGGCGGGGGCGGGGGCGGGGGCGCGGTCGGCACCCCCCCCCCCCCCCCCCCCCCCCCCCCCCCGGGAGGACAGCTCGGCTTCAAGTTTGATTTCCTGGTGCGGGGCCAGCTCCTCCCTCCTGCCCCCAATTGTCGCGAAAGCTTAACTTCAGGTTAAACTCACATATATTTATTTATTTTCAAAGACAGACGCTTTCAGGGGATGGGATTTGACATTTTTAAAATTAAAACGGCAAGTGGGCCTCGGGCACCCGGCTTAGCCCCCCCCCCCCCCCGGGGGCGGAGAGACCCGAACGGAGGGTCGGTTTGTAAGGGCAGCCCCGGCTCGGGGTCCCTTTCCCCAGGCCGCTGGGAGCTGCAGGCTGCAGCCGCCCCCACGGTGGCCCCGGTGGCCCAGTGACCACGACAGGCACCACGTACCCGTTCGAGGCGCCGGCGAGCAAGCGCAGCTGATGAGAGCCTTGCACGCGGGGTGCCCCTGCGCCGTGTGCCCCGGGCCTGGTCGGAGCGCGCAGGTGACGCGGGAGCCCGGGCCTCGGTCCGGGAGGAGGGAGACTGGGGGTGCAGGTGAGGCGGGAGCACTGGCCTCGGCCCAGGAGGAGGGAGACTGGGGGTGCAGGTGAGGCGGGAGCACCGGCCTCGGCCCGGGAGGAGGGAGACTGGGGGTGCAGGTGAGGCCGGAGCACCAGCCTCGGCCCGGAAGGAGGGAGACTCGGGGGCACAGGTGAGGCGGGAGCACCGGCCTCAGCCCGGGAGGAGGGAGACTGGGGGTGCAGGTGACCTGGGAGCACCGGCCTCGGCCCGGGAGGAGGGAGACTGGGGGTGCAGGTGACCCGGGAGCACCGGCCTCGGCCCGGGAGGAGGGAGACTGGGGGCGCAGGTGAGGCGGGAGCACCGGCCTCAGCCCGGGAGGAGGGAGACTGGGGGTGCAGGTGACCTGGGAGCACCGGCCTCGGCCCGGGAGGAGGGAGACTGGGGGTGCAGGTGACCCGGGAGCACCGGCCTCGGCCCGGGAGGAGGGAGACTGGGGGCGCAGGTGAGGCGGGAGCACCGGCCTCAGCCCGGGAGGAGGGAGACTGGGGGTGCAGGTGACCTGGGAGCACCGGCCTCGGCCCGGGAGGAGGGAGACTGGGGGTGCAGGTGACCCGGGAGCACCAGCCTCGGCCCGGGAAGCCGTGCGCAGGGGGCCCAACCGCCGCGGAGGGGACCCGCCTCCTGCCCCCGACACTCCCGGGCCGCCGGGCTCTGCGGGCGGGAGGGTCCCTGTGCCGCCCCGCACCCCGGGCTCCAGAGGCTCCGGAGTCCACCTGCCCTGGGACAGACGCCTTTCCCCTTTTTAGTATTTATTTATTTTTAAAACTTTTATTTTTTTTAAAGATTTATTTATGAGAGAGAGAGAGAGAGAGAGAGAGAGAGAGGGCGCCCCAGGCCCAGGGACAAGCAGGCTCCCTGCGGGGAGCCCCACGCGGGACTCGATCCGGGGACCCCGGGGTCACGGCCTGGGCCCCAGGCGGCGCTAGACCGCGGAGCCACCCGGGTACCTCTTTTTATTATTCATTCATTCATTCATTCATTCATTCATGTACACGGATGTCTCCAAAGAGTCCTCTCGTGGGAACAAGGACAACGCGGCTCCCCGAGCGGGGCGAACCGGGTTGGAGTCTGGCTGGAGCGCGGAGGATCCGGGGCGCCGGGGCTCGGGGGTGAGTCGGTCGCATTCACACGCGGCGCCTCAGGGCTGGGCACGCACCGGGGCGGGGGTGAAGACAGTCACTCTCGGGGCTGAGCTGTCCCTCCGCAGACGGGCTTCCAGGCCTGCGGCCGGGACCTGCGGCGTCTACGGGGACGTCCTCGGGACCCTCAGGTCTTTACAAATAATTTATGTGCGTTCTTTAAGGATCTGCTGTGCTGAAGCTGTTATCCAAAGGCTTTGGGTCCTAGAAATAGGTTCAATGGGAAAGTGGGAGCGCGACCGTCCTAGTTGGGGGTTCCCACAGAACTGGAGCTGACGAAGACAGGGGAGCCCCGGATGCCAACGGCTGCGTGCACTCTCCAAGGGTCACTAGGATGGAGGGTCACTAGGATGGAGGGTCACTGGGATGAAGGGTCACTAGGATGGAGGGTCACTAGGATGGAGGGTCACTGGGATGGAGGGTCACTAGTATGGAGGGTCACTAGGATGGAGGGTCACTGGGATGAAGGGTCACTGGGATGAAGGGTCACTAGGATGAAGGGTCACTGGGATGGAGGGTCACTAGGATGAAGGGTCACTAGGATGGAGGGTCACTAGTATGGAGGGTCACTAGGATGGAGGGTCACTGGGATGGAGGGTCACTAGGATGAAGGGTCACTGGGATGGAGGGTCACTAATATGGAGGGTCACTAGTATGGAGGGTCACTGGGATGAAGGGTCACTGGGATGGAGGGTCACTGGGATGGAGGGTCACTGGGATGAAGGGTCATTAGGATGGAGGGTCACTAGGATGGAGGATCACTGGGATGGAGGGTCACTAGGATGGAGGGTCACTAGTATGGAGGGTCACTGGGATGAAGGGTCACTAGGATGGAGGGTCACTGGGATGGAGGGTCACTAGTATGGAGGGTCACTAGGATGGAGGGTCACTAGGATGGAGGGTCACTGGGATGGAGGGTCACTGGGATGAAGGGTCACTAGGATGGAGGGTCACTGGGATGAAGGGTCACTGGGATGAAGGGTCACTGGGATGGAGGATCACTGGGATGAAGGGTCACTGGGATGAAGGGTCACTAGGATGGAGGGTCACTAGTATGGAGGGTCACTGGGATGAAGGGTCACTAGGATGGAGGGTCACTAGGATGGAGGGTCACTGGGATGGAGGGTCACTGGGATGAAGGGTCACTGGGATGAAGGGTCACTAGGATGGAGGATCACTGGGATGAAGGGTCACTGGGATGAAGGGTCACTAGGATGGAGGGTCACTGGGATGGAGGGTCACTGGGATGAAGGGTCACTAGTATAGAGGGTCACTGGGATGGAGGGTCACTAGGATGAAGGGTCACTAGTACGCAGCTGCTACCTTTTTTTTTTAATCATCAGCTGGACATTTCTAATGGGGTGGCAGGGAAAGCACATGGTTTGGGATTTGGGGCCAGCCACATCGAACTCTTAGGCTTGCATCATTTCTCTGAACCGCATTTTCTTCACCCCTAAAATAAGGAATTAAAAATACCTAATTGTCAGTTTGGTTGTGAGGGTCAAAATAAGCCCTCGGCGCCGCCGCCGTCCTCTCAGGGGCAGAGCTAGAAGCGTCTTTGCTCCCAAGGTAGCGCAAGAGCGTCCAGCCAAGTGCCCCGCCCCCCCCGGGGTTCACCAGCTCTTGTTTGGAGACTCGGTCCCCGCGAAGCTCCCGCGCTGCTCCCCAGCCTCGATCTCGGGGACCGTCTGTGAGCCGCGAACCCCTCCGCGGGCGATGCTGTTCCGCGGGGCGTCGGCTGTAGAAGAGCCTCGAAGTGCCTGTACCGCTCGTGTGTCAGACAACCACGGCCTCCTGGAGCACAGAACCAGTCCCGGGGCGGCTGGGGGGCTCAGTGGGGGGAGCTCTGCCTTGGGCTCAGGTCATGATCCAGGGACCCTGGGTGGGGCCTGCATCTGGCTCCCTGCCCAGCAGGATGCCTGCTTCTCCCTCTCCCTCCCACCGCTCATGCGCTCTCTCTCTCTCTCTCTCTCTCCCCCAAATCAATCAATCAATCAATCAATCAATCAAAATCTTTGTTAAAAAAACAAAAACGGGGGTGGAGCCTTAGCCGGTCTAGCACACGCAGCCGGTGCTGTCAGTCCCCAGCCCCCCTCGGCCACTCTCTGCTTAGGCGTTGAGCAGGGGTCACTGATGGTGCGTTTGAGAAGTACAGATCAGCACTGGGGGTGATGCAGGCCCAGGACCGTGGAAGCCAATAAGTGACGGAGAGTCGACATGAGAGTCACTGGTCAACATACCCAAACGTGAACTGCTCAATCTACACCCAGGCCCCGCGTTGGGCCTTTTATCTCCAGAGCATTTGATGCTGCCAACATCTCTTGGGGTCTTCCCGGCCAGAAATGTCATCAGCCCCAACTGCTCTGTCCTCCTCATCCCCCACATTTATTTATTTCGTGGACCTTACATTTTCTTTCAGAAGTATCCTACTTTGGATGCAACTTAGGATGAATATCCTTGGTTTGGCTAAAAATCAAGAAACACAACACAACGCCAAGGCCCCACGTGATCCTGTCAGCCCACTGTTCGGGCCCTTTACAGACTTTGGAAACTTCAGCTTTATTGATTTCATGAAAAATGTGCTGCTGCTGACAAGCACCGAACTACTGGCCTTCTCGAGGGCCTGTGGGAGCAATCCGACTGCCTAACGCTGCAGCCCTGGGGATTTGAGGCCCCCCAACCCCAGCTAGTGTCTGCCCCCCACTGTGTACCTCAGGGTCCCCTGCGTGGTGATCCCTTCACCGAATGCCCGGTCCTCATGGGCAGGCTAGGCCCTTCGCTTCCTGTCCACCTGACTCGTGGGAAGATCACTCCATGGAACTGTCCAGAATGTGCCGGCGACTATTCGGCTGCCCTGGCCCAGCCTCCTTGACTCCGTGTCTCTCTCTGCTTCTCTTCTCTTGTCTTCTTTGCTCGAGTCAGGGTGGGCCACAGATGAACAAGAGCCGGGAGGGTCCACCTGGCGGAGAATACCAGGCTCCTCATCTGCACCAATCCCTGGCTTGTGCTTTGGGGGCGAGGGCAAGAGCAGCACCTGTGTGCCCAGCACTCGCCAGCACGTGGAATGCCCGTGCCTCAGGTGGCTCCTTCCTCCTGGCCGCAACCATCCACTGCAGGTGGCAGAGATGGGGCGGTGGGGGGCGGTGGGGAACACAGTGTTGACTGGGGCAGGCCTGCCTCTGAGGCTGTGGGCTCTTCCCTGGAGTGGCATCTGTCTCCAGCTGTTGGCCTTCATCTCAAGGTGTTTCTTTCATTTGCGGAGCTTAGTCCATGATCGCAAGATAATAGAAGAATATCATTGATAAGCCAGAGTCTCGTTTTCAGCCCAATTTGGCACAGAAATTTATAGACCCTTCACTCTCCAAAATTTGCTCCACTTTCTGTCCTTACAGATCCTTTCTTTCCTCTCCTCTGCTGTCACCTCTCTCCTCTTCCCTCCACACCTTTCTCCTGATGTCCCCTTCCTTTAAGATGGGCCATCCTGCATTCCAAGGAGCTCCTTAGTTAAAAACAAAAACAAAAACAAAACAAAACAAAAACAAAGAACCTGAAGTGTCATATGGCCCAGTTATTTTCATACCGAGCAGTTATTGGCCGCTCTCCTATCCTGATAAACATCGTCAAGGGAATCCCTCCTGGACCTGCGGCCTGCAGAGCCATCCTTGGCTCCAGCCCTTTCCCATCAGCTGCCCTTAATAAGTAGCCTCTCATTAAAGCATTCTCCATCTCAAAGCTTTTCCAAATATCCTCGCTCTGTCGTTTTCTCCTTGGTCCTTCCCTGCTCAATGGCACCCATGGATGCCACTTGCATTTTTATTCCCAACTTCACTGCCCGTTGGTTGCTGAACGTTCACGAGCTAAACGTATCTAAGGTACTTTTACATGGGATAACTTTTTCTTTGTTGGGAGAGATGGGGGTCACACTTTAAAAGGTAATTGTTCTTGGAAGGCAATGTTTATTCACAACCCCAGAGTCAGGCTGATTTAGTAAAATGACACACGTGGTTGAAGCGCTGGCTTCAAATAAAAAAAAAAAAAACCCAAAGAAAAGAAAATAACCCTCTCTAAAACCCCAATATAGACACGTGCCCCCCCATCCTAAAAAGGCAATAACATATGTTCACCCTGTGATCGCATAAGGACACTACAGAAATGGAATGGGTGGATTATTCAGGGAAAAAAAATATATATGTTTTTGATGTTTAAGAATCCTGTGAGGTGTAGAATCATAAAAGAGCAGAGAGAGAACAGAGAATTCCCCGAAGGAAGTCTATCCTATTGACTGGCAGACAGAATCAATGGCAAATAGATTCTTTAGACTTTTAAAGTTTCCCAGTCAAAGATGAAAATTAAGTACAAACAGTCTAATTTGTACCATTCTTCAATTTTAAGACACAAGAAAAATGACTTCACAAAAAGGTGCTCCCCTGTCAAATGCCTTCAGCGCGATTACAATGTTTTCTAATTTGAAATGAGACTTTTTGGTCTCACGTGTCAAGTGTCGCAGGCCCGCGAAAGCTGTATCAAATGGGTCGGTGCCTTATGCAGCTAAAATAATGGCGCAACTTGTATTAATCTCCAGTTAAAAGAGTGACTGAGGCAGCATATCCATTCATGGTCTCTTACTTGGGGTTCACGTGGAAGCCTTTATGCTCTTCAAAATCATTTTGTTCCCGTTGCCACTTGATGTTATTCTCAAAGCGCTCAGCTGCGTCGCGCCTCTTAAGGCTCAACCCGCCAGCCATTCCTGCTGTTTGTCAGCTTTGGGTTTTAACTCTTCTGTTCTCCCAGTACTTCCTCCATTGCTTACAATAATACTATCCAGACACTGATTTTTATGGGACCGGGCATTCATTGTTAACCTACGAAAATTCTGGGTTCCTAAGCCATCTGTCTCCCAGCCATATTTGGATATGTGTTCGCATAATCATACACGTGGATACGTGGAAAGGGGGGTGAGAGCTTTAAGTAAAACCAATAGGCGGGCCAAAGTGATATCACAGACCACACAGTCTTGAGTATTTTTAATCTTATTCAGTCAATGGGTTGATGGAGAGCTACCAACCATCAGAATTTAACCGATTAGTCTTTTCCAAGAGTTGTTGTTCCCCCACCAACAAGGAAGCTACGAGGTTCTTTCTGCAGCAACAATATGTTATTGCCAATGTGTGTCCCCTCTTCTCCTCTGAGGTGTCCCAAGGTAGATTAATCCCCAACTTTGAGTACTTCTCCATGTTCCTGGTCATAGAGGTAAATTTGCCTTGGACTTTTTGGTTAGGAGTTTAGTGTAACTGAAACCACTGGGCATGACCACAAGCCTATGTAAGCACCTTTGTCTGTATCAGAAAAAGGAATCAAGACATTTTATTTCCATCTGTCGGAAATTGTCATAATATACTAATTGATTTGGAACAAGACTCTTTACTGCCACCTACTGGAAAAAATATAATAAATATGCAAATCTATAAGTGGCACACAACAGCTTGTGAGGTGCAGCTTGAAAACCCAGGTTTTTTTGGTTTAGATTTTAATGAAGTCTAAATTCTCTTGTTAATAAACACAGCACTATAACCAGATCTAAGATCTTTGTTTTTGTGAGTTGGTCTCTGTGCAGAGTGTAGCTTTGTGGATGGGGCATTGTATTTCCATAACAGTTGGAAGTCTTAGATTTGCTGCTTTTGCTTTAGGTTTTGTTTTGTTTTCTTGTGGCTTTAGGATTTTTTAAATAAGAGTGTCAGTATGTAAATACCTATCTTTTTTTTTTTTAAGATTTTATTTATTTGTTAATGAGAGGTACAGAGAGAGGCAGAGACACAGGCAGAGAGAGAGAAGCAGGTTCCATGCAGGGAGCCCGACATGGGACTCGATCCGGGTCTCCAGGATCATGCCCTGGGCCGAAGGCAGGGGCCAAACTGCTGAGCCACCCAGGTGTCCCTGTAAATACCTATCTAAATAATGCTTGATTTTAAACGTGCAGGAATACCAAAACATCACATTTAATTTGGCAAGTTACAAGACTATTCTACATCTCATCTCAGGGGTGGATCCCAGTTTGGGTAGGCCTGCAGCGTGTACACTTTTGGGGAACTTAAATAGAAATGTAGAAAATTATTAATATAGAGTTAAACACAAAAGTGTTTATGTATCCGGAATTGAGTGAAAAACATACAAGAGACCAAAAATTTTAAAATGTTGACAAATATCACAAGCAACAACGAATCCAGAAAAACAACACTATTTTTTATTAATTAGCTTTTTATTAATTGGCTGCCTGTATGCTCTTGACTTTCCGTTTCAAATAACAAACATCTGTCACAATTTCAATAGAGAGAATCGAAAGACAATTTGATCTTTTTTCTTATATGGTTGGTAAAAACTCTTTATCATTGTTGGATGAGATGCATAAAACATGGGATTTCACAGATAAATGTTTTTGCTGTATGCAGTACTGCTACAGGTCTGTGCCCTACAAACAAAAGAATTCCGTATTGATTCTACTTCATAATCCCACCAAAAAAGGAAAAAAAACGCGCACGGTGCTCTATAATTGTATGTGCTTCATTATCAAGTAATAAAGAGAACTTCCATGGTGACTAAATAATTTATGAGCTGAATCCTCTACTTACGGATGTACATGTCTGATGACTGTAAGAAATCTCCACAGATTAGCTTGTCTTGGCGTATTTTCCACCTTGTTTCTTCTTCACCTCTCACTGCTCACTCACTTCTAGGACTAGTTGCCCAAATTCACGTTTTGTGTGGCATTTGGCCGCGCACCCTTGTGTTACAACATTCAGTGACTAGGCGCAGTGAGTCTTGAAAGTCATTTTTATAAGAATGGTTGGCACTAGGCCAGCTGCACAGGGAAGTGACTGAAACTACACAAGTACATCAAGTCACTCCACAAAATATCACCTGGTCTACTGTATCGACAACGTTCCATTGATGGGATCTGAGGAGCCGGAATTAGCAAATACTTCAAAGGCCTTAGTAAAACAGAAGTGAACGAGAGGGTGGAAGCCCACAAAAGTTTAGGGTCTTTTTGGATGTACAGGAATTCAAATATGGGGGCAAATAGGGGTACACATAGAAGCTGAATAGCCAGATGGGCTGATGGGCTAGTCACCAATTCATTACTTCTCAGCTCCAAATTAGTTGCCTGCTTTATAAAAGTGGATCTGGGCCCTTATACTTTTCCTTTGCCAGCTGGCACAACATTAAGCTTTGTCGGTAGAGGACGCCGGAGAGACATTATGGAAAGAAAGGGTTCTGCTCCCTGTATCTGGTCCGCTCTACGGGCAGTTTCCTCGTGTTCAGCTCTTGCAGGGCCAAGGTCCCTGGGATGAGGCTCCTGGAGCTCTCCTGCAGTGTGCAGTGGCCAGCAGCGCCCAGTAGGCAGTGGCTTCCCCAGTGTTCGCCCCCAGCACTCAATGGCCTCCTTTCCCTTGGGTGGTTTCATAGTGAAGTGTTTCTAGCAAGATGCTTTCCCATAAACAGCCATCCCTGGCCCTCTTGAGGGTTGATTTCTTGTAAGTTCCACCAACATGGCACCCTGGTGACTTCTCTGCCACTCAGGGCGCAATGACTGTGCCCTTTCCAGCAATGTCTGGATCTCAGTCATGGAAGGCTCTTCCCTGGGTGCTCTATCTCAGCCCTAGGGGTAGCGGTTTATATCTTGACGTCTGCCATTCCTATATGTTTGAGAGTTTTCTTTCTTACTGGCCAATCCCTCTTCAATCCACTTTCACAGCTGATCATTCTTTACATGAAGTCTTCCCATTTTAAATTACTGTAATTTCTATCTCCTGATAGGACCCAGACCGATACTTCAAATTACATGTAATTAACTTTTAGCTTTTAAATGTAATGAACACCTCCACTTCCCTTCAGCCCTATACTACAAATACCTGCAGCCACTCCAGGCCATCTAGCTCGGAAGTGAAAGGAATAAAAGGAAAAATTGGAGTAGACATCCTGGGAATCAATGTGGCATTTTGCTAAATCTTATAAAAAAGCAAAAATTGCTCTTCTGACTGTTCACCCATCCCTTCGGCTACCCGTTATCCATTTCTTCCTCTTCTTCTTCTTCTTCTTCTTCTTTTTTTTTTTTTTTATCTCTTTCAATGAAGAGAACAAGAGTATCTCATGCTTTCATTTGAAAATTCTCAAGCTTCAGAATTTTTTCTTTTCCCAAAGAAAAGTGTTTTACTCTTGAGGTTGATGTGCCCTGGGGAGTGTTGTTGATAGGAAAGCGCTCTGTCCGCCTCTGCAAATCTGTTGTCATAATGTCAACAAATCTCTCCTGGGTTTGAAAACATATCAGCTATATGTTTACAGTTAGATCGCCACTAATGGCTTACGTGTCTTCTTGGGTAAATAAAAAAAAATAATTACCATTAGTTAATAAACATGTATATTTGGACATGAATTTATTTAAAATGAATTTTTGCCTAAAGATTCAGTAATCCTAAGAGTAGAGGAACTTATTCAATATGGAGTTTTAGTGGGAATTGTTAACATCCCTCGTTGAAATCCATGACTTCTTTCTGTACTTCCCGTTTCTACCTTCTTCCCCTTCCCCTTACTATTTTTACTCATTCTTTTAACTGAACAATCCAGAACACATACTCCAACCTTTCATCAAACTGTGGCTGAATCCAGCTGTCTCCTGCTCCACCCACTTAAGCAAGTTCAAACACTATTCTGACTTACATCTTTTATTCCTCAAAGCTGACATCAGCAATTGAAAAAAGAAGTATTTGGGGTAATGTTTATTAGTTACCAAAGTGCATAGGTGTTGACGATAGTGTTTATGAAAAGCACTCCACTAATTATATTCACATAATGATCGACTACTGTGCCAACATCCAAAAATAGGACTTTTTGTTGGACACATTTAAAAATATTTTGTGTTTACTTTTAAGGGAGCACAAAATCTGTTTCCTAATTCTTTTCTGTGTTAGAAGCCATGGATGTTTAGATGACAACCCGAAAGTGAGCCGTGTGAGAAATGGATCTGGGCATAGCTTGGTCCCTTAAATGTTTTCCCAGCCTTTACTCCCAATCTAATTTTAAGAGGCTTTGCTCTCAAAGATTTCAGAAGCTGAGGACAGATCAGTGGTGGAAAACAAGAAATGCCACCTCCTTATATGGTGAAGCCATGTTAGACACATGGGACAAGAACTAAACAGAAGGGAAAATGATTTATTTTATTACATAATGTTTAGGGTCTGGTTCTTGTTACCTTGCAGTTTAGAAAGGACTGCATTGATTTGACTGAGGTAAATACATCAATGAAAACTTGAGAGGGAGCTGAAGGGGATGGATACTTTCTAATTAGGACTGCGTGGATGGTTCAAACTCTGAATTATTCCACGCCATTATGCCAGTTACCTAGAAATGAATACCGCTACCCGTATGCATGGAAATGACCATGAGGTTTTCTTCGTTAGAGAAAATAATCTGTGTTGTTCATTTTTACAAATCGTTTAAATATTTTATAAGTATTTTTTTTTGTCTATCACAAACAACCGCAAAAATCAAGAATTGGAGTAGAAGAGACAAATATCAAATATTAAACAAATGGTTTTACAAGTAAGTTAAATCCTATTTTATTCAGAAGGGTTAAGAAAGTCTTTTCTTTCATAGATCTTGCAGAGTAGTTGTGAGGATTAGAAAAATATGTAAAATACACCATCCGCGCTCAACAAATTCAGTGCTAATAGAGTATTAAATGAGTGGATGAAAGCAGTAGAAAGAAGAAAAGTTTGGATGATATTAGAGTAACGGAAACGATGCTGTGGTTCTGGGATATGCAATAAACAGTCCACTTATGAGTGTATTAGAAAAAGCCTTTTAAAAAATTGAATAAACTTAGCATGCAGCATTGTGCAAGTGTGAGGTACAGCACCTTATTTCGATGCATTTATATATTGTAATATCATTGCTGACGCAGAAATCTTCGTCACATCACATAATTATCGTACGGTACCTACTGTCTGTGTGTAGAGTTTACCACGCACTCGCTCTCCATGCCCTACTTACTACTCATTGCAAGTTCGTTCCCTTAGACCCATCACTCTTATCCCTGCCCTCCATCTCTCAGTAACCATTTTACTCTTTGATTTTTATACGTTTAACTTTTTTAGATCTCACAGATAAGTGAGATCATACAGGGCCTGTCTTTCTCTGCCTGGCTGAGCTTGCTTAGCTCAAGGTCCATCCACGTTGTTGCAGGTGGGAGGTGATCCTTCCTCGTGGCTGAATAATATTCCATTATGTGTATGTACCACAGCTTTTTGATCCGTTCATCCATGGATGGGTATTTGGGTTATTCCTGTCTTTTGGTTGCTGTGCCCAATGCTGAGATAAACATGGGAGGGCCTATATCTCATTGAAATCCTATTTTCATTTCCCTTGGGTATGTGCCCCCACTTGGAATTGTCCGATCGTATCATAGACCTATTTTTCATGTTTTGAGGAATGGCACATTGATTTTCCACAGTGGTTGGAGTGATTTACGTCCCCGCCGACAGTGTACATGAGTTCCTTTCCCTTCATCCTCCCTAGCACCTGGTGTCCCGTTTCTTTGTGATTGTAGCCATTCTAACAAGTGTGAGGTGACATCACATTGTGGTTTTTATTTGCATTTCCTGAACATTAGTGATGTCGAACACATTTTCATGTGTCTGTTGCTCATTTGCTGGTCTTCTCCGGAAAAATCTGCATTTTGTCCTCCTGCCCGCTTTTTAATTGTATTGCTTGGCTTTTTTTCTGTTGTTGTTATTAAATTGAATTCTTTATATATCTTGGATATTAACCCCTTACCCAACATATGGTCTGCAAGAATTTTCTCTCATGCCGTGGTTGTCTTCTCACTTTGTTCATTGTTTCTTGTGCTGTGCAGGAGCTTTTGACTTTGATGTAATCCCATTTGTTGATCTTTTGCTTTTGTTGTTTGTGCTTTCAGTGTCATGTCTGAAAACCATTGCCAAGACCAATATTTTCTTCTCCTAGGAGTATTATGTTATCAGGTCTTTTGTTTAAGTGTCATCTATTTTGAATTATTTTTCTGTGAGTGGTGTGAAATAAGGGCCCAATTTCATTAGAAAAAGTCTTGATGTGTTAAAGGAAAAAGAAAGGCTACTTTTCTTTATCCGAAGGAAGGAAATGCTATATCCATAGGGATAAATAGGATTCTTGCAACTATGAAAGGTAAATGTATGATTTATGAGCTCCTAAACGACGTTAGATTGCATGCTGCTTTATCCCAACCTCCCCTCCACTAGCAAGGTCTGACTGTTATAATTCAACCAGGCAACAAAAGGCCTGCATTTCTCCAGAGGGAAGGCTTGGGGGCTCCTCGTGGTCTTTGAAAGGTATTTTTGTTCTTATGCTCGGGTGGATCAAAATTTCGATTTTTTCCCCCCCAAATCATCCATCTCAGAGTCAGATGTCCCATCTCTGGGGCATATTTTCCCCTAGAGGGTGAGGAGGAGGAGGAGGAGGAGGAGGAGGAGGAGGAGGAGGAGGAAAGAATTAAGGACACACGCTTTCTTTCTCTTCATGCAAATGTCAGGTTCCTGCTGGTGATAACTGGAAAGTTCTGGGAGGAAGGAAGATGAGGAGCCTGCAGGCAGCAGGTCTTCTGGAATGTGTTGCTGGATTTCTTTGTGGAGGGAGCAGCAGGGTGTAGTGAAAAAAGCAGAATCATTTGCACCGGGTTAGACCTGAGTTTGAATCCTGTCACAACCACATAAATAAATTCGATTTCTGCCAAGTTACTTGACGTCTCTAGCTTTAGTTTCAGCGGCCTAATGGAGATAATACTACCTATCTTTAAAAGCATAATGTGTAAAACAGAGATAATATTAAAGTGCCATTGAACTAAAGTGCGTTCTGGAGATCACTTACTTCCAGGAGATATAAATCTGTGCTCTAACAACTAAAGTCTCTATGGGCATATAAATGTAGGAAAAGCTACTTTACTAAATCCCCTTCTTGGAGGTTCCGCAATACACACGCTGGCAAGTATATCAATGGCTCTGCGAAAAATCTGCATTCAGGAAAGGAAATCTGGTTAACAGGTAAACATATCAACTTATTTGTTTGGGGCTTTTTCCCCTCGGATCACCTAATGACGTCCCATAGACTGTTCTTACCCTACTGTTGTTTGGGAAGCCTTGGGTGAGTGCAACGTGGGGAGCAGGAGAGATTTCAGTAAACGATAGCTGTTATCCGTGGATTTCCAAGAGCACAGCTTCAGGATAACAAAGGATGGGAGGGTTTGTCTTTAGTCCAATAGAGAGCTAATAATTAAGATGGAAAGTTCCGGTAGGGAACAAGGCTAACATAATTAGGTCCCAGTTAATCTGTGCGGCTACTTTCTTTTTGTCTGTTTACAGTGAACTAAATCAATCCTGAAAGTGCAAGGGTTTGGATATATATTTTGGACTCACATGAATGATCTGTGACAAATTAATGCACACACACATTCCTCTGGAGTTAAAGCAATGTAAGATGTAGTCTGAGTTTATTTTGATTAATTTAAAAATAAGCCAGTTTAAGAACTCATTCGACACTTGTCATTAACTAATCCCCTGTGCCTTTAATGATGAGATTTCCTTCCTGTATTTGGGAGAATAATTGTGTTTTCTAATTAAAAATGGGGACTGTGGAGCCAGATGGCCTGGGTTGACTCTCAGTTCTACAGTTTATCAACCATGAGACCCTGTAATCTCATCTATCTGAGCAGTACCTACCTCAAAAACTTATTGCAAGAATTAAATAAATTAAATAAATAAGACGAGGGACTTATTTTAGCACTTGGCACATGGCAAGCAGTCGACATATTTTAGTTATTATTATCCAGAGGTCAACTATTTCTTATTTAGATATGTAACTCAAAATATATATATTTTTTAAACAGAAAATTAATCTACTCTGGGCCCACTATTGTTCTAAGTTCTTTATGGATCATTTAATCCTTATTAAACCCCCTGAGGTAGATACTATTATTTTCTCCATTTTATAAATTATGAAACCGACACACAAGGAGGGTGGAAGGAACTTGCCAAAAGTGGCACGTGTCTTGAGGGTGGAGCTGGGAGTCCCACCCAAGCGATTTTCCACTCTCCCCACTTCTCACATAAGATGAGGTTATCGATGAAGAACAGCACAGGTGCAGTGACTCCTCAATTTTCCAGCATAAAACGATATTTTTGCATTTCCTTCCCGCTGCTCAGGTTTGGGATACAAATAGTTTTCTGTTTTGTGTTGTGAGGTGAAGTGAGTGAAGTTTCGTCCTTATTCATGTAACATGAAAGGGGGATCCCCCTCTAGATCTGTGGTTCTGACACAGTTTCCATGCAAGCCATCTGATGGGCTTCGTTACGACGTTCTGAATAGGGTTAGCTCTACCCACCCCGGTCTCCAGCTTAGTGACACGAGTTCTTGGTGTGCTTCTTCCTCTACTCGTTGTCTAGTGTAAGGCCAAACCCAACTGTACATTTTCAAGTTTTTGCTTTTCATAAATTTCACATGCATCTTCCTAGTACCTTAGTCCCAAGGATGTACACACGTTGTCGTCTCTTTCATGAGAAGATGCCAGATAATCTTTTTTTTTTTTTTTTGCAAGAACGTTTTCTGTTTTTGAAGATTTCCGAGTTGTCTGATCTCACATAACTTAAAAATACTGTGATTTCAGAGAGGCACACCTCAAGCTGAGGTGTTTTGCAACCAGATGGACCTAGAGTAAGGGCCGGGCTCTTTATGACTCTTTGTAGTTGTGGGATTTTGGATCAGTCACTAACTTTTTTATGCTTACGTTTTCCCTTTCAGAGTTGTAAGGATTCAGTAAGATAGCCCGTGAAAAGCACTTAGCCTGTGCCAGACACACAGTAAATGTTCCAACAACGTTGGCAGTTCTGTTATTGGAATAACAATAAGAAAAATAAGGCTTTTTTTTGTAGGTTAAGACCTGTTCAGATGAATTTCTTCCTTCAGTTTCATCGAGTACTGCATAGAACGTTTGGGTTATAGTAATATATTATCTGGAACCAAGATTTTAATGATTTTTGTTTTGTCTTACTTTTGAAAAGGTAGGTTAATTCCCTTTCTGCCCTCTAAGTTGTTTCTATAATACCACAGACACATCAGACCTCGCCAGAACTCTTTAATCAGAGCATTTATTGGGTATAACCCTCCTTGTCCTCAGAAAAATAATTTTGTGCTTCCAAGTCCTTACTGAATAATTTATTTGTATACGGAGGCTTTGGAAAATTGAACAAATGTTCTGCTTTTATGTTACATGACTACAGTCAAATCTTAACTCATCTGTGTGTGTGTGCGCGTGCGGGCCTCACCCGTGCCCTTCTAGCTTCTTTCTGATCCAAATCATAAGGAGGCTGATATTTTAGAATAGTTCCTGTCAATTTATGCTCCAGACGCTCCCTACAGGAATAACAAAAGTGACGTCTGTTCGTGAGCCCTGTTAAGGCCAGGCACTGTAGCCAGTTGCTTTCATAAATCATCTTGATCCCTAAATTTTGTTTCCCCAGTTTCCAGGTGAGAAAATTGAGGTTCAGAGAATTTAAAGGACTGAGGCAAGTCCCTCTAGGTCCCAGAACCAGAATGCACATCCTGTTGCTTCTATGCACAGCCGAGGCTCTCTCCAGTGCCCCCCTGCACCAGCACCTCTGCCGCTGTCGCACACTTCTACCCTTTCACCAGGTGCGCAATGCTCAGCACTCTTAGGTGGCTCTCTGCTTACTGGTCGCCCAGTGTTTTCCTTTTTTCCATATTAGAAGTTTACTGGTCATATTTAACATGTTTGTCTTTGAATATCACACAGTAATAGAAGTTGGGGTGGTTTTAAGAACCAAATGAATGAATGATAAATGTGGTCCAATAAGGGATAGATGGCGAGTGCTAGAGTAGGAGGGAGAAGCAGTGACCCCCATGTGGCAGTGTTTGGGGCGTCTTTCAATCACTCAAATATTCAAACAACAGCAGATTTCACTCCATGGGTTAACGCAGTCCAGGGGAATGGCTGTGTCCCATTCTTTGCCATTACGCTCTCCCTAAATTAATTCCTACAGAAATTATGGGCAAATAGCACCTTCCCCGCAGCGCTTTTTTTATGTTGTAAGATAAGGATTAAGAAACCCTGTGGCCCAGTAAGAAACCTATTTTGTAGTCTCTTTGTACTGATAAAATTTCTTCTGGCACTGAACTCTCCCTGTCAAAAATACTATAACATTTTACTAGTTTGCAAAAGATGAAAATGTTACCAGATGTTAAATTCAGGGAGCAAGTTAACAACTTCTGTTTTCAAATGGGTAGGTTTCCATCTTAAAAAGAAAGAAAGAAAGAAAGAAAGAAAAAGACTGCTCACCAGCCACAGTTCAAAAAAAAAAAAAAAAAAAAGTCTAGTCATTCCTGAATTGAATTTTATAATTATTTATTCTCACAGGATTGAGCTTTTGAATAATGGGATATGTGCTAATTACCTTAATTCCAAGTAGGCTTTATAAATGCCTTCTTTTGAACCAAAAAGGCTGGGGTTGCCAGAAGAAAGTAATTAAATAACTTTCACCTAGTGACATGATGGCCACAGATAGGACATGCCTCAATGCGGGACATCGTACTATTGTTCCCGTGTTACATATCTTTTGCTTTACCATGACGATGTCTCTCCCACCCTGGCCTGGCTCCTTAGCATAAAAGGTTTATTGAAATGAAAGCATTTCAGAGGTCATCTCCTCACCTGACTCGTTAATCAGGGCTGGCATTTCTACCCAGTTCTGCTGTCCTCCGCGTGAGTAAGATGAGTAGATCTGCAGCCACACAGAAAATGCAAGAGAATAGGTGAAATGAATACGTGTATCAAGTGAGTGTGGGCCTGTGTTTTTATTAGTCTTTTGATGGACTGCGCTAGATGTTTGGAGGAAACACACATGTGGCATTTTTCAGATGTGTCCCGAAAGGATTTTTCAATGTTTCACCTTAGGTTCTTCAAAAAAATCATTCTTTGGTTCAGTAATGGCTATAGAAACCTTCTCCTTTGATATTCAAGGGTGGTAAGGAACCCTTCCTTTGATTAAGAAATGCTCAGGCGATTGAAGAACATTACAATAGATGAAATAAGGAGAGTACGTCAGTCATATCATATTAAGTCAGGCCTACATTAAAGACAAAATTGAGTTAAGTGTAAGAGACTATTTGACTCCACGTATTAAAACCTTCAGTGTTTCTTACTCACCCTGTGCAATTTTTCCTTCTTTGTTTCTCCTTATGATATGCTAATAATTTCTATCCTTATTCTAAAACATCCTTGGTAAAGACGGTATCAAAATGATCAGAGATGAGCTTAATATTTAAGCGGCGCATTGGCCAAGTGATGGTTTCTGCTCGAATATGGCACGGCTGCTTTCGTCGTAGAGCCTGGGAACTGGTTTCAGGGACTCACTTCTCAGACTGCGCCTGTTAGAATGTCTGCAGTGTGCTGAATGCTTATACCTTCTCATCTGAAGCGGGTCGGTGAAAACGTGTTATTGAGGACATCATGGCACGCCCTACGGGAACCCAAGGAAACCTTAACTGGTCACTACATTTTCCAGATGCTTTAAACTTGAGATAGAAGACTATTTCAGTTACAGATACCACTCTAAAATGAATCATGTAGGGGTGCCTGGGGGGCTCAGTCCCTTAGGCCTCTAGCTCTTGGTTTCAGCTCAGGTCATGATCTCGGGGTCTTGGGATTGAGCCCCTTGTCGGGCTCTGCAGTCCCTTGGGATTTAGCCCCTTGTCGGGCTCTGCAGTTCCCCAAGAATCTGCTTGAGATTCTCTCTCTGCCCCCCAATACATACATAAATCTTAAAAAAATTAATAGTGTAGATGCAACTTCACTGGAAATATATACGTATTACACATATTTTATTATACATGTAAAAATGCCCTTCAGCCAGGAAGAAATTTGTTGATTTTCAAAATCTATATCGGAACAGAGGAGTTGAAGTGGCATTTACACAGCAGCACCGATTCAATAGCTTTCAAACTGAGTCTGGGTTTTACGTGAACGATCCTATTTGCCGACCTGTGCACTTCTCTTCTGAACTCTAGACCCACGTCTATGAATGTCTCTCGACATTCTCCTCCCTCCCCACTCCTTGTTCCCTTCCTGCTCTCCTCTATAAATAAAACTGAGCACTTAGTCTGTACCAAGCAACATGTCGTGGGCATCCATGGAATTTAAACCTAACAGCGAGGCATGTTGGAGATATTTCGCAAATACATATCGCATCACAAAAGGGAGGGTGACAACCTTTCTCACAGACATTTGATTCTTCTGTTAACTGTCTTCCCTCCCTTATAGGTCGCACCATCCACACACAGGGAATCTCTTTCCTCTCTTCGTAACATTCAACCTCTAAACTAGGTGAGTCAGTTACACTTTTTAACCTGTGCTGGGTCAGACCCTCCTGCTAGTTTGCCCCATTCCTGCCTACAGGATGCCCTGATTTCTCCCACCTGTAGTTCAATAATTGTAAAACTAGTCTCTCTTCGGAACATTTTCCTTCCCATACAGACTTCATATTCCTTTTCCATCATCAAATACACATGGAGTTCCTGGTAGTGCCAGACATGGTGCGAGGATCTCTCTTCAGCAAACCTATCTGGCAATGCCTCCACTTTTCCCAGGTGATAAACTTCTGCTGCATTCTCAGAGGCCTTGGGATCAATGTCTGATTCGAGTTCTCAGTGTGGTATATATAGTCTTTCAGACTAAGCTTCGACTTTTTCTTTTCTTCATTCTCTCTCTTTCTTTTTTTTTTAAGGCATTCTATTTATATATTTATTTATTTGAGAGAGAGAGAGAGAGAGAGAGGAGAGATCACAAGCAAGGAGGAAGGGCAGAGGGAGGAGCAGACTCCCCACTGAGCAGGGAACCTGATGTGGAGCTGGATCCTAGGACCCTGGGATCAGGACCTGAGTCGGAGGCAGATGTTTAACTGACTGAGCCACCCAGGTGCCCTTTTATTCTTTCTTTCTTTCTTTCTTTCTTTCTTTCTTTCTTTCTTTCTCTCCTTTCTTTTCTTTCTTTTTTCTTTTTTTCTTTTCTTTCTTTTCTTTCTTTTCCTTTCTTTCCTTTTCTTCATTCTCCCCTCCTTCCTTCCTTTCTCTCTCTCTCTCTTCCTATACCTTCTCTCTTACCCATCACTCCTCACCACTATTCCATTGTTTCTGACCTTACCAAACCTTTTTAGTACTCTAAGTCTTTTCAGGTAATAGTCTCTGTGCTTCTTATCTATTCTTCAATTGACAGATTTCTGCTTATTCTTTAAGATCTAATTTTAATCCTTTCCTCCTCCTTGAAGCGTATCCTGACTTTCCCACCTTGTTCATGCCCCTATTTTGTGTTATGCTGTATTCATGTGTGTACCACTTGCATTAGACATGAGCTCTTTGAGGCCTGGAGCTGTGTCTCATCTGTTATCGTGTCTCTCATTACCAGCACACACTACATGCCCAGTAAAAACCAAACATAGGGCTTTGTGGCTTAGTGAACTAGCATTGATAAGCGTGAACTGACATGTTTTCACTTTACCAGTTAGTTACCAAATATTCTTTCACATAATCACAGCTGAACTGGTAAAAGAGATTATTTTATTATTAATTTTTAAATAACTATCCTGTGAAAGTGACCCTGCGTGTCACAACCCTGAGATTATGGAGGTTTATCTGGGGAGGCAGTCCCTGTTTTTTTTTTCCCCCCAATCCCGATCGGAAGAGATGGGGGAGCTAGTGAGCATCAGATGTATCTGAGAGACCCAGGCTGAAGGCCCACTGAGGGTAGGTAGTTTTATGGGCTATGGGAGGAGACGATCTCTGGACACACAAATCTGAGAACCCATATTTTCTTCCCATCGTGAATGCTTTCCCAAGCTTGCCTGTTTTCTCCTCCAGAATGTGGCACAATAAGCTTAATTTTTCTATTACAGTTTGTAGAGTAAGTCACATTGTTGTGCATGGTTTTCTGTCATGACTCTCTCTTCAAACATGGAATTTATGCTGTATTATTTCACATGTGCAGGTAACACACCTTGATGTTGTTTTCCTGGGTGAGTGCCTGTGTACATGCTTGTGCTTGTGAATTGGGGAAAGAGAGATGCACGGTGCCTTCCTCTTAGAGCAACACATCAGAGATTTAATCCCTGTAGAAGAGGAAATTTCGTCCTCTTGCTTCCTGAAGATTATTTCATTGGTTTTCATTGGTCTAAAGAAATAGTTTCCATAGTCTTTTCAGTCGAATATTACAATGATTTGTTGACTTTTAGAATGAAAGGCATAGTGAAATTTTATTAAATAATGAATGTCGGAAATGTAAGATTACATTAGTTTTGCTCAGACCCTCCACTGCGTAGCCTGGTTGGCACATTGCATGTATCCGGTTCCCCTAGAGCAAGGTGATTGGCAAGGATTAGGATAAGTCTGTGGCTGAAGCACAAATACTTAGACCAGGAACAGTTTCTCTGCCCTACAGGATTGCTCTCTAAGGTCAATATTGCATTTGAAGGCAGCTTTCCTTTGAATATGACAGATAGGTTACATAGAAGACCATAGGGAATCAGTTGGTTCCTGGAATAAGTAATAAGAACTGAAACAGTAATCTTTTCCTCAAGTGCAAATTTGACAACTGAGCTATGTCTGACTAATATCGAACATCCATATCGACCTGTTGAGGTCAATAGTTGGGCTTAGTTATGCTCCGTATTGACTGCTTACATTTTCTAAATGAGAAAGAAATGGCCAAATGGGAAAATTCAATTGCACCTAGAGACTGGTTGGTTTCTTTCATTCTTTTATTTTTTTTAAAGAGTAATTTAATTTTACGTGGTAAATGAAGGCTATCTTTTGAAAAATTGGTCTTAGGTTTATTTTGTTCAGGTGAATTAATCCTATAGAGATCAATGTGTTTTTAGAGGAATTAAGATGAAATAGTTATGTTCATGCAACTGTAAGTCTTGGCCGAAGTTGTTTTTATAAACCAAGAGAAAGTGCAATGTAAAGGAAAGAGCCTTTGGCTTTGGATCCATAGAGATTTGAGGCTGAGCTTTGGCCCCATTTATGCTACATGACATTCCTGGACAAGCGCCTTAAGCTATTTGGTTCTCATTTACTTAATTAATAATAATATAGCAGAAGTTCTCTGATCTAATCCAATTAAGACTGATTGTGGATTAATGAAAAAAATAATTTAAATGAGGAAAAATGAAAAAGATATGTACAATACAAAACTTTAATTTTACTTAAAATATCTGAAAGTACAGTTATTCAGCAGTCTTTTGATGGCAGACCAATGTCAATTCTCTGGATAAGTTCTTGCTGATTAGTGTGAATTTTTTTTTTTTTAACCTACGTTATACCTATAAGTGATGTGTAAATTGAAACCTAGTTTTGAGAAAATGAGGGGTAGAGATGGGAATGGGTAAATACTTTGTAAACAGGAAGTTCAAAATGCCACTATTATTATATGGGCGTATTTCATGATTTACATTAACATATATGACATGATTATATAACTATATAGTGGAAAAGAATAATAGAGGAGCCCAGGAAACCTGTCTCAGTTCCAACAGGCTGGGGATAGTGCACGTGCATATACAATCACAAAATATACATGTATATGTAAACTTAAAATCTATAAACTCAAAATGTATTAATGAAGGAAACTAATTGAGTCGGGAGTCTGGAAGAGAAGTAGAAATGTGCCTGGTGAAACCTGTAAGGGAGAGAGAAGTGGCAGGAGAGGGCTCCAGGCAGAGCTGATGAAGGTGTAGGCAGCGGAAGGTAAGAGAGAACCTGCCAGAGTTAAGGGAAAAGAATAAACTATTGGTGCTAGAGATGAGATGATAAGGGTGAAATAAGGATGGAGATTCTTACCTTTTAAAGCTTTTAGCACAGAGCTTAGCATAAAACTGACATCAACATGAGCATTTAATTTATGAACGAGTCGATGAGTCTCTACACGCACAACACGTGGTGTGTTTTCTTTGTTGTCATTTTTGGATTTTTACAAAAGTTTCTGAATATATGAGCAATAAAACTATATAAATTCTCACCCTCAGAATCTAGGGAAAACTAATTTTCTGGGAATTAAGAACATCTTTGTGAAACTGTGCCGCCCGTAACGATCTTTGACTACTCAGACAGCAGTAGCTGGAGTACCTCAGGCCCATCGCTATGGTAATGGATTATCAGTGCACTGCGAGATGTGCACATCCTTGTTAACAGAGATTCCTGGCTGATAGAATCCTGGGTGACAGTTTACTGCTTTTTTTTTTTTCCTTTTCTTCATTTAGTAACATTTTCTTTCAATTATCCACACCTAAGACTGTCCTAGAATCAAGAAAAACTCTTGGGATCAACTTCTAAATGCAAAGCACAACACATAAATAAATAAATATAAAAAATAAATAAGATATGCTTGGGGGCCTATTTTGATTTGTTTTTAGCCACAGCAGTAGCTGATTTGGCTGGGTTCTTAGAGGTCAGTGGATGGGGAGCACATGAAAGCTGGCTTTTAAAGTTTTCCTTAAAGAAGCCTCAGTGATGTGATGAAATTGCTTCAGAAGAGGATGGCTCTCTTCAGAAAGCATGAAAAAAGGTAAAAGGGGATGAAATCAAAGTAAGAGAGAAGAAAAAAATTACAATAAAAGGCTCATCTGTTAAGGAATGTCATTTGGGCTTAGGGGATAGGATGTGAATGAAATGGAGATGAAATGGAGAAATATCGAAGACCAACATAAAACAAAAGGCCTTTGAAAAGGAATTGGCGTCCCGAAGAGAAGAGAGCTGTTTGCTTAACAAGGAGGATTCACATTTGATCTAAATACTCATTTAGGCGAGATGAAATAGTATAATAAAGAATTAATTTCCACTGTATTTAGTCCATATGGACTTTAGCATTAGTTTGAAATCTCCCCATTTATCTGCCATGCGGGAAAAAGGCTCAACCTTGAACTATAGTTGGAAAAATTGGATACGAACACAGAATTGACTTCAAATTCTAGAACTGATTTTCTGAGAGACTTTAGGTGAATCACATTGTATTTCTCTCACTTCAAATGTTTTCCTTTGGAAATTGAGGTTTGCGTGGATGTGTGCATTCGAAGCTGAGCTTGAGAAAAATGAGGGACATTCGTAAGTGCTTTGTAGATGGAAACTGGAAAATGCCTCTGGCTTCAATTCTACGAAGCTCATATAGCAATTTAAAATTGTTTAAGATGGTGAAAAGAGGAATTCAAATTGTGCATATACTATGACTACCACTCAGGGAGGAAATAATTGAGATGGTAGAGACAATGACTATTTTTTTCTTCGTGTTGTTTTAACATGATTTCTATAATTTTTTAAAGGTTTTATTTATTTGAGAGAGAGTGAGAGCAAGAGAGCAAGCACATGAGCAGCGGGGAGGGACAGGGGGAGAGGGAGAAGCAGACCCCTCCCCGGGCAGGGAGCCCTACGCACCCAGGACCCTGGGATCATGACCTGAGCCACTCAGGCACCCTAACACTATTTATACAATTTTTAAGAGGTGATAAAGAATTGACACACAGACGCTAGGATGGTGTCTTCCTCTTTCAGTGGGTCAAGTCTTCACTCAACGCACATTTTGAAAACATTGAGGCAAAGATTACCCACACAATTTGTCAGAGGGAACTTCTGCCCCAATGCAGGAGAGATAGGATTCTTTAGAGAAAAATCCAGGATGGGGTGGGGGTGGGGGAACCATGCATCACCATGGTTTTCTATTACCGGCCGCTCTACCTCCAACTGTGCACAGCTAAAGCCCAGACCATACGCAGGGGCTCCCTTAGGGACGGGGTTCTGAGTGGATCCAGGAGGATGTGCTCCCAAGTTATCTCCTTTGTCTTAACAACTCCCTTTCTTGAAGGCCCGCGTTGAAATAGAATCACCCTGAGAGTAGCGATGTGACCAATCCCCAACACTTAGTATGAATTAATTCTTCAGCTCTGACATTAAGAAGTGCTCTGCTTTTTGCTTTTTTAACTCTAGCTCTCTTGCCCAGACCACTTCACGCACGCACTGTCCTTCCCAGGTTTCCTGATGGCGGTTCCTCCACTTCCCAAACCCTCTCTCCCTCGTCATTATTTTTCTTTCTAAAACTCGGATTAAATGTATATTCACATTCTAAAACCAATGGCCCGTAGCAAATTTTCTTTCAGATTGAGGTCACCGTCAGTTTGGAGGGTTATAAGGGACTTTTGCAAAGTGAAATAGAATAGAGAGAAATGGAAGTGTTAGGGTTTTGCAAATTGGAAGGGTGAGTTCTGTTGTGTAAAACCTTCACTTTACCTACGGTATTTATGCCTGGCTGCGTATATAAAGTATTTCTTTCTGTGCCTGGTGGTCGGAATTTTGAAAGCCACAGGTTAAGTCGACTTTCAGCTTAGCTTATAGGGCTTTTCCCAAATGGCCCTCCCAGCCTTGTCTCTCCTGCTCCTCATTCTTTTAAGCGTATGATCTAACCACCCTGCGTCCCACACACCTCCTTGAACTTATTCTATGTCTTGTTGCCTTTGTTCATGCCTCTACCCCATTTCTCTGCTTGGTGGACCTTCAGGGCCTACTTGGGGTATCATCGTCTTTGTGTTCCTCCCAGGCAGCATTAAGCACTTCCAGTTACAGATGGGCTCTCTCTCTCTCCCTCTCACAGCAGGTAGCACATCCTGTTATATTTGTGTGTCATCTCTCTGCGATGAGAAACCCCTCAGAGAACAGCCAAATAGAATGGCAGGCTCTCCATGTCCATTGACTAAATGAAACAGAAACACATATAAAATAATAGCTTTCGTAAAATACAGAACCATTTTGACTGCATAATTGTGGGATCTTGAGGAAACCTTGGAGGAAGCAACACGTTTAAGGCAATAGATTGAGAGGGAGGTTCTCCCCAATGGCTGGTGGCTGAGAATCCCACCGTGGAGGAAGGTGTGAAGTAGATGAATGACAGGTGGTTAGCACTGAGGGTGAAAAAATTTTAAATCAATCGCTCATGTTTTAAAATCTAAACTAAGAAAAATAAATAAATAAAAATAAAATCTAAATTAAGGATACTTGCTACTTCTCAATGTTTTCACTGGTCTCTTTCAGGGATAAAAATATCTGTGGCATAAAACAGTAATATTTACTGATGGACTAGATAGAGGCCGCCCAGTGAAATATTTTGTCAGTTTCTTCCCCAGTAATTTTACCATTTCTTAGACGTTTTTCCTTTAAGTTACGAATGTTATTTTGCTCGCTTTTCTTTCTAATCTTAATTACTTTTTACACAAAAAGTACACATTTTCTTATTTCAAAAATGTGAAGAATTTCTAAGTCGCACAGTTAATTCATATGAGAGAAGAAACTGTTAACATCGGGTTAACCAGTAATCTTTTCTACACCCGGCAAAGTTAATCCATATCAGAGCTTTAGTTCACTAGTATCTACACTTAGGCTCATTAGCACAGTTCACTAGAGATTAGTGTACTTAGGTGTCCTCACTTCGCTCACTGAAATGTGTTCCTCCTTCCATCCCTTGCCTATTTATAATCATCAGACTTACGGTTTATCTAAGGCACGTTGAATGAAGCAGAACTTGCTTAATTCCAGCAGGAATTAGAAGTAATAAGGACAAAAGCCTTGTGTTCGAATTTTATTTTAAGAAAAGCTTGACACAAATGAGAATATAGGTCTCATTTTTTTGAAGGAAAAAAAAAACCCAACCACCTCAGATCCTTGGTAGAGAAACAGATCTCTTCCTCTTCCTTGACATTATAAAATGTTTATAAGATGTATCTACACTTTTGTCTTTAATTTTCTTTTGCACCTTTCATTCACTATGACTTCCCTCTTCCCCTCATTTGTTGTTGTGGCTCTTTAATTCCCCCTCCCCCATTGCTTTCTCCTCCTTTTTGTTTATCTCCAGTTTTCTCTCTTCCTCCTCTTTCCATTTCCTCTGTTCTCCTTTTTTCTTTTCTCTCTTTAAGCATGCTGTAAACTTATTCATTCCCCAAAGGCAAACACAGCTATCTGAGCAACACTTTGTCAGCATAATACATTTACAGAATGCATATTTATGAACCTTTGAGCTTTTATTGTTCCACAGGGCAAATAAAAAACATGAAAAGTAGCAATATAGTGTTTCAAAGGTCCCTCAAGGAAAACAAAAGTAGCTGGAAATAAATTTGGAAAAGGGTTCTTCTGTAAAAACAGAACTTTGAGTTTGTACATGCAAAAGGTTGAATAGTAGAAACCATTTGCATTCTTCCTCCTAAACTAAGACTTAGGAAATTTTAAACTTTTTAATAGGTCTAGCCTCTTAACGTTTGGAAAAGAAAATAATTTTAAAAGAGGATTGGACATAAATGTTTATAATCCAGAGAATCTTAAAACAGCATGTTGCATTTGGCTGTAATACAAAAGGGGTGGGGGGTGAGAAGGGAGACTTTTCATTGAAAAACCCATCTTATTTCCAAATTACAAGTTTGGCTTCCAGCGTGGAGTCCTATACTAAATTAGCTAGATTAAAGAGTTTGGGAGTAGAAATGAAAATCTTATAAAATGTCTTAGGATAGTCTTATTTTAATTGATTTTAGCAGAGTCATTAAATTCTCGTTGTGTTCCCAAACTTTCCAAAATGAATAGATTATTCGTATTGAATGCCTGGTGGGGAAGCAGCCACATGTCTCTCTGACTACATCCAAGCAGCGTGGGATAAATTGAAGGAGGTGAGAAGCCTACACTTGAGAATCCCGAAGAATTCTGAGGGGACCGCGAAGTCTCAATGTTGATTTAGATATCAAGATCCTGAGAGACCCGGGATCATCTCTGTCCTTCAATACTTTCCACTGATTGATGCCATACACTTCAAGCTCCCCACAAACGAATATCCCCAAGACCTATGTCTAAAAAGCATCACAACTGAGCCTCCAATTTTGAGGGTCCTGCAGTTTGAACAGTTTGAAATGGAAGATGCTTTCTAGAACCATTACCCCAAAGTCAACCTTTAATCACCGGGCAACCAGGTCTTGGCAATGAGCCGTACCTGAATTAGGGACTGAGTTCTAAACAGAGAATAAATTGAAACTAGATGTTAAATTCCCTTTGAAGTGGAAGAATTGTAGACTTCATGGACTGAGGAACTTTACAGTATTTACTTTCCACTGAATAGCGTGTGCTAGATATACCCTAATGACCCCATTCATCTTGTCATGGTATACTTTAGGTTTAAGTCCACAGTGACGCTCAGAGAGAGTGTTCTTTCCTGTAGAGGACAGAAGAGAAGCCCTAGCCCTCAGCCTTAGTCGGTACCAGGTACCAGCCTCCAACAATAGTTTTCTTGACCCTCTCCCCTCCTCATCAAGTCACTGCCTCCTCTTCCAGACAAAGGAAAAAACCCCATGTAGTGACAATGTGTAAGTCCTAACAGCGTCTCAGCCAACCCAAAGTTGGGAGGAGCTTTTCTTAATCCTTCAGTTCCCCAGGGATAGTGCCATTCCTTTACCTCTCACTTTGTTAGGAAATCAGGTCTTGACAATGAATTTCAAGGTTTCCTTCAAACACCAATTGGGAGAAGAATGGGAAGCACCAAGGGAGCAGGAGAATCGAGTCTATTTCATTTGTCACTAAACCTACGGCTCTTGTCTCTTAATGTGCCAGCGATGTAGTTGGTAGACAACGGATGTGTCTTATGGTAATTAATGGAAATTACAGTTTCATCTTTATGAACTACCCTCCCTGATTACCCCTCGACTACCTCTTACTACACACATTGTGTTTGTTCTGCTGGGGTGTTAAACCACCGTCTCTGTATTTCACTGAGCAGAACAAAGGAACTGATTTTTATGCCTTTGGCATTAAGGCATGTCACATTTCCCTTTCCTTCTATTTTATCTGCTTCTTTCACTTTTTCTGCCTCCATTGCTCTGATTCCAGTTCTGCGTGGGACATTAATAATCCTAACAACTGCCTCCAGGAAAACCCACACACTAGGCCACTTGTGCATAAATAGCCATAGTGTCCCCATTCCCTGAAACTGAGAGGGAAAGATTTTCAAGAGAGGTAGTTAAATGACATCTGAAGGCATCGAGAACCACTTCTTATATTATCTGTCTGTGGTGTTATTCCCTGAGGGGGAGACACTAGAACTGGTGGTGCTCAAGAGGAAGAAAGAAAATGACCTCAACGGCTCAGATGCCTGGAGGGGCTGCTTCTGTCCAGTGACTCCCTACCTACCCGGGTTAAAATACGGTCTCCTAGAAAGACATATGAAATCCTGCTTACATCTCTAGCTTTAGCATCACTTTATTCCTTGTATATCCTACATCCTCCCTTCACACTGAACTACTCTCAGTTTTCCGAGCACTAAAATTTTTTCTTGACGCCCTGACTTTGTACGTGTTTTATGTGCCCGATAGACTCCTGATCATCTCTCAGAAGACTGGATTATGGACTCTAGGAATCTAATCTAACACCATAGCGCCGCAGAGCCCTCTTTAGCTCCGTTCCGTCACTCCTAAATTTTGTTGTAATTACAGAATTGTGGGTTTCTTGGAAGGAATTGACTGAGCGTTGTTTATTTTTATATCCCTGAGATTTAGCGCAGTGGATGGATGCATGGAAGGAAGGATCAATGAAAGATTAAGGACTTAGTGGGATATTGCTAGGAGGATGACAGAGCTCAGGATGGATGATGATGATGATGAGGATGATGGTGATGCGTAAGAAAAGCAGAGCTGGTGGTGGTGGGGAATGCACCGTGTGCCTCCTCCAGTGTTAGCTATTCCCTATGTATGTGTTTTAGTTTTTTTCTTTGGTCTCACACACACTATCACCATCTGTTTGTATGAAGTCTCTCTCCTTTTTACTGATAAATGTTGCTGAAATTGATTTCTGAGATCATCAGTTGGCCGGCATTGTAGAGAGAGTATTCATCTCTAGTATTTAGCACAGATAACAAAGTCGGCTGTTTTCTTCAAAAATTCAAGTGGTGAGTAAAGATGGCTATAAATTCTTTGCCATTCTTTCCATCTAGGAGAAAAATCCATTTCCCATCCCCTGGGATCTGAGCTGGCATTATGACTTATATCCACTAGTAGAATGCGGTAAAAGTGAGGATGTGCCAGTTCTGTGTGGAGGCCTTCAGAGACCTGGTGGCTTCCAGCGATATTCTCTTGGAACCCTAGGTTGCCACACAAGGAATTCTGGTCACTCTGCTTCGGGGATCCAGCATGTTCCCGTGGTTCCAGCCATCCTAGCCAAGGTGACAGACATGTGAATGAAGCCATCTTGTGTTTCCAGTTGCAGTCAACCCTGGATGACTACAGCCGCGTGCATGACCACCATTTAGACCAGAAGAACCACCTACCTGAGCCCAGCCTCGATTACAGAGCTGGGATGAAATGAATGCTTCTGATCTAAACCACTGAGTTTTGAGGTGATTTATTATGCAGCAGCAGATAATGGGAACGCTCAAGAGCCCATTTGCAATTACTTAAATCACCTTAAAATGGTGTCCTGAGTGATGTATTATGATTATTTTTTTAAGCAATGCATCTGCCAACATGTGATGCCTAGGAAACATTCATTATAGTTTTAAAAATCCCCTGTAAGATACATTCCACAGTTTGCTCTTGCGCGACTTGGGATGTGTTCCTTATTTTCCCACTGCCAGGCTCAGCAGCTCCCTTTTAAGCTGTGTCAATGCTTCAAGAATAATGCTTCCCTGGAATTTATAACTTAGCCATAAGATTTTGACCTAGGCCGAACCTTGGTATCTAAAGTGTCAGAAGGGGGCATTTTTATGTTTACCCTGTAATCGGCTCAAAGAAGTATGTACTAACCTTATGTCTTTTTCAATGTGTGTGTTCTCAGTAGAGCAGCTTTCAATGCCCAAGGACACATGAGAACATCTGAGTTTTATAGAATCATGGATCTACTTACCACTCGACTTTTTCATTAGAGTTCAGCTCGTTCTATCGGGTATGTTAGGTTGGGAATTTTGATGAGGAAGCAAGTTACAATTGATATGACTTTTCAAACTGAGTAGACAACTTCTTCTAAGGAACGGAGTTAAAAATGGCTTCACAGCTCTTGGCCCACATCCATTCCGGGGAATAAAAAGGTTTGGTTGAGGGATGCCTGGGTGGCTCAGTGGTTGAGCATCTGCCTTCAGCTCAGGTCGTGATCCCGGGGTCCTGGGATCGAGGCCCACTGGGCTCCCTGCAGGGAGCCTGCTTCTCCCTCTGCCTGTGTCTCTGCTTCTCTCTCTCTCTCTGGGTCTCTCATGAATAAATAAGTAAAATCTTTAAAAAAAAAAAAAAAAAGGTTTTGGCTGATGAAGATTTTATGAAGAGACCTTGTTCAGAGGGAAGTGAGCTCCGAGGTCTTCTGATAAAGGGGAAAGTAGAAGACATTTCCCTCTGCTTACCAAGCTGAGCGAGGGGACTGCCAGGGGCCACTGGGGGAGTGGGAGACGGGTGTTTGCAGTCATGGGGCACAGTGGTGCCCGACTCTTGGTAAGGACCTGTGACCACAGATTTGAGGGCTGTTCTGGGAGTCCATAACATGACCTTCCAGTAGCAGGTTAAATCTGAGAGAATATCAGGGAGTAGATGGGGAGCTCTTAACCTGATTGTTAGTTCCTTTTGCAGGGGATCCCATCTAAAGGGACTTCCCCGTGTGGGACTCCAGCAGGGAGGAGACAGAGTGAATGTCAGGAGCAGCCAGTCAGAAGGATCACTTTGTGAGAGACTCAGAGGAACCTGTGAGAGAAAGTCAGCTTGGACACCTGCAGCCCAGGGCGCACCAGGCAGCTTCCAACAATCCCAGTCAGGTCAGAACATCCTGCTTCCCCTTATTGCTTCTTCCCCTTTGTCGGCCCCCGGCTGGGTCAGGAACAACTTCTAGTAGAAATGAAGTAGAAAGAAAGAGGGAAGGATCATAGGTCCTTCCTCTATGGTAATGGCGGGCCCACAGTAAGACCCAAACCCACATCTAGGATTCTGGAAAGGGGAAAGTTTTCCTTTATATCAAGTATGATGTTATCATTATCACCAGAGCCTGGACACTTGTGACTTAATCACAACTGTGCTTTTGACTTGTGATTGTAGGATGTTCTGTTTCTCAAAATGAACCAGGAAAGTCATGAGTAGGAATAAAGAAAAAACTATTTCCACTGAATACATTCTGAAAGGGTGAGGGAAGAGGAAATAAAATTGCATTGTGATTACATTCCATGTAATCAGATATATTGTAGTTTAATACGTGGGTTATATGAACTGAGGCAATCTCTTTCAAGAATTGCTTTTTCGAAGTATTTAAAGTCAAATTAAAATCTATTCTTATATCCTTTTACAGCAATAAACTTAATTTATTACATACATCTTTACGTTTCAAAAAAAATTAATAAATGCAGCAAGTGGGTCACTTGGGAATTATCCGAACAATAAATATTCTAAAAACCAACTATTATTTATTTATTTATATTTTTATTTAGTCATTTTATTTATTTATTTATTTATTTATTTATTTATTTATTTATTTATTGAAAAACCAACTATTATTTATTAATACTAAAATAATATGCTAATATATTTTGTTTTTGTTGGGCTAAACTTGGTCAAAAATGTATCATGATTACAGATACTAACTTCTTAACTAATGTAATTTATGGGTATATTATTGCCAGTGGTAAGATCAGCTTCTATGCACTTTGGGTTAAAATGTAGTAAGTGGTATATAGAACACTATAGAGGGAAAAGAAGCTTCTCACCTGTCAAAAAATTTAGTAGGGGCTGTCAATAGATATTGCAATTAACTATGACTATAACCATAGTAGTGCAATGACATGAATGCACACATTTTCTGTACTAATATAATATAATAATGTAATTAGCAGGATGACTGAACAGATATTTTTCAGCAATCATTTTTCTCCAAAGATTTCTAAATTTTCTCCCAAGGTATATTATTTTTACCTGTGAGAAGGAAAAAAGAGTTACAGCAAAGCTAAGGACTTGCCCAGGTTTAGATACTAAACCGATTAGAGGGAACCCAGAACCCCTACCTGGAATCCTCAAACTACCAATCTAAATGTGAGATCTGTTGAAAACATAGGGAAGAGCACAGCTTCAATGGGAAATGAGGAAGGGGACATATACCTGATGGGCGAACTGTTAGATCTTTTCTATTTCTTGTTTTTCAGCTTGTTTGAGTCTTTTTGGAGTCCTAAGCTAGATATATCTGATATGTATCTAACAAAATAGTCCCTGGATACACATTTTGGCCTGCTGTGCCTTGCTTCCATTGTCTATAATTGAGAGTACAGGACCGGTCCTGAACTTTGCCAACAGAAGTAAAAGAAATAAAAAACTCTCTTGGTAGTAAAACAGACAGGTTGACTTCATAAAGAGGAAATTTTAAAATAAATGGAAAATAAGCAGAAAAATAGAAGTAACTGGGAAAAATAATGCTCAGAAGATAGTTTTTCTAAACATTATCAGCAAATTTGTCTATGTTGAAGCAGAAAAACCTTCAGGTCCACTCCTAATCCTGATGTTTTAGTCATCGGTGGTGGCATAAATTCCTCCAAAACTTACTGACTTAAAGGAATAAACATTTATGATTTCATCATTTCTTCCAGTCAGGAGTCCACACCTATCTGACCTGGCTTCTCATTCTTGTAGTCCCATAGTTGTCATCGAAGAGCTGACCCGGGCAGTGGTCTCATCTGAAGTCCTGACTTAGGGACGATCTGCTTCTACCATCACTCCTGTGTTGTTAGCAAGATTCAATTCCTCATTAATTGTTGAACTGAGGGCTTCAGTTTCTCCCTGGCTGTTCTCTCCGGCTGTTTCCATGTAGATCTCTCCATTGGGAACTCACAACATCCAGTTGGCTTCTATCAGAGTCAAGTGAGAGAACAAGACAGCGAGAGCAAGGTGAGTAAAACAGAAGCCAGAGTCTTTTTGCAAACAGATCTCAGTATTTTATGAGTTAGAAACAAGTTACTGGGTCCAGCCCGTACTAGTAGGGAAGAGACTGCACAGAGGCATGAATACCAGGAGGAAAGGGCCATGCGGCGCTACCTAGCATATCAGAATCTGCAACCCAATGAGTTATGTGTGTGGAGCAAGTGGCATCTGTTGTCTGTTATCCAAAGTAGAAGTCTGAGCACTTCTGCTCACTATACCTTGGAATCACCGTTGCCAAGGAAAATACGGTGTAGTCAAGCACTAGAAAGAACAACGCTTTATTCACAGAGAGAAGAGACAGAGCAACATCAGTAGTCGGCGTTGATTGCCCATGACCACTGGGTCCCTCTCAGCAGCCAATGTAGGGCAGTTGGCCCGCTCACATCCCTCCTGTGCTGCAGCAAAAGCACCTCACCCCCCACTACAAAATACAGCAGTGGGGTTGGCCAGATGCCATAAGAGGCACACACTTAGGTAGGATAAAGGAGCGTGCGTTGAGTCTGAGACAGAGAAAGACTTTCCTACACAGGATGATGAGCCCAGCACAGGCTAGGAGGACTCTATCTCTTGGTGAGAAAGTGTTCCAGGTGCAAGGTCCACTTTTATTCCACTGAGTGGGGGTTGAAAGAATGTATGCACAAGACTGCCTTCCCTAACAACGTGATCTCAGGTAAGGCGTCTCAAAAAAAAAAAAAAATTAGCTTCCTCATGCGGCAAATGAGGAGTTTGGACTTGATGCCTCCATGTATTTCCATTTTTCCCTCATTACCAGTTGAGTTAAATACCAAATAGATGGGGAGGACCAATTCCGTGGCACGCATGGTGCTGGATCCTATGAGGCACTGCTCTCGTCCTCAAGTACGTGCATGGTACCTGCCCTATACTCCATGGGGACTTGGACTCCGTCTTTTAAACCTGAGGATGAATTCATCTGGCTGGAGCTGGTGGTACAGTGGTGAGCATAGCGGCCCTCCAGGCTCTGCATCCAGCGTAGGCCCCAGAACATGCTGTTTCATTCAGAAATATTGTGTTGCCGCTCTCTGAGATGGATTTCATAGCTGATAGGAGATGGGTGCAACGGGGATCAGATGGTTCAGTGTACCTTGCTCTGTGGAATCGATATATTTCTGAAAATACTAGACTTGAAATCCATTATTGAAGCCAGAATTTTAAGTACTGCAAATGCTATGTTCTAACATATATTCTTTCTTCTTGAAACAAAAAAAAAAAGGTTGAATAAATCCATGGCATTGATTGGATATAGAAATACCACTTGCGTGTGGGTGCGTGGTTTTTAGGAAAAACAGGAGGGTTTTCATTCTTTGTGTATTCTTAAAGGAGGGGGCAAAGAATAAGGTCCAAAATGAGGCTGTGGGAGGTTCCGATGTGTTGAGGAAATTCACTGGAGCTATCCTTTTTGTAATTCTTGTATCTTTTGCTTGCTCTTACCCTGTCTTTATGAGCAGAAGCCCAGACATTTTCATCTCTTCAGCCTTCGCCACCCCGCCTCCTAAACATACAAGCTCCCACCTCTGGGAACTATGGGTTAGATCTTTGGACTCTCTGCACTCGTGATGGAATTGCTATGGTACGGGGGCTGATGGAGAGAAAAGGACCAGCCTGAGAGACCACAGAAGTAGTGGCTGTTGTGCCAATTAGGAACAGAGACAATGATGATAAATATTCACTTAGGACACGCTGTGTGCCAAGCACTGTGAATGCATTATCTCACTAATTTCCCAGGTAACCACTCAAATAAGTAGGTATCTATATTATTCACATTTTACAGGTGACAAAATGCAGACTTAGGCAGTTAAGTTCTTTGCTCATTGTTGGCTGAGCCAGTTTTGGAAACCAAGGTCTAAACCTAAAACTGTACATGATACTGGAATGATGACCTTTAAGGAAAACATAGTGAAATGGGAGAGATGTCTGATGGCGACCCTGCCTCTCCTTCCCCTAGACTCTTTGGAGAACTTTTTTTGTTGGAAAATCGCCTGAATTTCCTTTGCTGAAAACCTGATGAAAAGAAGCATTTATTTAATGCCTACTCTGTCTCATGCATTTTCACGTGATTCCACTCTAATCTTTGTCATTAACTTAAGAGATATTTATTCATTCACTTGGCAGATACTTAAGGGGCACCCGCGGTGAGCCAGGCACTGGGACAAAGCCCTGGGGACACACGCAGGTGACTAGGGCCCACAGAGTTCTGGTCTGGGATGCAGACAGACGAGTGAACAGGCGCTTATCATACTGTGTAGTGAGTGCTGTAGTAGGCAAGGCTCAAATGCCTTGTGGGCATGAGAGGAAAAATCCTCAAGTGCTGAGAGGTCAGAAAAGACCATTAAAAATACCATATTTTTGTTTCTCATATCTGCAGATTTAAGTTACCTGACGTGGCGTCCTTTGCATGTGGGTACCCACATCCAGTGGTAATGTCGCAGCCAGGGATGCATCATGCAAATCGCTAAGAATTGCTCCAGTTAGGATAGATGGTACTTGTGGAAATTGAGTGGCCATTTCTTCCCCATATCTGGGTCAGGAGCCTGAAGTTTTTAAAAGAAGATGCCGAAAATCCGGCCCTCTCTTTGGATGATCATCAAAGCCCATGGGTTTCCTCTTAATTGGCAAAGGGAATGTCTGCATTCAGGTGTCAGCTTGGAAACAAAACGAAACAAAACCAAGAAACCCTTGAGCTGACTCTGTTCCATTCTTAAGAAGTTTGGTTGTGATGTTGTGTGGCTTGCCTAAAGGCTGTGCAGTCTATTAATTCATGGTAGTTAAAAATTCATCCTTGAGGGATCCCTGGGGGGCTCAAATGGTTTAGCACCTGCCTTCTGCCCAGGGCGGGATCCTGGAGACCCGGGATCGAGTCCCACGTTGGGCTCCCTGCAAGGAGCCTGCTTCTCCCTCAGCCTGTGTCTCTGCCTCTCTCTCTCCTCTGTGTCTCTCATGAATAAATAAATAAAATCCTAAAAAAACCCCACAACCCCCCCCCCCCAAAAAAAACCAATTCATCCTTGAATCCATCTAGCTTCTTAGAAAGCTACAAGTGGGATGACATGAACTTGCCCTTAGGAAGAGTCCTTTCACCGAGTGGAACTTGGCATTATACCAAACAGTGCAAGACGTTACCATGTACCTGGGGGCCCTTCTACGGAGATTCAGGGAAGGAATTTTTCTTAGTCCCTGGAAGATCAATCCTGCTGCATGGCTGGGTAGGTGTTAGCTGCTGTAGCTTTGCTTTGGATGCCAGGAAGCTCAGAATTCAAATTCCCAATGTGGTTCTGGAAACTGTATATGAACATACATGCTTCACAACAGCCTGTATTACTCATGATACCAATTTCATCTTATTTCTCTATCTCATTTTCTCCTCAACCAGCTTTTTTTAACTGTTTATTATTATTATTATTATTATTATTATTATTATTATTATTAGCTTGATTATATTCTTTAACTCTCTCAGATTCTATTTGGGAAAAGGTGAGCCAACTCATGAGAATGATTGAGGATTTAAGTTTTTAGGACAATTTTCTACCTTAACAACGTGTGCCAGACAAGCATCTCTAAAGATTTTTTAATATTACCACCCCAGATTGACATGATTTTCCATAGTAATGGAGAGGAAGAATGTACAAAGTTACCTTAAATTATGGGCAGCCCCCAAATAATGTATTGTTATATGGCTTGAAATAAACTTTGCCATTTGCTTGTGACATGGAGTTGATCTGACTTCTCATTCAAAATTTTTCAGGAAACAAACTGTACGTCATTATATAATCCTTATTTAGGAGGACCCACGAAATTATCCCAGTAATTTCTATTGCCTTCTGCTCAGCACATCATCTTTCTTTTTTCTGCAAAGGAGGGGAATGGCCCATTCTTTTAATCTGATGCACAATAACAGCCTGAACTGAACAGACATCTCTTCTTATCTCTCTCTTTGCTTTTCACTGGGGTGGTTTAAACTTTTCCTAGTTTAGCAGAAAGAATATTTTGGCTTCAAGTTATTGATAAAACTGCAAATTGCTTGCAGGAATAAAAGCAAAAATGAAAAGTATTAACAAAGGATAAGCTACCTAACTACACCAACAAGAACCTGAAAGAATTAAATTCATTTTTAAAAGGTACATAAGCAGAAAAGTTATTTTTCCAGCATGATCTTATCATATTTGACGTGTGTGTATGTGTGTGTTATATTTAGGACAGTTTCTGCTCATGCCATCCAAGCATTTTAGAAATTAAAATTGGATTAGAATATAATACCCATTGTGTGACCAATAAATTGTATACACAGCATGTTTTCCCTCTGTTTTCAGATTGCCTTAATTTATTTACCTCTTTCACACGGAGTTCATATATTATAAATCACAGGGATGTTTCAGGGCACGACAGACCCTCATTCCTGAACAGAATGGTCTCTCATGCATAACTTTCTTTGATCAACAACTCAAGCCAAATGAGTTTAGGGGAAAAAGAACATGGAACATATTTAAACCAGGGAAGACAACAGCATATGGATTGTCTGTGGTTTGGTGCAAGAGATACCTATTGTTAGCCTGGTGCTCTGTTTCTACTCTTTATGAAAACAAATGGATTTCTCAATAGGACATATACAATAGATTTTAATTCTGAAGGTTCAGTCATTCTTTTTGTGGCTCATAAGAGTAAACACTTGACCTGATTTTTAAAAAGATAAATTTAAAAACCCGGAGTCGCTTTTTGGTTTGGTTCTTGCAAAATTAATGAAACTTGTATCCATCTATAATTTTAAGTCAAGGGTAAATGTTTTTTGAAAAGAGGATGAATGGTAGTATAAGTAAATTTTTATCCACAAAGAAATCTCTGGCTGTAATATTATGAAATCCACTCATACAGAAATATTGTGAATAATTCAATCCTTAATGCATAAGAGTAATTCCATAACTTTAGATTGAAATCAAGAGAATGACTACTTTAATGTTGATTAGGATATAATTTCAAAAGTTAGACCCAAATCTATAATAAATTTAAATGTTTCAGGTTGATCTGATTTTTTTACGTTTTTGAGGCTTATTTTTATTTCATCACCAACTGTATAATCCTTAGGATTTATGCAATATTAAGTGAGTCTTTTGCTAGTAAAGTTAGTTGATATAGTGTTTACCAAATTCTTATTAGCCAAAAACCTAAATGGCATCTTCTGCGTGTTTTCAGTATATTTAACGTGAGTTTTGGCCTGAACATTTTTACTGGAATGTCTACGGTTTAATTACATATTGGCATGATAAAACAGACATTTTTTGTTTGAGCACATGATCCTCATTTGTTTATTTTATTTTTTAAAAAGATTCCTATTTATTTATTCATGGAAGACACAGAGAGAGAGAGAGGCAGAGACACAGGCAGAGGAAGAAGCAGGCTCCACGCAGGGAGCCTGACTTGGGATTCGATCCCGGGTCTCCAGGAACACGCCCTGAGCTGAAGGTGACACTAAACCACTGAGCCACCCTGGCTGCCCCATGATCCTCATTTAAAGAAAACACCTAATTATGTAATTACATGGAGAGTTTTAAGTCATTCCAACTTTTCAGGTGAAAAATATAGTATACATTAACAAGGGTGGAAGGGCTAATTACGTATTTATCGGAGAGCCAATGCTTTATTTACAATTAATATATCTGAGCACCTTTGATAAAATGTCTTTTGTTAAATAAGCTTCAAGAGTTGATAATGATGATAAGTCTTAACTTGAATAACACATATCAAATAAATACCATTATTCCTTAAATATTAAAGTTAACTCTCTTATAATTGGAAAGCTATGAACTACTTTGTTTGAAATAGTTCTTTTGCTCTAATGCATCAATACAAAAATCCTTTCAGCCTTTCACTGTCATGAAATACATTCTTCAGTTTTCATTGTGAATTCCATTAAATTTTATTAAATGTGTTTATATTTAAATGCATTTAATCTCTCTCGGTCAATGCGTGTCAGAACAATGATATATTTATTTAAAAAATATTTTAAGTGAAAAAAAAATTTAAAAAAATATTTTAAGTGGTTATACAAACTGTTTTCTTGTGACTAGTGAGATTCACTTATTTTCATGGTGATTTCTCAATGTTGCTATGTTTAAATTTTTGTCAGACTAGTTCAGGTCTATAGCTAACTCCTAATATTCAGAAATTGATTTTCCAGGTTCTGGATTATTCAACTTCTCTGGCACAAACACCTTACCTCTTTTGATTACTGTGCTTTTTAGGTCTCTGTCTGTCCATCCATTCATTCAATCACCATTCGACAGTGTTCACACTGTTTCTACTGGGTGCTGGGTACTATGCCACCCTGTAGACAGCTTCATGCTCAAGACAAACTTATTTCTTCTCTCGTGGATTTTTCATCTAGACACAAACAAGCCATTTCACAAATGATTATTCAATCTCATTGGGATAGAAAGGACAGAGAGGTCCGAAAATATTTAATGGGAGGACCTGCCCAGGCTTGGGGAAAATGTATGGGTGGGGTCAGGACAGCCTCCCAGAAGACTGGCATTTAAGTTCAAACTTGAAGGATGATAGTTGTTGGCCCAGAGAAGGGGGATAATGGATTAGTAGAAGAACATTCTGGCACAGGGAACAGTATATGCAAAGGTCTAAAAATGGAAAGGAGATTAACAGTCACTGTATAGAAATGCCAGAGTGGGGAGGGTGGCTGTAGATGGAGCCAAGAAACTTGAGAGTGGCCTGTTGCTTACACCATCTGTCAGAAGGACAAGACATGACAGCGACTTCGGTGTGCGGTCACTGTATTTCTCACCGGGGCTCTCAGAGAGCTTGGGGCTGGGGGGAGAGAGGAAAGGAAGGAAACTTACACTGGGGCCACTTTGTGTCTCTTCTTTCACAAGGCAGAGACGACTATTCTGGAGGGCTCGCTTTCTCCTCCTCTGGCAGTGGGTTTCAAACCCCTCCAGTCTAATCCTCTTTCTCCCTAGTCCACTGTCTTCTAAGAAGTCTCTGTTACGAAGAAGATGCAAAGAAGGTGGCTTTGAACAGTTCTAGGTAATGCTGTGAATGGATCGTAGTCACCTCTCTTCCCTTCACACTTTCCTCGTGACTCCCCTCTCCTTCCTCGGTGCCCACTTCTGCTTTCTAGTGCGGGGGCCCCCCAGTGCCACCCTCTCTCTATTATGCATCCTGGCCTCACATTCCCTCCCGGTACACTTTCTGCGACCCACTCTCTTGGTTGGGTCAAATGGGTTGTCTCAAATGGTTGAGAATGACTTAAAGCAACAGCGATCAACTATTGTTTGCTTCCAGGACATATTTAGTGGGTGTAAATTGAATGCGTGACGTAGGCTCACGGATATGTCCCTAAGTGTTTTTCTTTCTGGGATGTAGCACAAGTGAGGAAGGCTTTGTGGCATAGTCAGTTTCCAGTGTACTCACTATAAATTAGTTCCCTGGTTTATAGAATTTCTTTTTTTTTTTTTTAAGATTTTATTTACTTATTCATGAGAGACACACACAGAGAGAGAGAGGCAGAGACAGAGGCAGAGGGAGAAGCAGGCTCCATGCAGGGAACCCGAAGTGGGACTAGATCCCGGGACTCCAGGATCACGCCCTGAGCTGACACTTAACTGCTGAGCCACCCAGGCATCCCTAGAATTTCTGAGTATCTGTGAATATTTAAAATGCACGATTCTCCCAGCAATTCCATTTCTAAGAAGTTATCTTTCAAAAACACTCCCACATATGCCCAAGGATATGTATGTTGAGATATTAATTGCAACCTTTTTTTTGTAATTGTTAACATCACAAACACATGAAATGTCTAATAGCAAGGGACTGAGTACATTTTTACAGATATCTAACTGCTTATCTGCATTCATAATTTTCTCTGGAAATGCTTGTGGGTTTTGAGTTGAAGAGATGGCAAAAGGGGACCTTCGTGTTTTATACCATAGTTATGTGTTTGATTTTCTTTCAAGCGGGCATGCGTTGGTTTTACAACAGAAGTCAATAAAAAGATCTGCTTGTTCCTCCAAAATGGTGACATTGTAGGCATTGAGATAAGCCAGCGAGAGAGGTATATTTGGAGCAAGGGCCTTCCCAGGCACCCCGTGTCTTACCTGATGGGGCAGTCACCTCCTTTACCCATGTATAAGGCTCCTTTGCCAGTGACAATACGTGGGGAAAGATAGAAATGGGAGTGAAATACTCCATAAGACTCACCGGTGGTGTTGAAATTATGGCTGCGTAGACGAAGACTCCATCTAATGGCCTTGCCTGTGTCTCTGTGTGTGTGAGAAATAAGACCAGTCTCTATGGATTTCTATCCTGAAACACAGGCTAGTAAGATTTTAGATTCTTTAGTTTGATGAACCACATGAAACTTGGCTCAGTGGCCCTGGGAAAAGGGGCTGCGGAGGGAACTTTGTTATTTGAGAGAGGGCTAGTCCTGGGTAGAATGATTCAGCCTTAATATTTCCTTGAGAAAGAATTGCTATTTTTATTAAATTTTTTATTTTACTAATTGTTTAATTTTTATTAAAACAAAAAACCCGATTCTTCTTGGTTTTAAGTGGATGAGTGTGAGTTAGTTTCGGGAGGATTGGGAAGTCCCTCCTAGAGCCCCAGTGGGCCGAGACCCTTAGTTTTGTTTGTGTCTGCCTCTTTCACCTCATGGTAAGCTTCTTAAAGGGAAAAAATTCTGCATTCTCCTTTTGGTCTGTATTCCCGACACACCACAACATGCAATAAAATACCCTGAACTTATTAAAATCACCTACTCTAACTTAGCCTAGAGAAGATTGGAAATATGGGTGAAATAGCTTTTACTGGGATGCTTGGGTGGCTCAGTGGTTGAGCACCTCCCTTTGGCATGATCCTGGGGTCCCAGGATCGAGTCCCACATCGGGCTCCCTGCATGGAGCCTGCTTCTCCCTCTGCCTGTGTCTCTGCCTCTCTCTCTGTGTCTCTCATGAATAAATAAATAAATAAAATGTTAAAAAAAAAAAAGAAATAGCTTTTACCAATCTGGCTAATGTGTTAAAGTTGAAAGTGTGAATGCCTTGCCCTCTGTCAGAGCTAAGTTCAGAGCCTGCATATGATGTTCACTAGCTGTGTGTTCTTGGACGCATCCAGCCCTCTGAGACAGTTTCCTCAGATGTAAGGTGAGGATATTAGTAACTCATAGGGCTGGGCTAACTCTCAGAGATAATACATATAAAGGGCCTGGGGCCTACTAGAGGCTTAATAAATGGAAATCATCACGGGGCCCTGAGTTGTGGGACAGAGAGACATCACAAGTTATTGATGAAATTACAATATACCTCATGTTCCTAATGCAGGCCTTGACACTTCTGCTGGCCCCTCCCTTACCACGACTGGTGGAGGGCTGCTTTATCTAAATCAATCGTTATGGCTTCTACTGAAATTATGGTTCGTGGCAGGACACAGAGCGTCAGGTGGAAGAGGTTGGTCTGGCGTAGCAGCATGATTATTAAACCTTAGGAGATGACAAATCCTTGAGGGGGTTCTTTTCGTCCAAGGTATGATCTCCATCACAGGCACCCCCCTGTCTACCATGGCTCCAGATCTCCAAGGGACTTCAAACTCATGTCAATTTTATGAACATCTGAGTTGAGAGTGACCTTTTGGTGCAGCAGAAACATTAAAGGAGATTATAGGGCCAAATCCTCAGAGCAGCTACACTCTGAAGTCCCTAGTCTGCAAAATGGCAAAGCTGCTGGAAATTTGCCAGGAGAACCCCACTGAAGCAAGAGGCATGAATAAATAATAACTATGGGCATCTCTTCTTCCTTTGTTTGAGCTCTAAGGGGCAAAGACAGCAGCATTGATTGCAGTGGATTTTACATTTCTTTTACTTTTTAAAATGATTTTGTTCTTCTTTTTAACTTCTTTCATTTGTCACCTATTTTTTTTATCTTCTCATGGTTCTATTGTTTTTAATATCCCCATTTTTATCTCTGTTGTTCATTTTCTCCTGTTCAAACATTTTCCTTTGATCCTGAGTAAAGTTTCACTCTGTTTATCAGAGTATTCACTGGTTTAGCTTTGTCATCATCATTGCCCTTCATGCTTATTGTGACACCAAATGTTCCTTGTGCTTAATGCTTTTCTGACCTCAAATTATACGTTCCTCCCCTCACCCACCTCCTCCCTTTTATTTTCCATTTTAACACTCTCTTATTGAAGTAAGATTTGTGTACTAAATTAAAAAGATGTTGGATGTACAATACCCATTCTTTATTCCCTGACTCCTGTTTGTGAGCTGTCTCTCTAACATAGTATGAAGATGTCAGCCCTACACCCAGGAGTAGCATAAGTTTGCATATTAAGGGTGTAACAAGCCTCAGGAGCAAGGAGACCCTATAAATGTCAGAATGTAAAACTATTTCAGGGTGGTCTGAAATGCCTGTGTGGGGCTTCATGACTACACGTTTCCTCCGTGTTTGTGAATTCTAGGTGATTTGTCATCTAAATCCCTATGTTCTTTTCAACATTTTAAACATAAAAGGCTGCACGATTTTCTTAAAACCTTGATAAACTTGCCATTGCTTGTCTTTACCTTTGAGAGTTCAAATAGCTGTTGTGTCCATTAAAGTTGAAGTCGACTATGTCCTGGGCCAGCTTTTCAGGGTGAAGCTCACTCTGGGAGAGGCTAGTGTTTACTGCCTTGTTCCCAATTAACCTTGGGATTTTGTGGCATCCCTCATGCCTGCCAAGCAGATTATGGCTTAGTGGTGGTATGAAACTGTGCCAATGCCAATGTTTTGCATAACAAACTTGTGTTGGCTCATTGGGAGGACCCCCTCCCCCTCAAGCAGACAATGTTTCCGTAGAACATATGTGCCTGAGTGCATGGGCTTGCATACATGCACACACATGCACACATGGAGCTTCTACTCTGCAGAAGTTCTTCCCAATTATCAGAAAATTCTGCTCACTGAGATATAATTCATTCTGATGATGAGGCTTGAGTGAGTGAATAAAAGGACCTTTTTTACTTAACTGAGCAGTTAAAACTTGCCACCTAGACCTAGAGACATGAATATAGACCTAAGCACGAAGAACAGAAACTTGTCAGCCAGAACGGCAGGGTGCATTTCAAACCCAGAATCTCAGAGTTGGAAAGAGGCTTAAAGATTGCCCTGGTTCGCCCCTGTCTGGTGCTGGAGTCCCCTCCCCACTGCAAGGTCTCAGGGAAGCCCTCCTGATGCCGTGGACGCTGCCAGTGAGTGAGAAACTCACTGAATTACAATTTGGGCACAGTTTCAATCCACTAGCCGGTTCCTAAACTTTTCTTTGGGAGCAGCTCGCTTTTCTTTTTTTTATCCTTAGGCTTTCTCTGGAGAGGAGAGACTGGGGTTTGAAGTTCTCCAGGCACGCTGTTTTTGTTTCTCCTCCTCCTTTGTGTTCCCCTAGATTCTAAGTGTGTGGTGATAAGGGGGAAGGAATAGACCTGGCTATCTTGTGCAGCCACTGTGAAAAACAGTAGGGAGCTTCCTCAAAAAAAAAAAAAAAAAAATAGAACTGCCATAATCCAGCAATTCCACTTCTGGAAATAAATCTAAAGGAAATAAAAACACTAGCTCAAGAAGTTATGTGCACCCCATAACTCACAGCAGCATTATTTATAATAGCCAAGATATGGAAAAACCTGTGTCCACTGATGGATGAATGGATAAGGACGTGGTGGATATAAGGAGTATATCCACAGTAAAATATTATTTAGCCATAAAAACAAGGAAATCCTGCCATTTGCAACAACACGGATGGGCCGAGAAGGCATAGGGCTAGTGAAATAAGCCAGACAGAGAAAGGCAAATACTGTACTACCTCACTTGTGTGTGGAATCTAAAAACAACCCCAAAACATACTAGATTCATGGAAAAAGAGATCCGACTTGTGGTGACCAGAGCCCAGGGGGTTGGGAAGAGAGGGAATTAGAGCAAGTGGCCAAAAGGTACAAACTTCCAGTTGTAAGATAAGTAGGTACTAGGAGGGAAGGTACCGTGTGATGATCGTAGCTAACTCTGCTGCGTGCTGGATCGGGAAGGTGTTCACAAATTCACAAAAATTTGTTATTGTGTGTGTATGAAAGGATGGATGAGAACTAAACCCATGTGATAATCGTTTCACATTTAGGGGTGAGCAAAACCATCATGCTGTCCACCTGACACATATACAGTATCAAATGGTGGTTATTTCTTGGTAGGACTGGAAGAAAAAAAATAAAGAACTGCCTCCCTAGTGCCTCTGTCAGTTTGGTGTGTTGGTGAAGACAATTCCTTTTGTATGGGGATCACAAAGTCTTCTTGGGGGAGGGATCTGCTTTCTCCTCGGCTCCATGGGGCCTCTGCTCTTCCTCCCTCATTCTCTGCTTCTCTGTGGAGAATTATAGAAAACTTCCCTTCTGGCACTGGCTCAACTCTTAATTTAGGCTTCACCTTCAGAATATATTTAGCTAATGGCCCTTCTAATGCCATCTTCCAAAGGGGGTGTAGGGAGGTGAGATTTTTACATATGTAGTGTCATATATTCTGAATAATACAAACAACTTCTTAATGTGCAACTGGTACACAAAACCCATACTCGTAGGCAAAATATCCACAGCACTCCTGAAACAGAGTCAGGGTGGTTTCAGTGTGTAATAAGTGGTTAGAAGTTTGGGGACCGGAGGCTCTGGTGACCTGGGGTTGCCCTCACTTCTCTCTTCCACATTTACCATCTCTCAAGTCTACCTTTCAGAGAGCTGGTTGAAAATTCATTCCTACATTGAGCTGAAATTTATCTTTGTGAATTTTCCAACATCTATTTAGGTTTATACAGAGTAACTTTATTCCTTTTGGCAAAGCCTTACAAACAATTGAAGACAATGGGTGTGTTCCCGACATCGATTCTTTTTTTTTTTTTTTAACTTCAATTCTTTTTCATGTAAAACAACCCTAGAGTTCCTTCCATCCTCCTTTGACTTAATCTTGAGTCACTTTGACTATTGAGTTCCCCTTCGCCCTGTGTACTCTTGTTTGACTATATTTCTCCTTATCAGTTGTGACACCCACACCTCAGTTAGCATTATAGATGTTTCCTATTGCAGGATGTCGCCTCTGGTAGTTACTGGGTTGGCTTAAAAACAATCTACTGCTTCATACTGAACATGCTATCACTGAGGACACACATAACATACTGCCCTATTCTCTCCCCACAAACGTGGTTTAGGGTATTCAAGCCCAGGATCCTCTCTCATGCTGGAAAATTTCACTTTCCTAGATGCAGACCATCATTTCGACTTGAGAAGTTCCTTTTGAATCATAACTTAATAGTTCAAGGAACTGACAATTAGCCCCCGGGTCTTCATCCAAATCAACAAAGATGATGATGAGCAAAGCAGAGACAAGAATACCACGACACTGGGGACCTACGTTAAGGCTGACATTGGCACAGTAACTATTCAGTACCGCTTGTGTATGATAGTTTAACCTGTTCGCTCCTTAACTAATGCTTCTTGCATCCAATCCGTATTGTTTCATCTTTCCCTCAAGGCTGCCATCTAAACCCTAACAAATGCACTGCTTCACTATGAAATGTCTACCCAACTCTGAAGTCGGTGAGGGCAAGAAATATGTGCTAATCATCTTTGTCTACATAAGGACCAGCACGTTTTCTGACACATGAAGTAGATACTTCATAAATTATCATTGAATAACTATGATGAGAAGTGCTAGAACCTTTGAAGAATTCAAAGAAATTTAAGACACAACATCTGCTTAAGGAATCCCAGGAGGGTAAGTCTTATGCATGAATATTGCATTCTCTAAGCTACCATTTAAGTACCGAACACATGACGCAGGCAATACAATGAATGGAGAGAGAGGTTGAGCAAGAGAGACCGAGCATTTGGTGGTGATTAGAGTGCCAGGCAGGCTTTCAGAGGAAGAGAATTTGAGGAAATTAAACTTGGCCAACTAGACATTCCATTCCAGTCTTAAAAATTCTGTAATTCTATGCTACAGAAAAATGTCTAGAAATAAAAGAGGGGACAAAACACACCATCTAGATGGGAAGAGAATGAATAAAAGCACATTGAAAGGCAAGCATGAGTTGTCACATTGTTAGGTGATTATACTTGATAACTTTTGTTCAGTTGGATGACTGGGAATAGATTTCTTCCTTTGTACCAAGAGCAGGCGGAGATTCCCTCAGGATCCACTTTTTTGATGTTTTTTAGGCTCTAACTTCTTCCTTCTCATGGTTACAACAGCAGTGGAGTGCCTGTATTCTGAGTCTCTCTAAGTCAATAATGGGTCCTAGAATTCTAGCCCGGCTAGAGCTTAGGAAGTAGCCTCTACCTCTCTCACTTTACAGATGGGGTAGCTGAGGATGGGAGAAGGGAAGGGGCTGTTCCAGATCACCCTGTACCTACATGGCCTGAGACAGACCCACTTTTTGCAACTCCTGTTCTTGTCACCTGGAAGAGGAACATCATCACAGGATTTCTTAGAGACCTGAAGTATGATGTCCAGGTTACCACTGGTACATTAAGAAAGTGATTTTATTCTCAAGTATCGATCCACTTATGTAGAAGGAATGTCTTTAAAACAAATAATATCCAGGGCATCTGGGTGGCTCAGTGGTTAGGCATCTGCCTTCGGCTCAGATTGTGATCCCGGGGTTCTGGGATCGATCCTGCATCGGGCTCCCTGCAGGGAGCCTGCTTCTCCCTCTGCCTGTGTCTCTGCCTCTCTCTCTCTGTCTCTCATGAATAAATTAATAAAATCTTAGAAAATAACTACCTACAGTACTAAAAAATTTAGGGTCTCAGAAAATGTTTGAAGAATGGAAATGAATCAAGAGGGAGCTGGTCAGTGAGTCTCTTGAAGAAGATGGACCAAAAAACACATTGTCTAGTCCTTGGCCCTTGAAGCCCAGGAAGAGATTCAAAAGGAAAATCAACACTGCATAGATTGTTCTTCACCACATCCGATCAGACAACGTTTTCTGAGAAAGCTACTCAGATGGCCTTATTTTTTAGTAAAAGTTGGGAAGGCAGGAAGGAAGTAAATGGAGTGTCTTGCAATATCTGCCATGATGACAGCCTGGAGAAGGTATCCATCAATCAGCTTTGAGGCTGGCTCTGCTGGAAGAGCCCTTAACCCTCCAAGGGTTTTGGGAAATGATTTCTGTTCGGATGTATCGGAGACACATTGTTCTCCATCCCATCAGTGGCTCACTTTGCCTCTCTGTTTCCTGAACATTCCTTCGTTTCAGTCCACGTTCTTTCTGAGACTTGCACAGGAGCAGCCACATGGAGAGAAGTGGCAATATTCACCTCTCCAAACCCCAAGTATCTTAGTCAGGGAAGGCACTTGCATGTATATGCTAGAAATTTCCTACAGGGCTTCTGTTTCAACAGCAGAATTTTGCTGTAAGGTGATAGTGAAATATATGGTTGACATCAAACATTCTAATCGTTTTCATCAAAGAATCTAAAATTTGTTGCTTCTGCTTTTACTGGCGTGGACACCCAGCTTCAGTCCCGGGTCTCTGTGACCACCCACAGGCTACATGTGGGGCCGGGAAGCTTGGCTGTGTCAGGAAAGGAGGCCCCCACTTGGGTCCCAGCTTCAGCGGCCACCGGGCAGGCCCAGCAGCGGCCCATGTGCTAACCCGGGGAGCGCCCGTGAGCGGGGTGCACGGGCTTTCTCCCAGCCGTTCCCATCTTATTAATGCTTCAGTGTAGCATAAAGCTTCATTCATTATTCATAATAATCCAGTCAGAGGGCACTCGGAGACCTGATAAATTCTCACCTAAGTGACAACGGCTGACAGGGCCTAGGGTTTTATAGCCCTTCTCCTGCCATAGCAAGGTGCTGTGGGCAAAGGTCCAGAATGATCCTCCACTAATGACCAGTGTGATATACGAGCAGCTGCTGATTTCTTGACACCAAGGCTCCTCGGCTGAGGCTCCCACCTGCAAGCTGTGAGCCGGAGATGAATATCTGTCAGCCTGTAAAACGCAGGAGCAGACCCCGGTGCGGCATATTCTTGGGCATTAACAGGTTAATTCTGGGAGTGGGAACAGAAGCCTTCAGCCGGAGAAGAAAAGAAGAAAAACCAGCAGCTCAAATCCCACGATGGAATTGGTGTAAATTTGGGATTGTGTCAGTGGGCTCGACTGGCGGAGATTCTCAATCCCGTAAACTCTACTTTGTGGCATCCAGAGGGCTGAAGAATCATGATTTTTAAGATCTGATAAACGGGCTTATAGAAACCAATAATGAGATTTTGAAGAACATTCATTGCCATCTTCATTAAGGATAAAAATTTTGGAATATTTTGTTAGTTTTAAAAGCCATCTTTGCTATCACAGGATGCGAAAGAGAAGAGCTCTTTCTTTTTTTTCTTTTCTTTTCTTTTCTTTTTTCTTTTCTTTCTTTTCTTTCCTTTTCCTTTCCTTTCCTTCTTTCCTTTCCTTTCCTTTCCTTTCCTTTCCTTTCCTTTCCTTTCCTTTCCTCTTTCCTTTTTTCTTTTCTTTTCTTTTCTTTTTTTTCTTTTCTTTTCCTTTTGTTTTCTTTTCCCCTTCCCTTCCCTTTCCTCCCCTTCTTCTCTTCTTTTCTTTCTTTTTTTTTTTTTACACAAACCAGTCCTACTCTCTTAAAAGCGCACATATATTATCTTCCTCTCCATGTTGCAAATTCCGATTAGGCCGAGGTGGGATTGAGGGAAATTAGCCTCTTCCCTCAGCTCTTTGTACTGAGTGCTGACCCCTGGGAAGTTTCCCTTAATTCACACTTTTTAATTTTCTTTTAATTTTTACATTATGTGCATGTGTTTGGCGCTATCTCTAAATTTTATAACTTCTGGAGATTTTTCTTGGCTCAAAAAAAGTAATGGAAGAAAGTGCCCTATGGAAAGTTGGGGCCTCAATACGCCTCTCTTTGATTTTGGCTGGTCAAGATGTGTGTATATGATATTTCTAATATGCTAATATATATATAAATTGTATATTTAAAATATATATATATGTACTTCAAAGGAACTGTTCATGGGAACAATTCAGCTCTATTTACTGCACTTCTGTGAAGGGTGTTTCTCTCAATACCCTGCCCTGCCTTCTCACCCACTTGTCTCTGGAGAAGAGAGCAAATTGGTGAATGTGGGCATGCCAGTAGCCATGATTGCTCAGCCCGGCTTTCTTCTCTCCTTCCATGAGGCCACCTTTCCCAGCAAGCTGCTGCTTGGTCTGGTCTGGTCTTCGGCACAGAATGTCTTGCGGAATGCAGGCCTTGCACCCGAGGGAGGCCCGATCCCAGGCAGGCAAGCTCGCTCTGTACGGGGGAAGCCAGTGCCTTCTGCCTCTTTTTCCATTGATAGTAACACTTCCATTTTTATTTCTTTGTGCATTACTCTTGGTCTACTGCTGAGCTGACTTAGAATTCAAGTGGGGGAAACAATAAAGTTATTTATTGTTTTTCTTTCAAACCCCAACAGCATCTATATTAATAATGACCATTTACAGAGAATTGGTGAGGCTCAGGGCAGAATGGACATAATTCTGTCCATTGAGCTGATAATCTGGATTTATCACCATCACAGCATTTTCCTGATAATGGGTAGGCACATGCACTTGGATTTAAATGTTACTTAAATTAGGGTAACTGGAACACACCCAGAAAGCACCTGGACTTCAAAGAAAAGTTCTTACCTTAAGAATAAAATTTATCTTCAGGCTTCTGCATAGGGTTCTGAATATCGTTGTTTTTTTTTTTCTACTCTTCTATACTCTTCATGTGTCAGACACAGTTTCCATTGTATTCTTGATTCTACTTGAGTAGTGAAGGCTTATTTTCTGGTTATTCTTGTACTGTCTCTTATTGGAAACAAGAACCAGTGTGAAAAATACCCCCAAACCACAAAAACAACAAAATGGTTGAAAGCTCTTTGAATTCTAGTGCCAAGCAATAGATTTCTTTTTGTCCCTATGGTCCGCATGTAGCACTACTAGACATAGGAAACCTCTTAAAAATTAATTTTTTTTTTTTTTTTTTTAGTTTTGGAGGTCACTATGTAAAGGAAGATCTATATTCTATCTTCTCTTTTTCTCTTTGCTTAATAGAGTCTCCTCAAAGCTATCTGGAGTCGTCAGTACGTTCTTCTTATCTGCTCCAACAATAAAGAAATAGAAGCTATTTCCTCCTCCTTGGAGTCTGGGAGGGTCTGTGTCTTTCTTTGACCTTAGGATGTTGCAGAAGTAGGACTGTGCCTGTTCTGGGACTAGCCTTGAAGCAGATTGGCAGCCTTCACCTCTTCACTCTTAGACGCCATCCGTATAAGTATTGTAAAGAGTCCAAGGCTACCATATTGTGAAGAAGTCCAAGCTAGCCCTGTGGGGAGGTCATATGAGGAAACACTGGAGATATTTGCCACGTGAAGGAAGCCTTCTTGGATTTTTCAACCTGGTCTGTTGACCAACTGAATGCAACTGAGTACATAATTCCAGCTGACATGAAATGGAGCAGAAGAACTTTCTATGTGAGCCCAGCCAGTCAACCCTTGGAGTTACGGGCTATTTTTTACTGATCGTTATTATTTTAATCTACTAAATTATAGGATTTTTTTTTTCACACAGAAAGAGAGAGCTAAAGCACCCCCTAGATGCCTACTCTGCCTTTAAAACCAAACTTTAGTTCCAACCGCTACACAAAACATTTCCTTGATCAGTTGATCAGTCCACATGAAGGCGTGCTTCTTGACATGCCATCCATCTTACTGTTAATATGTCTTATTCGACATGACTTGCTACAAAGGTTAAGTTACTTTTCAATGTGTTGAAATTTTAAGCCACTAGCTAGTTGATACACTTGTTAAAGGCAAGCGCTCTTTGTGCCCCTCTTTATTCACTCTTTAAAACCTGGCCAGGAGCTGGTGTAATGTAGATATTCAGTATACATTTCTTATCAATCATTGATTACTGAGAGTATTTTATAATTTTTTCATCTAAAAAGGATCTCATTGGAGCACCTGAGTGGCTCGGTGGATTGAGAATCTGACTCTTGACTTTGGCTCAGGTAATGATCTCAGGGTTGTGAGATTGAGCCCCTCATCAGACTCCATGCTCAGTGAGGAGTCTGCTTGAAATTTTCTCTCTTTGACCCCTTTCCCTACCCATGCGAGCGTGGGTGCTGTCTCTCTCTCAAATAAATTAATTAAACCTTTTAAAAATAAAATAATAAGGAGCTCATTGACTGTTTGGCATAATTATTGATAAGAAAAGTGACAATAAATAATCTTACCACCTCCTTTCTTCCCCAATAACCCAAGATTCTAAGATATTAGCATGTTTAATTAAAAACGTTTTTGAGCTCACTCAGATCTCAGTTTCAATACACACTCATCCTTAATCATTTTCAAAGATTTCATCTAAGACTTTTATGTTGACTTGTTGTTTTTCTTTTTAATTCCAAAAAAAAGACAAAACTGAATTCTCTAGAGAGAAAGATTTAAAATCTATTTAAAATCTAAAGTAATATTCTTGACAAGGATATTTTATTGTTTTTTAGAAAGATAAACAATGAAACACTACAATAGAGAAATCACTGATTTCTTCTCAGAGATTCTCTGTAGATTAATGTTTTGAATGAAATTCTGGAGATTTCTGGTCCTTTGGTGGAAGAAGGAAACAACACATCATTGGTGCACATGTGTTTTAATTCCCTTAAGAATTTTTATAGACTCCATGTCCCGCAGGGCCTGAATAGACACATTAAACAGGGAAAATTCTCTTTCTCATTTGTCCTCTTCCCTCATTTATTAGGCTAATTAATTTATTTTAATAAAGAAAACTGCATTCTTGTTCAGTTGGAGCCCCAGACCTTCAGGGCTGGGAATTCTTGTTTTCAGCTGTTTCCTTTAGATTTTTCTGGTGTGGCAGCAGCAACCCCTTTGGTTTTTTTTTTTTTTTTTTTTTTTTCTGAGCAGGAGAGAAAAGTGTCTCGTGTGCAGAAATTCTATCCCTCCACAAAGTAAGTAGGAAAAAAAATACCCCTACTCTGGAAGTGACGACTAAAAATGTTCCAGTAAGAAATTTTCCTGGGGATTCCTTGAGAGAAGGTGTTGCTCTCCCGACCTGGGAGTTAGCCCTGGGTGTAGCAGTTGCTGTAGTTGGGAGACAACACCCTCTGAGCTGAAGCTGAAGCACTGAAGCAGGGTCATTCGGTCTTTCTCAACCTCGGAGGGTAACAATTACGAATGAGGACTCCAAACAAACAGACACTTGAGTGGCAAATCGGTTGCTTTCTAGACATCTGTCCCTGCCAGAATGATGCTTTGGTGGGTTCTTACGCCTGATTCGGGGTTGCAAGTGGCACGGGGATACTGGGTGATACATAGCCCGGCCTCATCACAGACAACTTTAGTTTTCTGGCTTTTCTTCTTGTCTTGTTTATTATGATCCAACTTTCCCAGCTCATCATTGATAGTCTTCTGTGGATACTCACTGGACACGGACTTTCATTTCAAATCCTGTAACACAAAAAGATAAAAATAATAGAAATATTTCTTTTTGAAAGTCCCCAGCCGGCCTGCAGATGCAGAAGGTGCTGGTTTCATTTTACTTTATCAAATCAACTGCAATATCTGCCCATAAATCCAAGCTTGAGTTCCTTTCATGGCAGGTCATAAGTATAGTTGTTCACACTTCGTGTTTGTCGGTGGGGGTCACTTTCTCAGCAAATTCTCATTTTCCCAGTCCTTGCCTTGGGCTAATAGTTAGTTACAAAGCTCAATCTCAAAAATGTCAAACCTAATGAAAAGAAAGAGGAATCATAAAAGAGAAAGATGGCTGCAGTTACCACCCTGGGTCCCTCTCACTCAGACTTCGTAGATCCATCAACCAGTTAGAAGGGCAGGCTACTGCCTCTACAGCTCTGGCTACCATTGCCTCCCTAGTATCACTGGGGTACTATTCGTCAAAGAACACTTCTGGAAGAACAATATAGCAAGACCTGGCTGCTGAGTAGCAAAAGAAATTGAACCATGTTTCCACATTCCTCAGTCTGTTCACCGCAGCACTTATATCAATCACGAGTGTTAAAAGCTATGAACTTCTAATTTATAGAGCAGATGGCCTTTTTCTCCTCCGTCACCTTGTAGGCTGGGATACCTGGATTTAAAGGAAGACCAATGCAATAGGATTGGGGGAAGGAGGGCCTGTTAGAGTCTTAGGTAGATATCCAACTTTAACCCAGATTTTGCCACGGCGAGGAAGCAAATATCCGCAGAAAGAATGCAATGGTGCAGATCTCTGGGACTTAAAGGGATTAGCTATAGTTGTCTCTGACCAGAAGACAACAGGGGCATACAAGATTTCCCTCCCTCCATCCCTCCATCCCTCCATCCCTCATTCCCTCTCTTCCTCCCTCCCTCCCTTCCTCCCTTCCTTCTTTCTTTCCATCTTTCCTTCTGTCTGATACAGATTCCCTCAACATCTGTTATGCGCCAGGCATAGGACTAGGTATGTGGTCCTGTAATAGGAAAATAGAGATGACCCTTGCCTTCATGGCACTTACATTTGAGTTGGGAAGACATATTTAAGAAAATATTCACAAACACACATAGAACTATTACTGTGGTACGTGCTGTGAGGAGAGGAACAGAACATGGTGCTACAGGTATATAATCAGAGAAGTGACCTACTAGCTCCTGAGAACTGTCACCTGGGCCCTCCTGTAGGTGTCCAGTCTTTAAGAATCTCAAAGTCATGCCTTGAAGTGGGATTTAGTAGAGAAGATTGTGTGTTCACCGGTAAAAAATCAGAGTAGAAAAAGACCTACTGGAAGGGTTTCCATTGCTTTCATGGAATCTTGATGCACTTTCTGCCTGATATTTGATCCCTAATCTCAATACGTTCAAAAGAAATGTCATTAAAAAAAAATTCATCCCTGGAGATCATGCCTTTTCAGAGCAACATAATTGGGAGATGATAATTATTTGGTAAATGTAACCAGTGGTAAAGAACAGACATAAATTGTAGGGGCTAATAATAGCTATAGATTATGACAAAATAGGGCCTTGGAAAACTCAATTTATTCAGCTAATCTCAATGTTCTTCTATATTTCTGGTTTAGTGAGCATAATCCCAAGAGGCTGTTAGTAGCTTTAGGAAGTATATTAATGATTCTTTCATAACCCAGGTTAGGAGAGAAAGGAGAAGAAAATATTTTTTTTCATATGACAGCTGTGGCAAGCATTACCCTCGTCATATTGCTTCCTTACATGAATACACCTGGGGTGGGCAGGTTGCTGTCTCCTGGAGGCTCTGTGTGGGCAGGTGGAGCTTTCAGGGGACCTGCTGGCTTGTGACTTAGACTCAGGGTACTCCCTTGGGCATTTGCAAGACTTTTGTCATTCACTGAACAAATTATTGAGCATCTTGTATGTGCCGAGTACAGTCCTAGATTCTGGAAACACAGAAGTGAACAAAACAGACATGACCCCTGCCCTCATGTAGTTATATTCTAGTTAGACAATAAACCAGAGCAGGAATATATCTAATGTGTTAAATGTCTACTGTCAGGGAACAATGCTCTGTGAGTATTTCCACATTTCTGTACTCTCAGGGCATTCTTAGCAGAAATTACTGGTAACCTGGCTTAAAAGCATGGTGGAGGGATGCCTGGGTGGCTCAGTGGTCGAGCGGCTGTCTGCCTTTGTCTCAGGGACTCCGGGATCGAGTCCCACATCAGGCTCCCTGAAGGGAGGCTGCTTCTCCCTCTGCCCGTGTCTCTGCCTCTTTCTCCTGGTCTCTCATGAACAAATAAACAAAATCTTTAAAAAATTAATCATAGTGGAATAGCAAGTATGGAGATGGAGACTTCTGGAGAGATATAGAACCACTTCTCTTCTCTCCTTGAAGCCACTGATTTATATTCTTTGGACAATGAAACCAACCTGGACCCACTCACTTATACTTTAGGGTAGTATAAGCCTAAGAATCTTCCCTCTTACTCTCCAGAGAGGACTTGCTTGCACTCCAGGGCAGAGATTGCTGTCTCTCCATTTCTGAAGGGAAAGAGGAGGCAGTTGTGCCTGCTGCCCTAGAGGAGCTGCAATTTTTATATTTCCCGACTTGCATGAGAGAACGTGAAGACTGATCGGGTCCCCCTGTGGGGCGCATACACAGCATCCTCTGTGAGCGTAGTGGGTAGAGTGCTATGGCCTAAAACTCTATGCCCACGTCCTAATCCTAGGATCCATGAATATTACCTTGTGTGGGGAAGGGATGTGATTCAGTTAAGGATCTTGACAGGAGGAATTTATCCTGGATTGCCCGAATGGGCCCCAAATGCAGTCACCTGTATCCTTACAAGATAGAGGCAGAGGGAGTTTAGAGACAGACACACAGAGAAGAGGAGGAGGCGATGTGACCTGAAGGCAGAGATTAGAGTCCTCTGGTCCCTAGATAAGAATGCCTGGAACCATCAGAAGCTGAAAGAGGCAGATAACACATTCCCCCCTAGAGCTTTCAGAGGGATCACGGCCCAGCCAACACCTCCAAACTGTGAGTGAATAAAATTCCATCGTTTTAGATGAACAAGTTTAGCATAATTTGCTATGGGAACTGCAAGGCCACACATATAGTGAGTAAGTAGAAGTTTGTCTTGAATCTAGAGCCTCATTATTCTGTTGGTGTGTGTTTATAAATCTGTACACACACACACACCCATACTGTGAAAAGAGGTTAACATCTCAGATCCTTCTCGCTTTTGAAATTGGTATTGGCAAACTATGAAAAATAGTAGAGCAAGGAAGGAGAGACTAGGTCGATAGGGGTTATACTTTTTGAGCAGGGTGGTCACACAAGACCTTCTTGAGATGACAAGAGTCCTGAGGCACTTGTGTGGACTTCCAGTAGGTGGCACCATGCCACGTTTCTCTGATGCCAGAGCACAGCCTATTAATCCCAATTCTGGCCCCATGCCAGCAGGTGAATGGTCTCCAGTCTCTTGCACATCTTTGTCCTCAAACTCTTGGTCCTACAAAATCCTATTTTCTAAATCTTTCAGGAACGGAGAAAATGCATTCAAATCTTTTCATGGCCGGCATACGGTAAGTTCCTACCAAAGTTGATAATAATGAAGACGTTGCATTTTCCAGCATCCAGAGCTCCTTGTATAATCACAACTATTCCTGAGAGGCGGCAAATTAAATATTATCAGCCATGGAACGATATAATGGATGACATTTCTTTCCACATGTCAGCAAATGCATTTCAGGATTGTGATAGAATACAAATTATGGTTGTTAAGTTTTAATAGTGGGAGAAATAGGCGGGATATGCCTGGAGCCTCCAGTGGGGCATGGAGAGAGCCCCAGAGACTCAGCACATGGGTGGTGTAGCATAAAGGCATTAAATGAGTGGGTAATGACTCCACAGGAGGAAGAACAAGAGCCTTGAACGAGAACGATCTCAAAACAGAAAACTTTGCCTATTTCACACAGCTTTGATCTGAATAAATTCTCAGTTGTCATAGCTAACACCAACATTTGTAAAAATAGTCCCTGCCTTTCTGGGACTTGAATAAAGAACTTTTGGGCTTGCCTGGATTTTCACCCGTACTAGTAGCAGCCCCTAGTATCACTACTCAGATTGTCAACCATAAATGTTACGAACCAGGGGTTCGAGAGTTGGGAAAAGCAACAACACGACGCTGGGGTTGCCCAGTGGAGATCACTTCCATCAATTCAATGTATACAAAGGTTAGTTATTTAGTGAGATGGAAGCGTGTACAGAGTTCTAGGACCTGATCTTTTGAATAATTATATTTGGATATGATTTTTGCCTCATTCTCGCATCTACAATCTGGTCAGATAATCAGCCTATTTTACTTAATTTACGTTCAAATTATCCCACACGGTTCTTGATCTTGCTAAGCAAGCCTGCAAACACACACACACACACACACACACACACACACACACACACAACTGTTCACCCCAACTAAAGCCTTCTGTTGAGACCTTTATAATTTGGAGTGAACAAGTCCTTATCATTATTTGGCAAAACGGCGTCCTTCCTCTGTGAGGCTGGTAGATACTCTGTAGAGTGTGTCTCAGCTGGAAGTTGCTCTTGGCAAAGCTTGTGTTTAGCTCTTCCTTTGTGTCACCTGTCACAACAACTGTGAAATGCTGTCTGGTTTGTCCACCACCCGACTACGCCGAAGCTCTCAGAACTGCTGCCCAGATTCAGGCTCTTCACTTCTGTGCCAATGGTTCTGATGAGCTTTAGCTTTGAAGTAGATCTGAAAATGCAGTTTCTCCAGGCCAAGGTAGCAGCGCTCCGGAACTAGCAGTGCTAGCAGAACATTTTTACAGGGCAGAAAAAGGGGAGAAACCTAGAATCAACCTAACAGCACCACCTTATGCTCCCAAAGCACAGTGATAAGATTTTTTTGTGATAAAAATGCTGTAACCTTCAACACTGGGGTCAGGCAAGAAGTTGGAAAGACACAGCCAATCCTCAGGCACGTGGGCTGAAGGCTTAGCTTCTTGTTGTCATTTACCACCTTTCATCACTTTTTTTGAAAAAAAAAAAAAAAAACACACACACAAAGAATTTAAATAAAATATTTAAAAAAAGAAAAAACACAACAAAACACTATGTTCTTGCTTTAGGTGCACATTGCAGCAGCCACATGTGTTCTCTCCATCGTGCTCTATGTCACAGTCTGTTTTCACGATTGCAGTTTTCTGTTTGTTATGGTGTCATTTCAAGCACTCCACGTATGAACTTTGTTGCTCCTCACAAAAGCCTCGGGAGGTAGGCATCTTTGAAATGAAATATTCCCCATTTTATAGATGAGGAAATGGAGGCACGGGGATGTTGAGTGACTTGCGCAGGGCGATGCGGCTGGTTCATGAGTGGTGGAGCTACTCTCTGAAGGTGAACCTGTCCTTCTAACCACAGCACTAGGCCACCACTCATGGTCTAGGTCTAGGTCTGGCCCTTACCCAACACTTTCATTAAAGTTGATTTTATAGGAATGGGCGTTAGGTACTGTGAGGAAAAAATAAGCTATTAGGACCTTTGAAGTTGTCAGATAAAATAATTGTGCTGCATTTACATACCATGAGGCTAGTATCATGCACGATGCTGGGTTGTTGTGTGAACACGTAGTATGACAATGGTTAACCGAGCATCTGTTCCATAATAGATGTTCGAAAACTATGTCTTCTTTCTCTCTTTCCATAAAAAAAGACCCAAGGGATTATAAACCACACAAAAATAGCAACATATGATTAACTTGGGAAGTTAGTGCATTTTATTGATATTTTCTTATAAGTAGATATTGATTTTACCCTTAGCTCTGCTGAATGCTAAAGAAAATGAGTTTGTGCTTAATCATCAACGTATCCATGCTCTCGTGTGACCATCAGACAATGGTTCCAGAAGCTCCAAAGCTCAGTTGTAAAAAGAAAAAATACTTAGGGGCATTGCCTACAAGAAAAATTCCACAGTTATTCCAAAGAAGGTTATCTCATACCTTAAGCTAGATAATCGGAGATCCACACTCTTCAACTATCTTGGGTGTGTCCTTATAGAATTAAAGTATCTTTGTTTTGTTTTGTTTTGTTTTGTTTCCTTCAGCTTATATTTGAGAATGACACAAATAACAGCAGAGTAAAAATCATTTTTTAAAAATTAACTTTGGGGGCACCTGGGTGGCTCAGTGGTTGAGCGTCTGCCTTTGGCCTGCTTTTCCTTTTGCCTGTGTCTCTGCCTCTCTCTCCATGTCTCTGCCTCTCTCTCCATGTCTCTCATGAATACATAAATACAATCTTTAAAAATAAATAAATAAAAATTAACTTGGTTGGGGTGTGATTTACATAAAATGTACACATTCTAATCTTACAGTTTGATGAGTTTTGACACATGTATAAACTTGTATAACTAACACTGAAGTCAAGAGAACATTTATGTTGCCCCCAAAAGCTCTCCATGTCTCTTTGCAGTCATTTCCCTCTGCTCCCAGCCCTGATCTGCTGCCTTGATATTACAGGTGAGTTTTGCCTTTTCTGTAATTTTATGTATATGAGATCATGCATATATGATGTGTCCTGTTTTTTAAATTTCACTTAGCAAAATATTTTTGAGATCCACCACATTATTGGATGTACCAATGTTTGTTCCTTTTCCTGCTGAGTAGCAGTCCATCACTTGTATATGCCACAGTTATTTTACCCCTTCACTAGTTGATGGACAGACATATGGGTTGTTTGTAGCTTCTGACTATTATGAATGACTTTGCCTAGAACATTTGTGTAGAAATCTTTATGTGAGCATATGTTTATAATTCTTTGAATAAATACCTAGGAATGAGATCACTGACTTTGAATTATAACTCAACCAGTGCAACTATAAAAAGACATTTATTAGAAGCAGAAGAGACTGTATGGAATACTGTAGTCTGTGTAAACAGAGGGAGCAAATATGAACATACATATATCTTTGTCTGCCTTTCAAAAGGAACAATGAAATGATAAACCAAATAGTAATAAAACTGATTATGAATGTAGAGACAGAAAGTAGAAAGCTAGAGTTCTCTGTACTTTGTTTTGTAGCTTTGGGAATGGGACCATTTAGTGTTTTATGGAGTTAAAATCAAATCAAATCATATAAAAAAATTTCCCCCAAATCAAAAATCCATTGGAGCAAATGAACCTAACTGTATAGCAAGTTGATAAAATAACTACACGTAGAATGATTGCTTCAAGTTATTTTAAAACAGTATTTTAACTGTATAAACCTAAGACAAAAATAAAAAAAAAACAATAAGTCTTAAATTGCACTCAGAGGGGTTATTAGTAGTGGTGTTGATACTATGATTTTGGAAAACTATGTATTGTGATAAATAATTACTGTGATATTTTTAGGAATCATGGTTTTCAGAATAAGAGAAACAAGACCAAGTATAAAATGCAGTTTTTAAGTAAAATATAATACTTGATATAAATTGAAAATACTAGAATGAACTTAGAATTTATTTTGGTCTTTATCAAAAGTATGTACTTCTTATTTCTGTACATTGAAAGACCCATAATTAGTAACAAAATCATAGCAGTAAATAGCTCTAATGCAGAGATTATGATCCCTTAATATGATTTCACATGAAAGGAAACCAAGGATTCCTGGGAAAATGGCTGATTCTAAACCAGGAACAGGAAGTACACAAAACAAGCCTGCTTGATAGCAAAGAAGCTATGAACAACTATTGCGATAACGGAAAGCAAAGCAATACAAAACAAAGGACACGCAGCCAACTCGAAGGGACTCTCACTTGCCAAAGATGGGCAATGTCATCACCAAGAAGAAAATTACCTGTAGAGGATTGACCGAATCAAATATATAGAAGTGTATGAATTTATAATAACCCTCAAAACCAAAACAAAATCTAAGTGGTCAAGTTTAGTGTTTGCTGAGATAATAAAGTTATAAACGTAATAAATAAAGGGAAAGTTTCAAGCATTGGTATTACCTTTCCCTTGGACTGTTTTTCAGTGTAAGCAATAGCTAAGAAGAGAACATTTCTTATTTATAAAAGAATTGCAGCTAAAATAAAATAAAGCACTCGGGATGGAGCACTCGCAACAGAAACATCCTGATGCGATGCAATATGTACACTACACAGCACAATCTTTGAAGTCATTTTTGCCAAGTTCAGCCTGAATCTAATCAAGATTTTAAATATAATGAGTAGTTTACGAGCAACACAGGAACTAATGAAACACGTTGAACAATACCATGAGGACATAATCGGCCAAACTCAAGAACGTGGAATTACTATGGGACAAATGAACCAGTTTTTTCAACAAATAAGCATTAATTCAAATGGTCTGTTATAGGCTTAAGAGGCATATCAACAGAATGTGTGGACTTTGGATTCTGATCTGAACAAACCAAGTATTAAGAGACATTTTTGAGAAACTGGGGACAATGGAGTATGTGCATTAGATTGCATTAAAATGACTGTGATTTATGGGGAGGTGTTGAAAATGGCATTGAGGAAAAAGGATTTTATCTTTTTTTTTTTTTTTTGGATTTTATCTTTTGAAGATGAAACAAGTAGATGAAAAAATAAGGCAAACTTAACAGTTGCTAAATTCATGTGATGAGAATTTGGAATATACGGTGTTCAACACACTGGACTTCCTACTTTTCCATATTTTTAGATGTGCCATAATAAAAGTCTAAAAATAAATAGAAAATAGTTGTATATGTCTATATTTGTATTTATTGGACCATTATAGATTAAAGTTACAACAGTATGATTGGAAGGATTTAAACTGGTAAGGATTCATAAAACAATAATGTTCAGTGTTGATATGTATGTTGCAAGATGGACATTCTCTCATGCTGTTGGTAAAATTTGAATTTAATTGTAGACAAGCAAAATTTCTGGAAAGCAATTGGGAAATGCAAGTCTTTAAAAAAATTCATACTTTCTCTCTGTGAATAAATGCTAATACATGCTTTTATTAGTTACTCATTTAGTTAATTCCACATAGTCACATGTAGGGTTAAAGTAGCACTTTATTGAATCAAATTCCATTAATCTAAAATCTGCAATATTTCAAATATGCCAGACTCAGATGCACTGTTCCTCTGCTTATACAGATTTAATAAATTAATCTATGGTCTAAATAAGATGACAAGGCTTAATTTTAATGGTAAATAAGCTTAAACAAACTGTTTCCTTTTTTTTAAAGCTAAAATGTTAACATCAAATGATTCTCTCTTAGGCACTTATAATTTAATACTATAATATTTTAACTTCTTTTTTTTTTGCTGTTGGAACAAATGTATTTGGAACTAGGGCATTTTATTTGTATCTTTTCAAACACTCGTAATGCACAATTAGAAACAATTTAATTTTCTGAGGAAAATTTGTTTGTCTTAAAAGGAATGTTGGGTAGGAGGGTACTGCTTGGTACACTTATCCAATGTTCTATATTTTTTACCTGGCATTCTGGTAGTCAGATTCAGTTATTCTTGTATTAGGATTTTGTATAAACTGAGGCAGAAGAGAAAGCTTTGTTGCATTTATTTCTCTAAATGATAGCTTTGCAGTGACGTTGTTAAAAAAATTCTTCCCATCCTCCACCTAGTGTAACGTAAACAGGTAACTTTATTTGTTTCACATTGTGATTTGATTTCTGTATCCCTGCTGTCTTCAAAGTCCTTTTATTACACTTGTATTTGGGGTCCTTCTCTATTGCATTTTCTCTTCTTGCTCTTCTTTCTTTATCTTACACTTTCCTCAGTGGTAGGAGGAAATGGTTCCCAAGGGAGAGAAGTTATTCTGTTCATTAACGAACTTCCAAAACAGAGAGAGAAAAGGTTTTCTTTATGTTTCAGACAAGAAAATTTCATTCTGTTTTGCGTAAATGAAAATCGAACCCCATGACCTCACATGTGTTTTAAATGTAAAGCCTTGAATAATTTCCTAACTAAAAGACTCATTTCCCTAATTTTTAAGGGCTGTAGAGTTGCATGAAAATGAGTATTTGTAATAAAAAAAAAGTATTCGTGGGACCCATAATAGCCTTAACCAACATTTCCACGCTCAAGACTGAAAGGTTCCCATGGATCGAGTGTGTTATGCTCATACTTACAGTATTTTAAAAAAGCATCATGAAGAGGCAACACAATATTCATATAGCTACTCTAGAGACAGCTTTTGTGTAAAAAGAAAATAGTTCCTTTTTCTTAAGGCCTAGGAATAATATTAAACACAAGCAATAACATTATGCTCCAGCTGAGATTTCAATAAGGAAATGGAAAAAAGCAGGTCATCATTGTAGCGACATCCCACTAGAAATGTCACCATATTTGGTGGCGATACACAGCAAAGACTGCAGGTTTGCATGTCTAACGCAGCTGCCTCCTGCAGCCGCTGTGAACTTCCTGGAACTTTTTGCATGCATTTTCCCCCCATATTTTTCCTTCAATATCCTTTTTGGAAACGAAGCCTGAAGGAAGTAAATTTCAGAGATTGTGTGAAGGTCGCTGGAGCCAGGAGGAAATTAAGCCTGTTCTGAAGTCCCAGCCACAAGATGGTGAGGTGAGTCTCATAAATCCATAGGTCAGGCTGGTGATCTCTTGCCTTTGGGTTGTTCGGACAGATTTAGAAACATGAGAACCCTGAGGAATGCTGATCTAGTGTCTGTCTCCCAACTCCAAATTTTACAAAAGAAAAAAAGTGGCAAACTAAAGGCTATCTCCAGTGTTTGCCAAGAAGCTAAGTTACCTAATTTACCCAAGTTTAGGTAAATGAAGACTCCCTCACACCCCCAGAAGCAGACTCTACTCAGTCCTCATGCCCCAAGGCCCCTGATTCCTTGTTCTGCCCACCTTCTCTCCCATTGCTTGAGTTTTTTCTTTTGCTGACAGTGCATTCCAGTCTTCCTGAAAATCTTCCAAGGTGAAAGCAGACATAAAAATAATTCAATTAAACACAAATCATGTTTCCTTTTATTTTTTTTCCTTTTTGGATAGGGTTATTACACTTAAGAAAAGGAAAATACTTTAGGGATACCTGGGTATCTCAGTGGTTGAGCATCTGCCTTTGGCTCAGGTTGTGATCTGGGGGTCCTGGGATCGAGTCCTGCATCACGCTCCCCTTGGGGAGCCTCTTCTCCCTCTGCCTGTGTCTCTTCCCCTCTCTCTCTCTCTGTGTCTGTCATGAACAAACAAGTGAAACAAAAAAAGAAAAGAAAAGAAAAAGGAAAAAGGAAAATACTTTAGATATTATGTTTCTATGCTTAGATAATTTAATTTCTATGTTTAGATATTTTGGCAGATAAATTAGAGCAATTAAACTATGTGATAGTTAAATTTGCAATTTGTTGAATACTGTAACAGAGTGTTGATTAACAGATCTATATAAAACTAAGGGAAGTCTTTCCTAACATTGCTAAAATCCTGTATTCATGTAGTCCTAGTCAATATTTTTATTAATAAGTTAAATAAAGATAAAGTACTTCTTACATAATATATTAAGCACCTGCTATGTGTTAGTCTTGTTCTAAGCACTTGCCATCTATTAATTAATCCTGGTTCAACCCTAAGAAATAGATATTATTATTAGACATTATTATTTCATCCATGTATAGATAAATTCTACCGTTTGTAGATGCTTTTAATCACAACTAGAGCATCCTTTAGAAATCATGATTATCGAGTGCCTGGGTGTCTCCATTGGTTAAGCCTCCAATATTGATTTTGGCTCAGGTCATGCATGATCTCAGGATTGTGAGATCAAGCCCCAAATGGGCTCCCAGCTGAACATGGGTAGGATTCTCTCTCCCCCTCTCCCTTGACCTCACCCCCCTCCACTTGTGTGCATGCTTTCTTTCTTTCTCTCTCTTTCTCAAAAAAAAAAAAAAAAAAACAAGAGAGAGAGAGAGAGAGAGAGAGAGAGAAAAGAAATCATGATTGTCAACTGTGAAGAAAATGAACAACTCAAGAGTCCCTGCTGGTGGTTTGTGGGTGTGAAGGAGACTCGGCAGGGGGACTTGGCAGGACTTTCCTCTCTATTAGAAATAATGCAGCTCACCTGGCTATCTATGCATGTGAACATTTTCTCTTTTGTTCCATATGTGTCCGTAGGAGCTCTATGCATGATTCGAGTGTCAAAAGCTTGTTCTACAAAAATATCACCAAAACAGTCTGTGATGAGGCAAAACTGAATTTATTTTTTGTTCTGTAGGAGAGAATGCTACCTGAACAGCTAGAGCATCGGTCCTCTCTCAGAGCGGGGAGGGTAAAATTGGGGCATTTGTGGAGATGTTGAAGTCTGGTTGAGGCACGTCTTCTGTGCAGAGGCTTAGTTAGACCTCTGCAGGGAACATAATAGCTTGTGATTAGTGGACGTGGCTGGACAGGGATTTTGAGGCAAAGAGCTTTGGGATAGAAACTGTCATTGATGCTTTCTTTTCAAAAATTGATGAATTTTTAGGAAGTCTGTGACATTAGCAAAGGAGTTACCTGCAACTTTTCCTTCTCAGCAAGAGATCCCTGGAATCTTAAAATTATGTTGATGCAGACAGTGGGATAGTCAAGTCACGCTGATACAGAGAGTGAGATTATAGATGGCCTTTATTCTGAAGCTCAACCTCCTATGCTATATTAAATGAAGGAATGAAGATATTTGAAAGGAGTTTTAGGCTTGATTGAAAGTTATAAAGTGAAATCGAACCAGTCAAACGCAAAGTTAAGTGAACCGTACAAGTATAGAATAAAGATGATCTGACAATGCTAATTCATTTGTTGAGGCTGGAGAGGGGAGAAGCCACGTCCAAATCTTGATACTTCATTTGATTGTAACTCATGAAAGCAGCAATGTGTGATGGTTCAACAGAAACTAATATATTTTGAGTTGGGCTAATGAAGTATATCGTAGAGTATGCAAAGTAATAGCCCGGCACTCAACTGGCTCATATTAATTCATCCATCCATCCATTCATCCATCCAATAATTAATTGATTAATCATTTGAGCAAACTGTGTTTCCTGAGGATCTATAGTTCTCTGGAACTAGATGTGAGAATGGGAGAGCCAACGTAGTTCCATTTCCTTGAATCTTCAAAAAACAGTCCCATTCTTTTGTTTGTCAAAAGACATGTGTGGCTCAACCCAATTTAGAAGTAATTGCCTTGGGACTTCTATGCTCTACTTCAGGCAAAGGATGTCTTTTCTTTCTTGGGGGAACAATTAAAAATGGCTACTTAGTGTAGGCTAGAAAGGTACCGTAGTGATAATGGGAAATTAAAGGAAAGAAAAAGACAATGCAGGATATATTTTTATATTTGACAGCCATTGATAATTATTTAGCTACAAACAAGAAATTTGGGTCCTGCTTTCAATTAAACTCTGAGCTCTTTGGGGACAAGGGCTATTTCTCACTTATTATATACTGTGACCGTATCTTGTACAGGCGTTACATATCTCAGATGTTCAATAAATGGTCTTTGGTTGATTGAAACTGTGGTAACTGAGGTTATTGTGGTAAACTGAGCATAATTTCTCTGACTATAAGTATTTTATTGAGACTGAGAAATTTGTAAACAGCAACAGAATGAGTGCCTGGTGCATGAAATAGGAAGCGGTTAATCTCTGCTTAGAGGTGGGCAGGGCTTGACAGAGCAGTAGGCATTGATGGGCTTCAGCAAACACTACTTGAAAATATGGCATTTTGGCATATTGAATATCTTAAGCTGAAAGAATTTGAGAGAACAGTAGAAGCAAGGACATCAATCTGTCCTCCTCCCCCTTCTTCCCCGAAGCAGGTCATAAAGCTCTCATGTGAAAGGACCATTCCTGTGTCGAGAGGAAGGAAGATATTTTTATCACCAGAGACAGGGAGTTTGGGATGAGGAAATCTGCATAAACACATCTTGTCAAACTAACCCTTATCTTTCTAGTTACCTCTTCACCATCAACCATCCCTAGCCCAAACCTCTTCCTTGTCAGTTTTTCACAGAAGTATTATTTGTTTGCCTAAGAGTTATAAAAGCTTCCTACTTGATCACTTCTTTTTTTTTTTTAAGATTTTATTTATTTATTCATTAGAGGCAGAGAAGGGCAGAGACACAGGCAAAGGGAGAAGCAGGCTCCCTGTGGGGACCCTGATGCAGGACTCGATCCCAGGACCCTGGGATCATGCCCTGAGCTGGAGGCAGATGCTCAACCACTGAGCCACCCAGGCATCCCACTTCTCTGGGTTTTTATTCTCTTGTAAAGTCTCCCATGTACTTGTAAAAATGCCCTAAAATGGATACGCTTTTCTCTTGTCAATCTGTCTTTGTCAGCTTAATTTTCAGACCCAGCCTGGGACCCTAAGAAGTTGGAGGAAAATGTTTTCCTCCTCTACAGGATTTTCCAGACCAAGACACAGGGAAATACTGTGGGGAAAAGTCAAACCAGTAAAACAGCACAATATTCAAGACGTAGCAAGTGTTCTTGCTGGAGCATAGGCTGCATGTAGTGGCAGCCGCAGAGAAGACTGGGGGTTTCAATAGGAGGCAGCTTGTCAGTGGCCATGGATGTTACGGTAAGGAGTTAGGACTTGACCCCATATGTACTAGGGGCATTATCTAAGAAGAGGTGTTAAAAGATACTTTTCAAAAAAAAAAAAAGAGTAAAATCATTATTCTTGCACAGGTATAAAAATGAACACATGTTAAGTATTTAACTCATGAGGGAACCAGGCAGATGTTAAAACTGATTCATAAATGAAGAAGCACAAATTTATATGGAGTAAAGGAATGTCGAAATCAATGTGTAACAGAGTTAAAACTGGCTTTTCCACACTGAACAGGGGAAATAGATTGAGTTACTATCAGACAGGCCATCATTTGTATATCTATCAGCCATCTCAAACTTACAATACTTAAAAGTAATTTAAAGATAATGGAAAATTAGAATTGGTTAATCTTTACTAGTGTCCTCTAGGCAATTCTTAGCCTATCGTTGATACATAAATTGTTTTTTTTTTCTTCTTTCTCACAGTGACTTCTCTAGTTTGTGTTTTTGAAAAACTATTCAGTGCTTTAGGGAAAAGAAAAGAACTAGAGAAGTAAAAGAGAGAGAGAATGTCTGAACCAATGTAATAAGGATGAAAATGAAGAGATAGAATCGTGAAAGGATAAAACTAGAAATTATGTGACTTAGAAAGTGATTCAAAGTGAATGCTGAGGAAGAGGAATTTTTCTACTTGGGCCATTGCATGAATTGTCTTCAAGATCTGATGTAAGAAAAAAAAATAGAAAAGGTCTGAAGAGAATAATAGGTTTAGTTTTAGGGTCCCCGGAGTTTGATGTGTCTTAAAGACATTCAAGAGGAGATGCTTGGTTGACAGTTGTTAGGAAACAGATCAGCACCAGAAATAGAAGTTTGGGAACCATCAGTGAATCGATGACCCCAAGTCTTGCGTATAAATAGGGACTTTCAGAAATAGTAAGAAAAGGAGAAGTCGGAGACAATATTTCTGCTGAATATCAACATTTCAGTAATGCCCAAAGGAAAAGGACACTTACAGAAGATGGAGATGGAATTTAGACAGGCAAGTGGAAAGATGGAATTTAGAGAGGCAAGTCAAGAAGACGACAGGCCATAGCTGCTGCATTAGTTATCTATTGCTTATCTAATGCTGTATGAAAATTACAGCCAGAACGTAGCAGCTTAAAACAATAAACATTCAACAGAGTTTCTGAGAATCAGGAATCTGGGTGATGCTTCTCTGGGTGGTTTTGGCTTGGTGTCTCTCACAAGGTGGTAGTCAAGATGTTGGCCAGGGTCGCAATCATCTCAGGGGGCGGCCCCAGTTCCTCAATGGTTGTTCCCTGGAGGCCTTTGATCCTTGTTGTGTGAACCTCTCCCGGGGTGGTCTAAATGATCTCACAACCTGGCAGCTGGATTTCCCCCATGGTTTGTGATGGAAGAGAGTTAGAGATAGGGAGAGAGAGGATGAGAGAGTGAAAGAGAAAATGCCCAAGTGAGACAGCACAAGACTGAAAATGGAGTCTTCAAGCCCAACATCCATAGTAATTAATTACTTCTTCCATATACTATTATTCATCACACAAACCAACCCTGGTCCAATGTGGAGTGAGTCTCAATAAGGGTTTGAATACCAGAAGGTACTGATCATTGGGGGCCATCTTGGAGGTTGGCTACCTTAGAACCTAAGGAAGAAGAGTTAGAAGAAGAATGTACTCAATAAATATTAAAAATATATACACATATATATCTATATTACCATCATATTCTATTTTTTAAAAATGACACACATTCGAGTATAAAAAGTTGTGAAGATTCTATAAATAAAGACATTGGGGGTATGTGGATATTTTAGATGGAAAAGAGAGTGTTAACATTTCTATAGGATCTGGTTGATGGTTCATGAGATAGATTCATAAGACTTGGAAAGTTTTTTTTTTTTTTTTTTATTTGAAGGAAAGAGAAAAAGAGAGAGAGGGAGAGAGAGAGAGAAAGAAGGAACAGAGGAAACAGCCAGAGGGAGATGGAGAAGCATGAAGCCCCACCGAGCATGAAGCCCTACGTGGGGCTTCATCCCAGGAGCCCAGGGTCATGACCTGGGCCGAAGGCAGACACTTAACTGACTGAGCCACCCAGGAGTCCCAGTTAACAGTCTTAATAAGCACAGAATTTATGCCTCGCAAGTAATGGGAGAACATTCTGGCTATAATCACAGTTGCATAGTCAAGGTTGGAGAATTGAAACTGTTCTGGCTACACCATAATGTTATGATCTAATCTTAGCATCTCTAAGCATCGAGGGGTAAGGGATCCTCATCATTATAGGGACTGAGAACCTCTCTGTCACTGCTCACCATCCGCAGTGACATAAAATAGAAAAGTAGAAGAGTCCTCTATTCTATTTTTGTTTCGTCATTGTTTCCACTGCTTTGTAACTTTTGCTTATTCTAACTTACCCTCTGTTAGGTTTGCCTCCTGCCTCCTGCCCGTGTGTCTACAGGCTCGTGTCCCCACACTACTGGAATAAAAGTCTCTCTCTCTCTCAATCACCTACTCCCCTTATTCCTCATGGCTCTCTGTCCCCTCACTTTACTTATTTCCTCTTTCTAGCAGTTATCTTTACTTGCATTTCATTCATTCATTCATTCATTCATTCACTTTTGCTCTCTGATGGAATGTAGCCCCATGAGATCGAGTTTTTAATTTTATTTACAGGGCCACCTAGGTGCTCAGTGGTTGAGCATCTGCCTCGACCTCGGGCCATGAACCCGGAGTCCCAGGATCAAGTCCCACCTCAGGCTCCCTGCATGGAGCTTGCTTCTCCTCCCTCTTCCTATGTCTCTGCCTCTCTCTCTCTCTGTGTCTCTCGTGAATAAATAAATAAAATCTTTAAAAAAAGATAATTTTATTTACAGTGGTGGCTTGGCATATCAGGGACTCAATAATAATTTTTTAAAATAACTAATATGACATATTTTAATAATATCACGAACCCATCTCCGACCTGATTGTCTGGAGGTAATTCCTATGGGCAAGGCCCCTTCCCCTACCTTCTGTAGTGACGTAGGTTGTCTGAACTTCATCACGGGAAGCCTGATACCACAGAACCTGACCTCTTTCTTTTTTTTTTTTTATAAATTTATTTTTTATTGGTGTTCAATTTGCCAACATATAGAATAACACCCAGTGCTCATCCCGTCAAGTGCCCACCTCAGTGCCCGTCACCCAGTCACTCCCACCCCTCGCCCACCTCCCCTTCCACCACCCCTAGTTCCTTTCCCAGAGTTAGGAGTCTCTCATATTCTAACCTAACCTCCTTTAATGAGAAAGAAAAAAATCCAGTATTTACTATCTGAAGTGTCTACTATTTAAAGAAACATATTAGGATTAAAGGTTAGAAATGTAGACTAGTAGTACATCTTTAATCATGAAACTTCAAAAATTTAAACTTGTATTAAAGAGAATAAAATATCGTTGATTTCATGTTCACTATGTGAAACAAATACTTGTTTACCTTAGTATTAATAAAGCTTCAGTTTGAATAAATGGTCTTCTTGAAAATCTAAAATAAAGGAAAATCAGCAAATAATGAATGAGTCATGAAACAATAGCTCAATATTCTCTATCACATTCATATTAAGTTCTATTTCTCTTAAGAAACTACTGTAACTACTCTAGTAGAGGGTAGGCATTACTCTTATAAGTTTAAATTTATTCTTCCCAGTTTTATTAAGATATAATTGACATGCATCATTGTATAAGGTCATAGGTATATAGCATGACAGTTTCTTTGCATATACTGTGAAATAATCACCGTAATAGGTTCAGCTAACATTGACCTTCTCGTATAGATACAATAAAATAAAAGAAAAAAGAAGAAAGGAAAAAATTTTCTCATGATCAGAATTTGTAAGATTTACTCTCTTTACTTTCTTATGCATCACACAGCCATAGTAAGCATAGTCATTATGTGGTTTTTATTTTTTTTGTTTGTTTTTTGTTTTTAGTCATTGTGTTGTACATTAGATTCCTAATACTAATTTATCTTGTACCTGGAAATTTCTATCTTTTGACCACATTTCTCCAATTCCTCTATCCCCCACCCCTCACCTCTGGTAAACACAGATCTGACCTCTTTTTCGTTTGGTATTTTTATTATTGTGGTGGCGGTTGTTGTTTTTTTAGATTCCACATATAAGTGAGATTATACAGCATTTGTCCTTTGTGTCTGACTTATTTCACTCAGCATAATATCTTTGAGCCCCATTCATGTCGCAAGCGGTAGGATTTCCTTGTTTGTTGTTTTCCTATGGCTGAATAATAGTCCATTACAGTCTATGCCACCACTTCCTTACCCATTCATCCATTGATGGACGCTTAGGTTGTTTCCATGTCTTGGCTATTGTAGATAATGCTGCTGTGGCCATGAGGGTGCAGATATTTTTCCAAGTTAGTGTTTTCATTATGGTTGAATATATTCCCAGAAGTGGGATTGCTGGATCATATAGTAGTATCAGTTTTAATTTTTCAAGGCTCCTCCACACTGTTTTCCGTAGTGGCTATGCCAATTTATAATCCCGCCAACAGTGTATAAGGGTTCTCCTTTTTTCCACACCCATGCACATTTGTTATCTTTTATCTTTTTTGACAGAAAAGTCCTGTCTGCCTTTTCCCCACTTGAGCACGGTTGGGCCTCATAGTTTCCAGGGATTGTTGCCAGCTTTTGTGCTCAGATTGGGCAGGAAGACGCTCTCCACAGTGGGTGGAGCTACGGCTCAGCCCCCTTGCATGGGTGGAAAGGAGGAGGAAATGCTCCCAGCTGCTCTCAGTTTCCCAAGTGGGCTCTCCATTTGGCTGAACCAGGACTAAGCTCCTACCTGCAGCTCTTGCCAGCAGTGACTCTCCCACCTGTGTGTAGCATGGATGCCTCCATGCCTGGTACTGGTTGTGCTTTGGGGCAATCAGCTTGGCTCACCCACCTCTCTGCCAGGCTGCATGCAGGGCTTCCAGGAGTTGTCTCCAGCCCTTCTGGTCAGAGGAGCTGGAAGGCATCCCTGATGGTGGCTGGGGCTGTGATTTAGCACTTTGCCTGGGTGGGAGCAAATGAGGCTATAGGGCTGGCAAACAGCCTCATTTAAGGGTCCGAATCAGGGAGATCTGTATCCCTCCCAGTTCCCTGGTGTGAGGACATCCTCATTTTAGTTTGGCAGATGAGCAAGACTGCTGGCTAAGATGGCCACGTGGCCAGCACAGGTGTGAATTCAGTCCGCCAAGACCCTGGTGCTGGTTGCCCCACCCCACTTTTCTGTCATACATTCCCAGTGGTTGAGCCCCACAGGTTCCTGCAATTCCCATGATGCAGGATCAAAGTAGGGGGTCCCACAAAGTGACCCATAGGGTTGGGGGAGGCTTGTTGCCTACCACCCCCACCCTGTTCTCTTTTTCCCCTGGAGTAACTGGCAGCTCAGGGGAGACCTCTCCAAGTAGTACTGTCCTGTCCTGGGACCTGGTCAATGGGTAGTTGCTGCTCTAACCCTTCATCATCATCATCTTCTTCTTTTTCTTCTTCTTCTTTTAAAGACTTATTTATTTTAGAAAGAGAGAATGAGAAAGAGAGAATGAGAGTGGGGGCTGGAGTGGGGAGAGGCAGAGGGAGAGAGAGAGAGAAAATCCCATGTAGACTCTCACTGAGTGTGGAGCCTAACTCAGGAGCTCAATCCCATGACCCTGAGATCATGACTGGAGCCAAAACGAATCTGACACTTAACTTACTGAGCCATCCAGGAGCCCCTGCACTCACTCTTCTAATGCAATCTGTTTTGGTCTCTGTGGTATAAGAGGAGTGCTTCAGCCTCAGCACCATGCTCTAGGATTTTCTCAGTAATGTCTTATTCTTGAATAGCTGTTAGTTATTTTTCTTGTGAGGGAGTGTGAAGTCAGGAATAATCTACGTTGCCATCTTGGTGATGTCACTCTTTAAATTGAAAGCTAGATTTCATTGCGATAAAATAGCACTGAATTAAATAGAAAAAATCAAAAGTCTCATCTTCTTAGATAAACTTAATGGGTTTTTTGGGAGGTGTTATCTTTTCAAGTCAAGGACTTACACTATTTCTGGCTATTAAACCTCAATGCCTCGTACATAATTGATGCTTATACAGAATAAGAATAACAATATCATTATTGACACTCTTTAAAAGGCTATGAATTTTCATGAAAACCCTATGAATAAGTTCTGTTTTATTCTCACTTTAAAGATAAGAAAACTGGGCCAGAGAAGTTGGGTAAAAGAGCCAAAGCTGGACATTGAACTCTCTTCCAACCTTTCAGTTGATATCCAGAATGTTTGAGGTCCACTGGATGATGCTCATTTGTCAGAAAGGAATGTGCCTGTGTCCTCTCTCCTAACATACTGTTTACAACAACTTTTAAGCCAAATTATTTTCAATTATGACATTAAGAATAGGTTCACTGTTCTCTGGCTGATGCCTTTGATTTGGAATAATTCTTAATTATTTTGGAGAGAAATATTGTTTTAAAAATTTTATTTATTTATTCATGAGAGACACAACAGACAGAGGCAGAGACACAGGCAGAGGGAGAAGCAGGTTCCATGCAGGGTGCCCGATGTGGGACTTGATCCCAGGACCAGGATCACGCCCTGAGCCGAAGGCAGATCCTCAAGCTTTGAGCCACCCAGGTGCCCTGAGAGAAAAAAAATATATATATTTTTTATTTATTTTTAAAAATTTTCTTAAAAAGATTTTATTTATTCATGAGAGACACACAGAGAAGCAGAATCACAGGCAGAGGGAGAAGCAGGCTCCATGCAGGGAGCCTGATGCGGACTCGATCCCGGACCTCAGGATCATGCCCTGGGTGGAAGGCAGATGCTCGACTGCTGAGCTACCCAGGCATCACAAGAAAAATGTTTTTTTTTAAGAGTATGGCCCCTATTAGCTGAGCACATGATAATAATTCACTTTTGAATTAAATTTTTATTCTACAAATAATTACTATTTTAAGTGCCTTGCCTTTTCTTTGAAATAGATTGGAGTGGTTTATGGATTAAGTCATAATTTAGGATGATTGTTTTTATTAAAAAATAGGACAAAGATCACCAGGAAAGCACCATGCTTAGAGTATTTTAAGAACCATGAGTGGACAATGTGGCTCTAAGGTTTTTAGCAACTGAGGCAAAAAGGAAAATCTATCTAATCATTTGATTTTTATTTTTTAACAACAGGAAGAAAATATATTGAAAAGTTTGTAAAAATGGTTATTTTCCTTCCTTGACTTAAATGTCTCTTCTTCAAAATAAAGACATTATGCAAGGTAGTCTCTTAGTTTCCTTTTTTGCTCTATGATTTTATAAGCTTCAACTATAATATTACAAAAATAAAATAATAAAATAAAATAAAATAAAATAGAAAGGTATTTCTTACTGTAATCATCTATAAAGACATAGGACAGGGCAGAGTGAAGGTCTTTCTCTGAAGGAATAATACAAGCCAGCCCAGATGCTCTGAATTCTGTTGGTTTCTAAATTAATACAGGTTAAACAATCACAAAAAAATAGTAGTTTAAATAAATTTCATCAAGGCTTTTACTATACCAGTGATTATTTAAAAATAACCAGTAGTTCGACCAAGCTTTTTGGTAAATGGAAGATTGGTTGCATATCCTATATACACACACAGAGCTTGACTCAGTGATTATGGAAGCAAAGTTTCACATTTTCTGTATGTTTAGTTTTCTCTGGATTCTTATGAATCTGGACTTTTGTTTTTTTTTCACAGTAATAAAAGGAAATGTGACAATGAGGAATAAAACATTTTCCTTCACTTGCTCTCCTGATCCCTTTCTCTCAAGAATTTCTGCCGTCAGCAATTTTTCAACAAACATTTATTTAATGTTTGTTCTGAGTCAAGTCTTGAACCTAACGGAGTTGACTCCCAGATCTGTATCTGTGACTCCCAACCCTGACCTTTATTTGGTTCCCCAAAAAATGTTACAGCAAATTGCAGGATATATCTCCACCTTGTCGTGCTGGTTTTATATCAAACTCTATATACTTCCAACCGAGTCCTTTCTAATTCTTCTGAAAGGTGCTCCCATATAGTTGCTCTATTTCATAATAAACCCATTAACGCACTTAATACCTATTGTGACAGGCAGTTGGGCTGGGTGCTGGCACAAGAGTGGCAAGGTTCCTGATGGTATGCAACTTTCGGGCAAAGAATAAACAAGTGAATGTAAAAATACATAAAGTAATTACGTGGTGGCGTGTAACCAGAGGTCACCTTACTGCTGTCAGAGAATGGCTCTCTGAGATCTGAAAAAGGAGTAACTATAGAGTCATCCATACTTTTCATTTTTTCATCCACTCTGTCATTCCTTAGTACTCCTTTCGAATGCATTTACTGAATGCCCACTAAATACTAGCCAGTATGAAAAAGCTTAAGATGCAAAGATGAATAAAACACATCCTCTGTTGTCCCCAGGTGTTACAGTCTAGTGAAGAGCTAGATCAATAAGCAAATAAGCTCAATAAAGTGTTATTTGTTTATTTGAAAGTGTACACGCACAAGGGCAGAGGGAGAGAGAGAATCGTAAGCAGACTCCACACTCAGCGCGCAGCCCAACGCAAGGCTCCATCTCATGACCCTGAGATCATGACTGGAGTCCAAATCAAGAGTTGGAGGCTTACACTTCTGAGCCACGCAGGTGCCCCTAGTGTTGTAATTTATCTCGATCGATACCTATATGGGTCTCAGCAGGGGATAAACAGGATGAAGGAGCTTACTCAAGTATAAGCTTAAGAACATTATATAGATCTTATTCCTCTTAATATCCCCAGCACAGGACCTGCAAATAGGCACTCAAAGGAAAGCGATGACTGGATATATGAAAGACGTCACACTGCTATTTATGCTATGGTTGAGAGTAGAGTCCTACTGATTTACTTTATCCATTATTCTACTGTTCCCGACATGGTGTATTTCTCTCGATATCAATCTGTATTTTATTATTTATAATCCCATACGTGGCATTTTTAAACACTTTTCTTTCTCTGGAGATTCCTTTCAGTAACACAAAGATAAAATATGGGGTTACCATGTCTCAAAATACCAACAAAGATCACAAAAACAAAACAAAACAAAATCTAATAAAATTCTAATTGTTGTTTCATTGTTCTGTCATAGATTTTGGCACATATATTACCCACTTTACCTCTCACCTCCACAAAATTGAGTGATTTCCCTAAATCACGGGATTTACAACTGTCAGAGTGTGGCGATGGAAACACTGGCCCTTGAGGCAGGTGAACAGAGATGATTCTTGTTTGTCTCCTCTACATCTGACATTTTGCAAAAAATTGAAAGCCTGAGTCCTATCTCAGTCCTGCTTGTACATTCTAATACCATCTACCTCTCATTACTGGCAGGTTCATAATTGTTTTTAATTTTGCTCCTTGTTACTACCTAAAACTGGAAATAGTTTTATCTTTTCCCAGCTTTGGTGTATTGGAAGAACAGCAGGTCATCTTTCATTTGGAAGCGTTTCACAGGTGGAAATATGAACTTGTCCTTCAAATGTCTCCTTACCCAGTTAAATAATCCTTTTTGATGTTTTGAGCTCATTTTTAAAAAGCTGTCTCTTTAGTTTTGAAGAAGGTTAATTATTTCTTGCTGAAACAAAGGATCTTTACCTAAATCTTGTGCTAGAAATATGGTTTTAAATAGAAATCATGTGTGTTGTGAGATTTCCTCAATTGTGTTCATATTTGGAGGAAATTAGTTACACAGTTCACTAGAAAATTATGACTGATGATATTATTATTTTTATTTTCTTCTTTATTGATTTTATAATGACCTGAAATTCAGTAGAATTATATTATGTAAAAAAAGGAATATTTAAGGCAGTCCTTTGTTTAATCCATGTTATTTACTGTAAACCATCCATACAAATATTTTCAGAATGCCCTTTGTCTCTGATATATTTTATCTGTAGAACAGAAGCCTAATATGAAAATTGATAATCTTTTCTTTATTTCTTTTTGTAGTGTACTCAAAAAAATTCAAACATCTGCCTTGTTTAATATAGTCACTGTAGACCATATAAATTTGATGGTTGGGAGAAACAAAAGCTTTTCCAGAGATCTTAACACTTCCATACATAAGAATATTTTTTAATGGGGTTTGTGAACAAGAAAAATTTTTTGATAGCCTGTAAGTTTATAGGCAGCTAATAACTCTGGCTGGAAGTCTTGATTTTTTTTAAAATACAGCAAATTGAGCAAAACTCCATAAAAGATGACAGTTACTCCACTTGTCACTCTTGGGAACTAAGAACAAAGTTAAACATGACCCTTTAGGGACAAAAAGACGCTTTTGCAGAATTGAGCCTGAAAACAATGCAGGATTCAATCTTTTTGTCTCTTCCTTAAACTTGGAGGGAGCGGAGTCAGAAGGCGAGTCAGAATCATAATGCTATTCCAACAACTGTTAGGAGGGAGTGTTGCTAAGAGAAGGAAGGCACCAAATTGGAAATGATGATAGAGGAAAAGTCATAGTTAGAGAATCCCCAGCATGGAAGGCAGAAACCTAATTGTAAGACCTACAGCCACGAGCAGGCACAGAAAGTCCCTTAGGTCTGAGGTCCTCTGGAATAAATCTTTGGTGATAACAACACAGTCCACAACAGGGATACTTTCATATTTATAGTTTATGCTCCATTATTGCCAGAGGCCTCAAATCCCACATAGTCAAAATCTCCATTCACTGCTGCCTGCTGGGCATTTAACAAGGGCTCTTGTAACAGGACCCCGAACAAGTATGAACATGAATAAAAAGTGCAGGGGCCAGCCAGGCACCACAGGCTGTGAGGTAGCCAAGTGGAGCCATTGGAGAGAAACAGAGAAAGCATACAATGACCCTTAGTGCCTCAAGGCATGGCTTCAAAAGGTGTCAACGCCAATTAAATTGTAAAAGCTCTGTCAGCTTCTGAAAAGTCATCCAGACACGGACAAGACAGCACAGAATCAAAGGGCTGGGCTATGATTTTGTATGGTCTACACTAGACCTGGTGTACACACGCACGCCTGGCAATGTGTGACCCGTATGTGAGCCTTCCGGGTAAGGCTGTCCTTAGAGGTGGAAATACCCTTCCTTTGGGAGCTGGCCAGGCTCAAGCTGGGGCATCTTGAAAACCTTTATCAGCAGGTGTGACTGGTGGCTCCCATAGGTAAATTGCCCGAAAAAATAACTCTAACTAAGACACCTACCACAGATTATGCCCATAGATCAGCTAAGGGATAATTGCCTAGACTCTTGGCTTGAGCGACACAGAGGCAGAAAAGCAAATGTGACAAATGACATTACAGAGGGTTTTCTTTGTCAGCAAAGGCTCCATGGAATCTACTCTTGTGGGCCAGGGGACATTTTGACAGTTACAGATTTGCGGGGGTCAGTGGGGGGGGGGGGCTTGTTTCAAATAGCTGACACCAATAAGAAGGTAACTTTGCATTTTCTTTGCATTTTTTATTTGGCTTTGGAAAGTGTTAATGTGGCTTTAAAGAACGTATTGGTTTTTGGCAAAGAGACCCTAATCTCAATTCATGAAACGATGTCTCCCCCTCCTTTGTGCCTCCAGGTAACTATGGTAGGTATGACCAATTTATTGGATGGCTTTCAAAGTGATAGCAGAGTTGGGGAGGAGAAGAAATGCATTTTATAGCTAGGGGAAAAGAGAGAGGAGAAACTGTCAACGTGTTTCTCACATATTTTATTGCTAAGTAATTTTTTTGGTCTCTGAAACTTTTTCACTCACCAAATCAAGTGAAATGCCTGGGGTTTGAGGTAGGTTGATTCATGCTGAAAAGTAGACTCTAATGACATTAAAGTTCCAAGCACGGTCAGTCTTAAAGACATAACAAAAACAAAAACACAAAACTCAAAAAGATTATTCTTACCTGGGTTTTTGAGAGGGAGTGCCACTTAACATAAGGATTTAGAATGCAATCTTTTTTTTTTTTTTTTTTTTTTATTTATGATAGTCACAGAGAGAGAGAGAGAGGCAGAGACACAGGCAGAGGAGGAAGCAGGCTCCATGCACCGGGAGCCTGATGTGGGATTCGATCCCGGGTCTCCAGGATCGCGCCCTGGGCCAAAGGCAGGCGCCAAACCGCTGCGCCACCCAGGGATCCCTAGAATGCAATCTTTTTAAAGAAATCAAACTATTTAAATGCTCTGGACATAATTAAAATTATTCTTTTGTTTTGAAGGAAAGATAACCAAGACGTAACATAATGCAGCGTATTATTGAGTATCACTTTGAAGCTCTAGTTTGTTAGATCATCTATTAGATACTTTATTTTATAATATCATAGCTGTTGGGGTGCGTGGTGGAGCGTCTGCCTTCAGCTCACGTCGTGATCCCGGGGTCCTGGGATGGAGTCCCACAAGGGGCTCCCCACAGGGAGCCTTCTTCTCCCTCTGCCTCTGGCTCTTTCTCTGTGTCTCTCATGAATAATATAAAAGCTTTACAAAAGCATATATAACAACTGTTGAAAAAATCGGTTCAATAACAGTAAGGAACACATTTATTCAAATTTTAGTATTGACCCTGAGTTAGTCAAGATGGGTTAGATAATGCTATAGTGACAAAGAAAGAAACCTTAGTAGCTGAAAACAGAAATACTTTCTCCCATAAGTTTTCTATGGGTCTGGGACACCCCAAAGAGCAGTACTCCTCCGCTTGCTCTGTAATATGGCAACACTTTATCACCCTGTGCTTCCAAATTGTCATGACAGGGAACAGGAGTTAGATGGTCAAGTACCTGCAATTAAATGCTCCTACTTGGATCTGATGAACCTCATTTCTGCTCATATTTAATTAGCCAAAGCAAGTCACGGGGTTATCCCCAACTTGTAGGGGTGAATACAATTCTCGTGAGCCTGGAAGTGGGAGTTGGTGTTAGTGAACAGTTGTGAAATCAGCCATAGCCCAACCGCTCTCTTGATAATCAAGTATTCTTTCCTCTCTTCTGGCCCAGTCCTACACTCAAGCCCTCCATGAGCGAGATGATCCAAAAGCTCTTCAGCCAGCATGGAGTCCATGATCCCAGAGAAGAATGTGGCTCTTGTTGATATGGAGACACAGAAACTTAAAAAGGAAAAGTTGTTTTCTCCCTTCACAATCCACAGACTGGGAAGGAGTAAGGATGATACTGAACTTCAACATGGGAATTTAGAGAAGCGGATGGGCAGTCACTGTGAGGACCCTCTAGACTGGGAGATGGGGAATGTTCCTCGGGATCCCAGCTTCTCTGACGGGCATCCCAGTCTATTGTTCTTGCTGATACGTGACTTCACACTTGAGAGCTCATTCTTGGGGCAGCCCGGGGGGCCCAGTGGTTTAGCACCTCCTTCAGCCCAGGGTGTGATCCTGGAGACCCAGGATCGAGTCCCATGTTGGGCTCCCTGCAGGGAGCTTGTTTCTCCCTCTGCCTGTGTCTCTGCCTCTCTCTCTCTCTCTCTCTCTGTCTCTCATGAATAAATAAATAAAATCTTTCTTTTTTTTTTTTAAAGAAAGCTCATTCTTTCTTTATTCCTGTTTGTCACATCAATAACGGGCATCGGGGAAAATAAGGAATAAGAAATTGAGAAATAAGCAATTCTCTGGGCCCATTAACTTGGATTAGGTACCAAGGGTGATTTTAAGTTATAAACAGCTACAGTCTCTTTGAGTCCAGTCATGGGATTCCTTTGGCAGTGAAATTCTCTCAAAACTTGTATAGGTTTCTTATCTATTTGATTCTACACAGTTTCATGTAGCGGTTCCACACCCATAAGGTTTTTTGAGATTTGGTCCCTGGAATATTTGCTTTCTTATTTTCTCCCCATTCCTCTTCTTCTCTTTCTTTCAACTCCCCACCCCCCGCCCCCCGCCTCCCCATCCCCTTTCATATTTGCAATTCCATTAAGTATGTTGTGGTTCAGGGGAGAGTCATACTTTCAGTCTCCTTTTCCTAGAGATTTTTAATCAATTGAAAGGTTAGATGGGGTGTCCCACTTTTAATCATATCTTTATTCTGAGATGACCTAATCCATTCCCAGATTTAAATATGATGCAGTAGCCATCCCTGATTTGACCCTTGCCTTAATATTTAGATTCATTTCTCTGTTTTGCACAAAGTAGGTTTTGAGAAGCAGTAGCGTTTTCTAACCCTACTAATCCCCAAAATTCTTTATTCTTATATTTATTTTTGCTTGTAATTGCAATCAAGTCTATTATTTTATGAGATGATCTATTTTTCTTTTTGTGATACCTTGCCAGTTGCAGCTGACATCAATCGCTGCAGACACTCTAATTTTCTATTTAATCTTTCTTCTAGACCAACAAGTTTTTTTTGGCATAAGATCTATCCTATAAATTATCATAGGTGATAATATTACCAAATGATCTGCCCCTGCATGTGATTTTTTTTTATTTGAAGTTTTTATTGGGGGTAACTTAGGTCAGGTTCTCTAGAAGCAGAGCCTGAGAGAGGGATTCTGGTACAAGTATTTAGTAAGGACCACTCACAGGTGAAATCTTCAAGGAAATGAGAAAATTCAGGATGAATCTAGGCCCAAGATGTGGTTTTAACTGAGGTCTAGCCTCAGCTTGATCCCATGGGGAGCTCTGGAGGATAAATCAGATCAAAAGTTGTCCTACTCTGAGACAGGGCAACCAACTTTTGTCTCCTTGAAACAGTTGGCCATTGGCTTCGGGCTGTTCCCCCAGTGGGGAGATCCTAATTCCTAGGAATTCCATGGGAAGTGGACCTGAGATCTGGATGACTTAGCCAGAAATTGTAATTAATTTGGAATCAGCAGCAAGATTCTATGGGTGCATTTCACTAGAGAAATACTCCCTTTGAAATGGGTGGTTGGGCCTGACACTACAGTATCAAAGGCAGCCAGAAAGCGCAAAAGGGACAGCCTTTGTAGACTGGCTCAGGGCTTCTTGGATGGAGATCAGGAGCACTCATTTTGGATTTTCATTAGTATGTAGAGTTTGCAACTTCTTGAGGCTCCCAAACAGCCTCACTGAACTGGGATTGGTGAATAACTTCTAACTGGTGACCCTGCAGTGACTCATTTGCTTGTATCCCCTTGCTTCTTGCTTCTGATGCTCAGAAAGCATGCACAGTGGGTTGCTATAAGGTGTTGTATGCATCAGAGCTCTCAGTGTTTGAGACCTGCTATTTTGTGCCCCTGCATATGATTGATTTCCATCTCTTGCCTTCACAGAAGGTGGCCATTCACAACTGCTACCCCTGTAGGATCAACACTAAACCTATGTCACATATTTTAGATTTCTTGCAATGGCAGCATCTATTCCTAGTATAAATGACTGTTTTAGTCCACATGGATTAGGGTGGGCTACACCAACAAACAACTCAAAATTTCAGTAGCTTAAAACACAAAGATTTATTTCTCTTTCATGCCAGGTGTACTATGAACCCAGAGAATTCTCAAGGCAGCTGAACTACCCTCCATGGCATGGCTCTATGTTGCCCTTCTTTAGCAATGTGGTTTTTCAATAGCTATCACAGAGACAAAGTGAAGTGAAGAATTAAGTGCCAGTAATTAAATGGTTCTTCCCGGAAGTGACAATTATAATTTCTGTCATTCCTAACACCTGAGAGGCAGGGATATATATTTACCTTATGTGTCTAGAAGGTAAGGAGAATTGGGTGTCAGGGATTAGAGGTCATGTCTGCCGAGTCCCCTTTGTGACTTGATGAATGGAAACACCATTTATCAGTTCAATAGTTTCTGAACCCTTACCACTATAGGCATTTTATTTCTACTTTATTAGAACCATTATTATAAACCTAGCTGACAAATTTTATATATATCTTAAAATTTTTAAGTATTTAAAAGTTTTGATATAACTTCCATGAATGGCTTCTATCTTTTAGTTATTCAGATTCTGACTTCCTTTCTAGATGGACACTAGTTGGTTAAGCATATGCCTTTGGCTCGGGTCATGATCCCAGGGTCCTGGGATTGAGCCCTGCATCAGGCTCTCTGCTCAGTGTGGGGGCCCACTTCTCCCTCTCCCTCTCTCTGCCACTCTGCCTACTGGTGCTCTCTCTCTCTCTCTGTCAAATAAATAAATAAATAAATAAATAAATAAATAAATAAATAAAATTAAAAAAAATTTTTAATGGACACTATAGGGACACCTGGGTGGCTCAGCAGTTGAGCGCCTGCCTTCAGCCCAGGGCATGATCCTGGAGTCCTGGGATCAAGTCCCACATCAGGCTCCCTGCATGGAGCCTGTTTCTCCCTCTGCCTGTGTCTCTGCCTCTCTCTCTCTCTCTCTGTGTCTCTCATGAATAAATAAATAAAATCTTTAAGAAAAAAAATAGACACTATAAAATATTACTCAAAGCTTTTCAATTATAATTATCAGGTATTTTATAGGAACCCTATCTGTCTCATCTTAATTTAGTAGTATTTGTGGATAAGCATCTGGAGTGAGTTGAATGGTGGTGCCGCAAAAAGATATGTCCATGTCTTGGGACCTGTGAATGTGACCTTATTTGGAAAAGTGGTTTTTGTAGATGTAATTAAAGATCTGGAGACGAGAGATCATCTGCACTAGGATAGCTCATAAATCCAGTGGCAAATGTCCTTATAAGAAGAGTTGTCGAGAAGGTCTCTAGAGCAGAAGGCCACGTGAAGAGAGAATCAGAGCCTGGGGGAGGCAGCTGTGAGGATGGTTGACAGCCGCCAGGAGCTGATGGAAGGGAGGGCTCTCCTTTAGGGCCTTCAAAAGAGGGCAGCCCTGGTAATGTTGCTTTTGGACTTCTGGCTTCCAGAACTGCACGAGAATGAATTGATGTCCTCTTAAGCCATCAGATTTGTGGGAATTTGTTACCACAGCCCTGAGAAATGAATATCATGTGCATGTGACCTTTAGGCTTTTAAAAAGAACAGATGCCACGAATACATATTCTTGACTATTATACTTCCTGGACTAAAGAAACAGTGAAGAGTGAATCAGGCACTATCATGATGACAAAGCCACATGACCTAGTATTACAAGTCCTAGATTTGAATTCGGATGATCTACATTCCAGGTTAAACTTTTTGAAGTAGTTATATCATTTAAAAAAAATCATTTTCTTCATCTATACAAAGAAAATTATAATAAAGCCTCCCCTGCCAACCTGGAGGATTGCTTTATGAATCAAATGAAGTTACTGATACAAGGTGCTTTGAAATTAATAATAGGGCAGATAAATGAGATTTTAATTATGACAGTTTTTATTTACTTATTTTTTTAAAATTTTATTTATTTATTTATTTATTTATTTATTTATTTTTATTTATGATAGTCACACAAGGAGAGAGAGAGAGAGAGAGAGAGAGAGGCAGAGACACAGGCAGAGGGAGAAGCAGGCTCCATGCACCGGGAGCCCAACGTGGGATTCAATCCCAGGTCTCCAGGATCGCGCCCTGGGCCAAAGGCAGGTGCCAAACCCCTGCACCACCCAGGGATTCCCTTATGACATCTTTTAATATCTAAATAACGAGAAATAAAAACAGACCGTAGGCCTGACATTCTAATTTCTAAATAGTTTCTGTTTAAAATGCACTTCATTTAGTGAGGTTCTTAGATTTACAACAAAAGGTTAAAATTGTCTAAGCATTGGGCAAGCAAAAGCCTTGCCCTCTCTCAAAAGCCCGTTAACATCAAACCTCTTATTTCCATTATTACTATAAACTATATCTGAAGCATGGAAAGAAACTAGAAAAAGCCCACTTCTTTGGTCAGTTACTCAAGAAAAATGTAAATATATTTAGATGAAAAAAGCCCTAAAGGCTGACTTTAAATTTCTTATGTTTCCAATCACACAAATCCTTCCTAGAAAATTACCTTCACAAGATAATAACTATATTCCAGGTATAATATTACCTTATTTCTAGGACTTCCTTTCTCCAACTGAATTTATTTACTTATCTATATTTGTTTATTTTAGAGAGAAAGAGAGAGAAGGCCTGGGGGTGGGGAGTAGAGGGAGAGGAAGAGAGAGAAAATCTCAAGCAGCCTCCATGCCCAGTGCAGAGCCCAGCACTGGGCTCAGCCTCACGACCCTGCAATCATGACCTGAGCTGATATCAAGAGTCAGACACTGGACTGACTGAGCCACCCAGACACCCCTGTAACTAAATTTCAAATATACTAATAAAGACTAACTCATACATTCTCATCTTCATTTCCAGGCGTTGTGTTTCTATCCTCCAGATAACCCAGAGAGGACAGTACAAATCACGGATCCAACTGAGAATAACACTTTGTGGTGCAACTTGGAGGTAATGGTGGCATCTGGGGTGTGTGTGTGTGTGTGTGTGTGTGCACGTGTGTTCTCGTAGAAGGTATTGCTTTTTTCCTTTTGTAAAAGGAAAGCCAATTAAGTGTGGAATGTGAATCTTGGACAGAATTTTCTTCTCGTTCAGTCCCTCCTTGGTTGCTGGTAGCTTAGAGTTGTTGCTACTGAAGGTACTTGATGTTTGGTTTACGCTCCTGATTGATTTGGGTGGCTGAGGCAAACACACGTGGGCTGTGAGCCACGATTTTGTCTGTCTTATTACCAGGAGCCTGTGCCAACACTGGTAATTTCACTCCATCCCTTTAGTCCTGTCATAAAATATCCTCCTCACTTTTGGTGGAAATTTTATCTCTGTGGATTTAATACTAAGACTCAGGCATTAGTTGTGTCATCATCTTCTTCTCCCGTAAAGATGCTAAGGAAAATTTTCATGCTGATGCTGATATGTAAGCTTTCTACGATCTCTAGATGCCTTTAAGGGACAGAGGCAATTGGATTGCCAGAAAGTCTTTGACATTATACTTTACAAACCTTTGTAGGATTAAAGATCAAGGCTATAAACTCTAGTTGGAATAAGCCAGAATGGAAAGCATATTGTGAATTCAGGAAACTTGAAGAGAATGAAAGAGAGATTGTCCTTATAAGATTTCAGAAGCTCATGTCAGTTGCAACTAAATTATAATATCCTGTTGGATGTTGATTCAGTTAGAATTCTTTTTTTTTTTTTAAGATTTTATTTATTTACTCATGAGAGACACACAGAGAGAGGCAGAGACACAGGCAGAGGGAGAAGCAGGCTCCCCGAGGGGAGCCCCATGTGGGACTCGATCCCAGGACCCCAGGGATCACACCCTGAGCCGAAGGCAGAGGCTCAACCACTGAGCCACCCAGGCGTCCCTGATTCAGTTAGAGTTCTTGTTGACAAGAACTCATCTCTCGAACCACCTCCTCAGCCTCCTGCTGCCTGTTGAGTTACCATGTCTCACATCTCTGATCAGAAGCCCATGGGTCCATTTCCAACGGGCTGCTCATTCTCACTGCAGCTCTGAACCCTCCACACTCGGTAATCTAACCAATCCTCCACTTGTCCTCCCTCCTTCCCAAACCTTCTGGAACTCCAACTCTGGGATTAGCAAACCCATCTATACCATCGGCCTCTTCTTCTGAATATCGTTTCACTCATCAAGTGAAACTTTGTAGCCTGAGCATCTTCTTCCTTGGAGAACCTACCAAAGAGGGGTGAATTGGCCTCTCCTGCCTCTTTATTTCAAGGTTAGGGGGTGGAAGAGGCATGGCCTTTGGTTCCTCATTGCTGTTCTATAGCCATCTCCTTCCTCTTTCAAAATCCTGGCTCTTTGGAAGCCACAACATTCTCTTCCACCATCTCTTCTTAATTGTTTTCTTCTATCTACTATGAGCCACTCGTCCTCCTTCCTAATGACTTTCACCTCTCACTCACTGCCTTATTTTTCTGTTCTGTTGTCATCATCATTCTTAGAAATGTCAACTTCTGCATAGGAAATAAATTTAACTGGTTTCCCAATTCCTTAATCTCCCCTTCAAAGTTCTTTTTCTCCTGTGCATTTTAGTTCCCAACGTCTGTGACCAAATCTTGGGCCCTGTAATCAGTAGCGATTGTTTCCTCCACAAAACTGATTTCAAGCATTTGGTTTTTTGATTACCACCTTTTATTCTAGTTCATTTAAAAATATTTAATACACAAATGGGAAAAATTTGTGTCATTTTTGGGACGGAGTCCCTGGACACCAAGCCAGGACCAAACCCAGAAATGATCTTTGATATTTAAACACAAGGAAGGCCTTATTTATATTACTCACCAGCTTTCCTAAGTCCTCTGCTTAAATAGATCTGAAATTAATTCTTGTCAGGGAAGAAAGTTTCTCATTTTCTGCTTTTTTATTATTTTTTTCTTTTTACATCCCAGACCTCCCCCATTGGACAGATAGGTAACCAAAAATGCCTGAGAAAAATATGACAACATTTTCTTTATGAACTCATTCATCCTTATGTTCTGCATATGTTTTATTCTTCTCAATTCAAAAACATTGAGATTATATATATAATTGCTATAAAAATATATTTTAATATGTTTTATTCTTCTCAATTCAAAAACATTGAGATTATATATATAATTGCTATAAAAATATATTTTAATATGTTTTATTCTTCTCAATTCAAAAATTGAGATTATATATATATAATTGCTATAAAAATATATTTTAAAGTATATATATACACAGAGAGAGAGAAAGAGAAAGTCATCTTTTTGCTGTTGTTGTGAACCCTATTTAAAAGGAAGCTGGTGTCATCACAATGCAGTTTCTCATTTGAAAATAGTATTTCCGGTACTAAGAATTGCCAGAAAATACCATAATATGTAATTAATGGAATCTCACTGTTTTCATAGTCAGAAAAGTACAGACTTAAATATGTTAAAAAGTTAGTACTTAAAAATTTACTTTAAATTTTGCAAAATAAAATTTCTCATCAATCCCCATCAAAATATGATAATAAAGTTTAATGTTGTTGGTGGAAGAAAAGTGTGAGAGTCAAAACAGGTTCATTGCCTATCATTCTACCTCCATTAGTTCACTTTCTGTTCCTTCCTCTCCCCACTGAAGATACTCTTTCTTATTTTACTTTATCTGTGTTGAATTTTAATATGCGTAGCAACATCACAGCCAGACAAGGACCAAATTAACATAATACAAATGTAGAGAAAATGCCATAACTTGGTTTCTTACAAACAAAATATGAATATGATATGCTGTCACCTGGGTTGCCAGATATTTGCATCAAAGCTTGTGTGTTTTTCATTGACTGAGTTTGTATTTTTATTTTCTAGCTCAAAACTGACATAGATGAATAAATGTAAATGTAGACTTAGTTTTGCAAGTGATTAAGTACACTCAAATAATCCACAAAAATGTTATGTGACTTATAAAATCTGATTGGCTAAAGTCCTAATAAATCTACCAAATTATACTCATTTCCTTATGGCCATCTACGCAATTAGGTCTGGAAGAGATAAGCATCTGTCAGAATAAGTCTACATTGTTCATTGATTTAATGGTCAGGCTTATTTTCTCCTCTGTTTCTGTTTCTAGTGCTTGTATTCATAGTAATTTTTCAGTTCCTAGTGATAGTAAACCAATTCAGATAATCGTTGAAAGAAAAGGTAACTTTTTAAGACCTGTAATTTAAAAATACAAGGATTGATTCAGATAGGGCTTGATCCAGAAGCTAAAATGACATAATCATCTTTCTCTTTTTCTTACTTCCTCCGTCCCCCTTATTTATCTTCTCTTTCCTTCTCACTGGCTTCCTACATGATTCCTTCTGTGTGGTGACTACAAGAAGTTTAAAAGTTCTAGGCTTATCCCATGCTAAGTTTGGCAGTCTGATTAGAAAGTTCTGTTAACTTTCCAAATAGTTAACAGAAGTCTTAGGAATGATCTTGATTCTAGGGCCCAGGTCACGTACTTATCCATGAACCAACCACTATGGCCAGGAGATAGAATGTTCTCATCAGCTAGACCTGATTATAAGCCCATCTCTGAAGCCAGGTGACTGGGTTCAAATCCTCCCTGAGTCTCGTGGGCCAAAGTTAGAAGACAGGAATTTCCGGATGGCAAATCTGGATGCAATTATTTAAAAGGAGAGATTAGGGCAGGAAGAGAACAACATTGTATACTAGAGAACTCATTTGTAGGCAACAGCAGAATTGCTGTAGCTTTACAGTTATGCGCTCTCGTTTAAGTTAAAACGTATGATTCATTGGTCTTGCTTTCCTAAGCTGGGGACACTGCACAAGTGTACAAGTGTGCTCCATTCAAGTGGTCATCAGTTTTGTTTAAAATTTAGTTTCCAATCAGGTAGGAGGATCAGAAGAAAAAAGAAAAAGAGGAAAGACTCTTCAAATTGGTTGGAGTTTTATTGAATACGAGAAATAGTAGTGTTGGCAGGTTGGATCCAGGTTGAAACAGAATGTTTTTTGAGAAACTCTGAGCACCTAATCATTGACTTCTTCCTCCCCCCCCCCCACTTCCCAATCCTTGAGAATTTTGTGTAGACAGTATTTCTCCACAAACACCTAATAAAAAGGGAAATAGGAAGGAGAAGTAGGGAATTTTAAATAGATTTTTGAGCTGCCACCTGGTTTTTATCAAACTCACACTCTGATATTCATTAGCCTGCCTTGATGTCTGTTAGTCCTCGTGAACATAAGATAGTGCTTATTTTAATGACTGCTGAAGACAGGCTTGTTTTTGAAGCCAGTAATAGTTTTGAATCATTTAAGCTGAATCTTGTGTCTTCTCTGAAATAATTAAAAGATGTGCTAGCTCCAATTTGCCACTGGCTGTTTGTATGAACTTGAGGATTATGAAGAGAATTAGAAATAAACTGAAGTAAAAAGTTTTTCGATGTTTCAGCTCCCTCCCTTCGCCCAAAAAGAAGCATTTTAATTATTCAGCATAAGTTGTATATTTTCACCATGTAAGGACTGATTTCAGAAATTTTATATGGAATAAGAACTTGTGTGGTGAACATCCTGGGTACAGCTGATATTTTAATGAGATAAATAATAATTATTGTTTCTAAAGGTACACTTCAATGTGTTACAAAGAGATTTTAGTCTTTCTGTTTACAACACACACGAGTTTACAGAAATAAACACTGAAACCTAAGATTTTAGAAAGAATTTTGGCCCCTGCTGTTGAATTAGGACACTGGCTATAACGAGAATGTATTTGTTGGACTAATATATTTTTAGTAGAGTTGGACTAAGTGCCACAGTAGGGTTATAGTCAAGGTATAATCAAAGTGGTGGAAGAAGAGAGCAAGAGGGTCCAGTCAAAGTGGAGCTCAAAGAGTACATTGGAATAAGCCAGATGGACAAGAAGATGGGGGAGAAGGGAAGGAAGAAGGAAGAAGGGTGTTCCAGAAAGAAGGGATATCATAGACGTCAAATTCCCAGTCTTAGATGCCTTGAGAACTTCTAGAATCTGTAGAGCTGGGAAGTAGGATGGGTAACCGGGGAGGATCATTTGAAGATGCTGATGGCTGAGGCGGGCAGGACCCGGACTCACAGAAAACCTTGGAGACCATGTTGTAACCCATTCCCTTTTTCTTACAGAGATGAATATTAAGGGGGTGTGTTGACTATAAATCTCTGACTTATATGATATGTCACTACTCCTTTCTAAAGCCTTCATTGGGGCTTATTCTTTGAACAAAATCAAGTCTAACCCCTTAGCTCAAAGCGAATAGCTTGTCGTCCCCTTTATGTTCCCTTGGGTGCATTGTGTTCTTAAAGTCACTGTTTCCCAGACGACACTATATTGTTTATTGTGCTGTGCCCTCTGCCTAGAATTTCCACCTCCTCATTTCAAATGCCACCTTTCCATAAAGGTTTTGCTAATTCCAGCTACTTCTCTGTTTTGCTTTCAGGGAAAACATATTCTTTCCCAGTTGTGATTTTAAAATACTTTCTTTTTTTTCTAGCTTTCTTTATACCATTCCTCACTTCTCTCTTGAATTTAGATTATATTTTTGTGTGTGTGTATATATATATTTAAATATATGTGTGTATGTATATGTGTGTGTGTGTGTGTGTAGGCACATATGTATATATATGTACTTAAATCTCATTACTAAATTTTAAGATCTTAGACAACGGGAATTATCTAAATATATTTGATTAATCTCTCCTCCTGGGGGAATGTAGCTTAGTGCTTTGAACTGAGTGTTGCTCTAGTTGAGAGAAACAGAAAGAGAGAAAGAGAAAGGAAAGGGAGAGAGAGAGAGAGAGAGAGAGAGAGAGACAGTACTATATCATTGCAAATAGATTTTTTTTTTATTTTAGGGAGCTCATCACCTTGAACCATCTCACTTGATACGTCACGTGTGAAATAGAGAAATTAGTAAGCTACTTTTCCAATTGAATTATGATCAGAACAAAACCGTGGACCTTCATAAACCACTTTTCAAATTGCCAACACTTAAGAGTTTGCTTTAAAGAAAAGGTCCTACTTGAGTAAGAGTTTGGGCAAACGTGGTGGAAAAAAAGGGCTCTAATAGATCTAACAATCTTCAGTAACTATTACCTCACCTTTGAAAAGCCTGATGAATCTCATATAATTGTTTCCGGATAAATTAATAGAATTTGATCTCCTCAAACGTCCATACATCTCAGTTTTTTTTTTTAACACTTTGCCCACATAGTCCTGGATTACCGGAGTTCATCATATATTTTATTTTCTAAGCTTCTAGGTGTATTTCAGTCTCTCTACTGGTGCCAGAAGAAAAAGTGCTTTGGCAGTAACATTCAATGGAAAATCCATCCTCGGATACACTAGGACGCAGCTGACACGCGGGGCACGTGTGAATTTTACAGACAGATTTAGTGGGCTGTTCGGCAGCAGGGAGATTAAGGAGCTGAACTCAGTAGTTTCATAGACGCTGACGTTATTCGACTTCTGGTAAAAAGCATTGCATAGGTTGCAGGTCGGCTCCACATTTAGCCATGTACAGTAATTTAAGTATCTTAAGTGACAGCACTTCTGTATAATCATAATCTTATTCTTTGACTACTTGGAAAAATTTATTGGAAGAAAAACATGATTCAGTATGTTGAGCTATTTTCACCTCACAGAACAATATTATAAATTTAATAAATTACAATCTGAAAGAGAACAGCACATTTGCCACTTTACTTTTGAAAATATTTGCTTTTACTTGAGCTGATTTTCGAAAAGAAACGTTTTTGGACGACTCTTAATGAAAAATTATCAAAGTCCTGTTTTATCTTTAAGAAAGATTACTGGTCCTGCTGAGGGATACTGACATCAGTGGCCATGGGAGTTTTCCAGAACATACCACCTCTCTTTTGCCTTTCCCTTGTCTTCCTTCCCTCCCTGCTTTCTAGTTATCCCTTTATCTTCTTACTCTATCCTCCTTTTCTTTCTCATTAAACTCATTTTTCTCTTCAGTTTATCCTACTCTCCCCCAAACCAGTGACACTTAAATGTTACTTAATATTAATCTGTCAGAAATACTGAAATGCAAAGCAGTTGTTTTGACATTTCAATCTTTTTCCCCTTTCTCTTTTTCCTGTTTCCTTCTCTTTTTCTATTCTTCTTTCCTTTCTTCCTTCTTTCTTTATTTTAAAGGAAATCTGGAAATATTCTTTATAGCTTTGATTTCTTTAGGCTTTCAGGTAATTTACTATACTAAAAACATTTGTTTTTGAGACAAAAGAAACTTTTGATTTGATCCCATTAAAATGGTATAAATCACCATTTACTTCTATAACATTATTTATAGTGAATGTGTGTGTATGTATGTGTAATTTTAATTTCCATAGGACAGTGTGGTCAGAGAGAACATAAAAACTTTCATACAATGTTTGAGTCCTTTTGTGCAAAATTTTCTCCTTGCTACCATGGGTTGATAATCCAGCTGACTCCTGAGTATCTCCAATGTGATGGGGATTTCTCCCCATATTTCTCCTCAAAGACCTTCCATTCTTGTATTAAGGCTCAAGTTTCATTTACATTTGTCTTCTGCTCCCCATTCTACCTTTTCTACTTTTCCCACTTTTCCCCTTTGCAGCCATTTAGAAAAGTCAACTTTTTTTTTCAGTAGTAAAGCACTTCATGTTTTAAATATGTTACCATAAAATATCCTAGAAGGGTACATGAAAACCACTAAAAATGACTACTTTTGTGGAATGGAACTAAGACTGGAAGATGAGGGAGAAAATTCTAAAAATTAAGACTCACTGGATTTAAAGCATACATATTTATATATTAATTTGATTCAATACTGTAATCATTATTATTATTTTATAAGACCTTAAGTTCTTTCCAGTCCCTTTTAAAAAATGTAGATACAGGTTTTTCAACCTTTTTGTCATATAATAATTATTTTTAGGCTCTGCTTCTTATTTTCTTTGCTCATGCTTTTACTTTCTTTTGAAGGTTATTTGAGTGTGGCAGCTAGAATGGAAACAAAATGATAAATTTATTTGATGGTTATTCAGTTGTATGTGTACTGACTTTTCTGAATTTGTATCATATGTTCAAATAGATAGCATTTAGCATACAATCCTTATCCATGGTACAATACAGCAATCCAATCTTAATGGAAGAAATTCTATTCTTTTTTTTTTTTTTTTTAATTTTTATTTATTTATGATAGTCACACACAGACAGAGCGAGAGGCAGAGACACAGGCAGAGGGAGAAGCAGGCTCCATGCACCGGGAGCCCGACGTGGGATTCGATCCCGGGTCTCCAGGATCGCGCCCTGGGCCAAAGGCAGGCGCTAAACCGCTGCGCCACCCAGGGATCCCAAGAAATTCTATTCTTAATAGAAGAAATGATAGTTACTAAAAATTGAACCAAAGAGATTTTAATAGAAAAAATTGTCTTAAATAAAAATATAATTGTTTTCTACACAGAATGGGAATGGGATCTCAATTTTTATATTGTGGGTTTTCTGACCTAACTGTGTTAGCTGAGTGGAGAAAAAAGAAAATCTAGCATATTATTCTTCTAAACGTAACAACATACACACAAAAGTAAAATATGTTTTTAAGGATATTTATTATTTTTCAAATGCACATTTTTCATATTGATTTGTAATGAAAAATCTACTTTTCTTAAGAAATATCTAGCCTATTTTATTTTTTAATTTAATTAATCAAAAAATTTTCTTTTCAGTAATGTAGAGACATCTAAAATAATAGCATCTTAGATGGTCCAAAAAGTGGTTTCTTTTTTTCTTCCTTTCCACCCCAAATACCAATGTGGTTTTTTTCTAACATTTTTATTTATTTATATATTTTTAATATTTATTTATTTAGAGAGACACACAGAGAGAGGCAGAGACACAAGCAGAGGGAGAAGCAGGCTCCTCACAGGGATCATGTCCTGAGCCGAAGGCAGATGCTCAACCGCTGAGCCACCCAGGCATCCCAAGACCAATGTTTTATGGTGAAGTAATGGTGAATGTACCATATATTTAAAAGCCATATGAAAATGTCATGGTTTTCACAAAGGTAAAGAATATCACCATACCAGCTGAGGTTATGGATTCAACATCTTCATGGGTTAATGACATTGAAATAAGCAAAGTCTTGGACCTAGTGAAGGGTGTAATATAGTAAGTAAGATGTTGCAAGCCATGGCTTTTATGCTATTTGTTGATTCTGTGACTCAATTTCATGAGTCAACTCATGACAAGTATATGTGGAATCTAATGAGAAGGTCTGTCTAGTGGAATGGAATTAGCCTTGGAGAAGTCTGTTGGTGAGAGAAATCTGAACCTTGAGTTTCAGTGGCAGTTCTAGTACTGAAACCAATTAACTGGGTGCCAGTTAATCTCTCTGTGTCCATTTCTTTGTCTATTAAATGAGAAGATTAAACTACATCAATAGGCAGCTTTATGCTTCTGACCTTTTGTGATTCTAGGGAAATCTGAAAGACTACATTCAGAAGGAAAACCAAACAGAACTATTCCATGATGGGACAATAGCAAGCTTCTGGGTCACCAGCACTTTCTTAAAAATGTTAATAAGCTTTGTTAGCAGCTGATTTCTTCTCTTTTTTGTAGTAAGGAAGACTCAGTCATGAAGCAAGAAGCAAAGCAATTAGATAAGAGATCAACTATGCCAACAGTTCTGAGCATGAGAGTATTTCTGGCTCCCTCTCATTATTATAAATCTCTTATATAAAGGGGTTCATACTTGCAAAATTTCTTTCCATTCAGTATCTACATAAAAATGTAGAGAGAGAGCTAAAAATGATCAGCCTGTGAAAATCCGTGTTGAATATAGATGAAAACAGTTCTAAATATCTATAACTTCATCTATTTGTTTTAATAATAGTTGGAAATTGTCATGAATCTCAGTTAACATTCCAAATCCATACAGTATTATTGGGCATTGATTGTCAAAAGACTGCTTTCAAATGTGCAATGTTTTCTGTTCAACTCAGTATTTCTTACAGATTCTATTTCATTGTTAAAAGGAACGTTTATACACATTATGCATGGAAGAAGTAAATATCAAAGAAGGTGACTATGGAACCAACAGCTACTTCTTCCATTATGGTTCAAATATAATATACTTCAAAACAAAATGCTAAAAATTTCTTACTCTTGTAGCATAATCCTTCTGGGTATAAAAGAATTTCAGAAAAAAATAAAACAAACTTTGAGACTCTTGAGACATAAATCTTTCTTTGTATTTTAAAATTAAAGAGTAATTAACACACTGAATTTATTGAGGCCAGATTTATGAAACTTGAGGTAGGAATCTGTTTTCTGAAAAATTCTTGTGAAAATTTGAAAGTTGAGCAAAAGTGCTTATTAAGAAATAGCATTCAAATAAATAGAAAATTATGAGTGATTTGATGGATAATGAACACTGACCATTGCTCACATATTGTGGAAAGTCTTTGGGATTAAAATTTGTTTTTTTCATTCAATCCACAATTTAGAAGAAAATTCCCAATTTTTGGAATGTGAATCAAAGAAAAGTTATGACTACAACAAAACTGATTTTTATCATTCTTTTTTTTAGTGAATTCTTCTCATAGTAGAAATTATTATAAAAGAATTCTTGAAGAATTCACTGTGGCTTTGTAACCTTCCCTACTTCCATAGTTGAAATAAAACTGGTAAACTCATGAGATTAGGTACTCCCACAAGACTGTAAGAGCTTCCTGGCTTTATGCTGGCCAGAAATAACAGCACAGAGTGTTTTTACAATAATCCTGCTTTTGGGTAAAAACAGGAAAGGGAGAGGCCTATTAAAATTAAATATTTTATAAGATGAACCAGAAGAAAAACAGAGAAGTTTCCTTTTAGTTCAGGGGAAATTAAAATTGACTCTGATTATCTAAATTATTAAGTTACTTATTTTTGAATAAGCAATTTATACCAATATTCCCTTAGCATATTATAAAATTTCTATTCTTTCTTTTTTTTTTTCCTTCTCTAAGCCTAGGCTGCCAAGCCAAGGTGACAATATTTAATTCCCTCCTCTGCCCTACTTAGAATATTCACTTTGTTGGAAAGATCCACCATTATACGTTGACATCAATTTTCAAGATCAGATCCAATATTTGTGTACTTGGGGAATTTTTCCAACATTTCTTAGGATTGAAATAGGCTACCAATACCTTCTTATTTTGTTATTTTATTTCTCATCAGCAGCAATCCACACTTATCAAATATAAATTATCCAGCATGAACTGCTTATGTTACTCCAAAGTCCCCATTCTAATACTTTGCAAATGACCAAAAAAATCTCCTATTGTTAATAAATATAGTATTATTTTTCCAATGTTGAAGGGGAGAGCATTATTATCTAAATGGACTGTCAGGAAGAGATGAGCTTTTGCCTTTTTGTGTTTTCCTTTTGGGTATCCATTCTCGGGGAAGACAATAAACATATTTCCTGTATCTATCTATCATGGTTATTTTCCTCTATTCCTTTTGAAATGGCATCAGTTTTTCTTCTGACACTACTGTTTTTCTTTTTCTAGCATGGCAACCTTGGGCTAACGGCATACATCAGTAAATGCTATGCTTTTTCTTTAAGGCTTTTCTAATTTTTAATTAAAAAGAAGAGCTAGACTCTTGCTGATCACCTACAGGAGTGTGACTCTCCATGGTTACCTGTCACTCAAAGAGCTCCAGCTCTGAGGAATGCTAATTAGTCCCGCAAAAGCACCATAATTGAACTGGAGAGAGACTGCCGGAGGTGCAGGTCTGCCTTCATTCACAACAGTCTTGCCATCTGAATGGAGGGAGCCGTCCTGACAATGTGAGGGAATAAAGGGAGATGGGGAGGAAAAAGAAAAACAAAATTCCATCTGCCATTTTTTACTCTCAGTTCTAAAGTGATTATCAAGATGTAACCTGGATACCACGTTGTTACTTGGGTAAAAAAAGAAAAAAAAGTTTTCTTTAGCCATTAAATAATAAGCCATAGCATCTGCTTGACAATGATCACTATGATGGCTAATACGTTTGAACTGTATAAAAATGAATCATCTGGCAAATCAATGCAGGTAGTCATAATGGTGATAATAAGTCTATGTTTGGGGGAAAATAGTCTTTTATTTACGTGAAGGTAGTATTTGAACCCAGACAATTGGCCCTTACACAAATGTTTCTTGGTTATTTTTTTTTGGAGAAAAGAAAGTTCTTGATATTGCAATATCCCCCAAGCTTAGACAAACATGTATACTGGCATTTAGAGCATTGAAAGGAAAATGTAAGATTTAGTGGATAGAATCTTAGGCCATAATTTAGAGTAAAAAAAATTAAGATAATTAAATACATTTCATCTCCTGTTAACTCAGTACTAAATATTAATGTGGGAAATAGACGCAAAAAGATTATAGCAAATTCATACACATTAAGGAATGAAGTAGTTCTTGATGGCAAGCTTTCTAACTTCCGATTTTCATAGGATTATGGAATCATAGTGTTTTGGAACTATAGGCACTTTAGGTAGATAGAGCCAGGTATAATTTGGAAACTGTGGTTCAAAGAAACTGTCACTAGCCCCCTATCCCATAATGAATGATGGGTGGAGCTGACAATAGAATTTGAGTCTCTTGGGCCCAAGTTTATCATTTGAAGCCAAGAATACAAGGCAATAGATGAAATCTTATTTGATTCTAAGATGAGGTGGTGTATAGTTCCAGATCCACAGGTCAGAGGATTTTGTCCCCTCTTTTGTCATAATGCAGCCTCTGCAGCACTCGGATTAGTGCCCAGTACTTCATATATATTTGTTGAAAGGATAAATGAATGGCCACATTCTTACAGGACTTGAATATTTCAAATTAGTTTCCATATTTAAAATGCTGGTCCATCCAATTAGATGATTTTCCACACTTTTCTTCTTTGGTCATGCTAGGCGTGACTCAGTCTGGAAGTTAAATTGGGCGTGGTGATTTTTGACAAACATCTATTACTAGAATAACTGGGAATCATTGTTATCCTAATTTACTTAGCCATGTGTTATAGACTAGTTACTTTTTCCTTTAGAGAAGCAATTATAACATACCTCAAGCAACATGCATAGTAAACCTAACGTATGAGAATAAGGGAAACAAAGGAAAACAAAATACTGTCCCCATTAGGTGGAGCAGCTATTATAGTCCAGGTACACACATTATATAATTCTTAAAACACATCTCTTGTTTGATATTTTATACACATTTTACAGATGAGAAAACCAAGTTTCAGAATATGTAAGTAATTACATCATACGGTTAATAAGTGAAAGAGCCAAGATTTAAACCCAAATGATTCTACTCCAAACCTATGCTCTTTTCACAATGCATCATTACAATTTCCAATTACGGTCTCCTCATCTTTTTAACATGCAAGTCCACACAACTGAACATCAATTCTCTTTAGCATTCTGATAGAATTCTGATCATCTGTATTGTAGTATGGGCAACACTATCAACAGTGACTCTTCCAACTCTTAACCCTCTGGCTTTGGCTGGAGTAGTCAGGGGAGGCTTCCAGAGGTGGTGACCTTAGGGCTGACACCTGAAGAAGGAAAAGGGGCCAACTAAGCTGCCATCTTGGAGAAAAAGAATTCGGGTAGAAGGAAGAGGTTCAAAGGCCATGAAAATCAATAAGATATGTGTGTTTGAGGAATATATATGATAAGTACCTGGAGCAAACTGATTCAAGTAAAGGGATGGTGGAAGTTGATGTCGGAAAGATAGGAGTTTTTTATTTTAGTTTTTGTAAGATCTTATAGGCACGTAAGGAATGAGGGTTGTATGCCATTTCTAGTGGGAAGCAACGGCAGAGTGTTAAGTGGGGATGGACTATGCTATAAAAGATTGTTGAGAGGATAATACATCACAGGGAGCAAGAGTAGGAGTAAGGGGCCCTGCTAGGAGACTGTTCTAACAGTTCCAGACAAGAGATCAGAGTTTCAGCAGTGGAGAGGATGGGAAGTCATCAGGTTCAAGGATGTATGATCAATTTGAGGGACATAGTAAGATAATGTTTTTTAAAAAAATATATTTAAATTTAGTTAATTAACATGGAATGTATTATTGGTTTTGGAGGTAGAGGACAGTGATTCAGAAGTCTTATATAACACCCAGTGCTCATGACATCATGTGCCCTTCTTAATGTCCGTCACCCAATTACCCCATCCCCACCCCCTCTCCTCCAGCGACCCTAAGTTTGTTTCCTGTGATTAAGAGTCTCTTATGATTTGTCTCTCTCTCTCTGATAAATGAAATAAGTCAACCAGAGAAAGACAATTATCATATGATCTTACTCATACATGGAATTTAAGAAACAAAACAGAGGGCCATAGGGGAAGAGAGAAAAAAATAAAACAAGATGAAATCATTGAATAGTCCGGTACATGAAATATTCTCCAAACACGTTTTTAGAAGAATAAAGGAAGGTTGAGAATTTAAACTGCTTGATTGGTGGATACTCAATGAATATCTCACTGTGACCAAAAAAAAAAAAAAAAAAATCTAATGTGAAACACAGCTACTATTTTAAATAATCAATAAAAATAAATATCCTCAGAATCATAATTAATGGTAAAACCTACATCTTTGTACCATTCAAGAAGCAACTTGTATTCAGAAAATAAATGATAGTTGTGAGATTTCTTTTTAGAATCATTTGGGTAGGCTTCAAAAAAAAAAAAAAAAAAAAGAAAAAAGGAAAAGCAAAGCCATAATTAAAGGCAAGTCCAATGGATCAGTTTACCACACCTTTTCCCACCTGGTAAGTAAGAAGTCACATCTTGTCAAATTTGTGTTGCTCATGTGAATGGAATGCTATGAAGAGACCAGCCCTTCTCCACACCCTGAACTCTTTCCTTTCCACTTTAAAGTGAAATATATAAAAAATAAATTTGACTTCTGGTATGAAGAAACTGGACAAAAGCATAAGAACCTGAAAGCAATTATTAAGAATCCTCTGATTTTGCCTCATCTTATTTACAATTTGTGCACGAGTGTGTGTTCATATTTTTATATAAAGGCCTTTTCTTGTGTTCCAATAATGGCTCCTATTATTTTTATTAGCACAATGGATAGGGTTTTTAACTTCCTTATTGAGCATGAGCATCAACACATAATAATGTGGATTAACAACCAAAAATGTCAGAATTTTAAGTCTGGTCTAAAATCAATAAAAGGCCTTTTGCTGAATTTACTTATTAAGAATATTTCCATCAGTGTTCAAGTTTTGCTCCTGGTATTTTGCCAGAGAATTGTAGAGCTATTACTCACATTCATTCCCCTTATCTAAGTGATTGTTCTTTCTTTCCTCTTGCCTTGAAAACTCACATATTTAATTTCTACTGTAATCATTTTTCCTTTTTCATACTTTACTTTTAAATATTATATATATATATGTATGTATATATATATATATATATACATATATATATATATATTTTTTTTACCTGTTTTCAAGCCTTTTCAAATCTTTTCCAGAAATGTATTTGGGTCAGAGGAGTGGGCTGAAGGGAAAGATTTCCCTCATGGTAGAAGTATAGAAAAAAATTGCCACTTTAATATGCTTGCTTTCTCAGATATTGAGACCTCCGGCTGGTGATATGCAGCCTGGAGTTCATGTCATTTCTTCAGGGCTGAGTGTGGATGGATCATCAGGTTATACGTGAGCAGCAAATTTGCTCTACATTCAAGATGTGTACCCAATGGATCATTCCATCATATCTTTTATTTATTTATGTGCTGAATATGTCTGATGCCTTCCTTTTCATATTCCTAACTCCAATGAACTATTTCCCTGATCTTCACTATTATAAAGGAAACTGGACCAATAGAGTAAATGATACTCATATGGGTGAGGAGGCTGTGAGGCTTAAGTGACATTAACAAGTTAACCAAAGGCTATTGAGGGAAATGGGCCAACAATTTCTGTTTCTGAAACCAGTAATGCTCAATATAGTCACTCATTATCTCTATGCTTTCTATTCTCTTATGCTTGAAATTAAGATAGTAACTCATTCTCAATGAGTACCAGTTCTCAAATTTGTGCCATGGAACAATCACAAATTGCTTCATGTCAATGACATCTGAAGTTTCTTGAGGATTAAAGCCTTGAATCATAGGTTTGTAGGAACCAAAGATCTGCATTATGGCATTTTATGCTTTTTTCTGTTTGACTCTCTGGGGAGCATTTTATGGCAGATGTTACCTAACCACACCTTTAGTGATTACCCAGGAACCACTCTGGGCCAGAACCAGCTCTGCTAATAGAGTAAAAGACAACTCTGATAGTAGCTGGTGATGAGTAGTGGGCCTATCCAATAGCGACTTGTGTAATTTCTTGGTTTGTTGCTCACAACTTTTCCAGGTATTGCTTGGAAAGTATTAAATGCTAAAAAGGCTTAATCACATAAAACCAGAGGGTTCTGGGTGAACATTGTGCTTACAAATAAAACATTGTAGGTAACTCTGGGAACGTTCTAGCTAGTTTTAGCTGCTAATTTGACTTCTTGGATGGTGACTGGATTATTGCAGTGGATAAAGATTGTGGTAGTGATCACCTATCCACAAAAACTGCAGAAACTTAAACCACGTACTGTTATATGTTAATTGAAGGGTCCCAAGCAGAAGTAATGTGTGAAAGAAGTCTTTCTAGGGGGGGATTGGCATAGGTTTCCTAATGTAGCTGTTATCTATTGAGTACTTACCAAGGTTTAAAAGTGCTAAATACTTTCTATGGATTATCTCACTGAATCATTAGAGTAATCCTATGAAGTAGTTACTATTATCGATTTAAAAAGGAGACAGATTTAGAGAGTTTAAGTCCATTGCCCCAAATCACACAATTAGTAATTGTACCAGGATACAAATCCAAATTTGTCTGATGCCAAGGTTTATGCTCTAAATATGAAGTTACCAATTCATTTATTAACAGAACAAATAACCATATTCCATTTATTATAAGAAATTGAATCAACGTAATATACATATTTAAGACAGAATAGATCAGTGTTTTGTACAGCAAAGATTTTTTCCAAATAAGCAGTTGAATTGATTTTATATATATGGCCCCTGTTAGAATCTCTTTTTTCCGAAGGCTGTACTTTTGTTATGGAGGCTTTCAGCAAAATGCACTTAGTCTTCCAAGCATATTGCTCAGTATCCTGGTATGCTTTGTTGTTCCCATGGAGATATTTGGACGCTCATTTTAGTCTTGCTTTTAGTAGCAGAGGACCCTCTAGAGCTTTGGACGGCTTTGCGGTATTACTGAGTGACTGCAGGTGTCTAAGAGAAGATAATGCAACCAGATTCATTGTATCTTTAATTGGATCAACATAAATGATCAGCAGTTAAATCCATATTTGGGAAGTAGAACTTGGAATTGAAATCATATCTATGTAAGTTGAAATAATATAGCCAAATCAATGTTTAAGATAGGATTTTTTGTGGGGTTGAAAGGTTTAGCAAAGAAACAGAGCTGGAAGAAAAAAAGAGGAATCTTCACTTTCCAGATGTTATGGTACGTATAAATTATTTTGAAAGAAATTGGATGATATGAGAAAACCCCTATCAATAACGAACCCTGTAAAACACAATCAAAATGACATTGAAATATTATATTGTTGTCTCTGTCAACCATTTTTAACAAATCCAAATGGATTTATATACTGAATTCTGACACGTTTCATTTAAAATAATGGTGTGAAAATCTTTAGGATTGATTACACAGGAAAGTTGTAAAGAGAACTGAGATAATAGATCTGAAATTAATTGAGCTTCACTAAAGAACAATCTGACGAAATTAAAAGATCATATCTAATTACAAAAAATATTTTATTTCTTTATTTTATAACATTTGGAATGTAACATTTTCAATCTCTATCCATGACACATTTTTTTTAGAAGCGTCATTTACTACTTGATGGTTTCAGAACAACAAAAGAATGGGACATTTCTGAGTTTATTATAATGATGTGGGGGTCTGCATTTTTCCCATTATGTTACTAGAAAGAATATGTTCCTAGTGAATTGAGGTGTGGTGACTTTTCTATGGCCTCCCACCTTGTCTCTATGGAAGCCGACCAACAATTACGCGCCAGGGAATAATAGTTCTCCTTCAAACTTGGACATTGGTGGTGAGCTTCTGAATACAACAAGAAGAGAACCCAAATAAAACTCAAAACAAGACTCTCCACCCAAAACAAAACAAAGAAAAGCCAAAACCTAGAGAACTGCATTAGAAGCAAGGCATACTGTTATTATCTCATTAACTGATAATACATTTTGTTAAAATTCGGTGTCATTTTGGGTACAGTGAGATGGGAAGAACAGATTACTTCTGGGTGTAGATGCTCAAAAATCTCATTTTTTTTGTCCCTCTACAGTGTCTTACTGAGTAAGTAAAACAAAAAAATGAATCATGGTTTCCCTGACCAACTGCTAGAAGGTCTGCCCTTGTTAGGCTAGGCCGCCTCCATAAAAATGAAACTTGCACGTAGTAGCCAATGGCTTCAGCAATCAAGCACCAGCACTGCAGCTGAGAGTAGATAAGAGAGACAAGTGGGCTGATATTTACTTTTACTTTCCGTATGTAGTCACTAAATTCATGATTGTACATTCCCAGAATATTTAGCTATCTCTATTCTGACCCTTGCTAATTGTTTTTTTTTTTTTTAAACCTTCCATGTGGTGGGTAGGAAAATTCCCCATAATTACATTATATCTAAAACTTGGCCTAGCTAGATGCATTGTTATGTGGTGTGAGAAGGAATAATCTGCTTAGCTATAAAATTCCTTCCTGCATGATACATGCATTACTTCATAGATTGAAAGACATTTTTCTGGTTTGCAAACAGAAGACAAACTGTCCTGTAAAATATTTGCCTACATTAAGAGTCATAGTTTTTCCTGGCACCTAAATCTAATTGAATGATGTCCACTAGCTGCAGCTACTTAAAACTCTGAAATAACAGCTTCCCTGATTTCAAAATACTGCTTAGGACCTTTATGCCAGCATCCAGTGCAATTTTGTTAAGACTTTATTTAGTATTCGGTTCTGGATTGTGGTCTTGGGGCTTTTCCTTATGCGGAAAATGTTTGTTATACACACAAACATATACGTGAAAAAATAGAGAAATATATCAAACTAGAATTCCCCAATTTTTTATTATTTATTTTAAAAAATTGTGTATATTTAGACTGCACAACGTGATGTTTTCAAACCCTGGATGTTACTTTTTACTTATCAGCCAAAGCCTTATTATTGGGGATCATTTATTCAAGAAGGTTTTTGTTACTGATCCATTCATCCCTTCATTTAATTTTTAAATGTTTATAGATCATCTATGTGTGAACAAGCAGTTTGAAATTCAGAGTTCTTTCACATTGTTTTTGTTTTTGTTTTTTTACAAATGTGTGAGACTCTTATGACTAATCTAGATGTGGAAATGAATGCAGTTATAGTTATATTAATGAACGTCAAGTTTGGGTTCACATTGAGAAGGAGTCACGTTGGAGAAAATATCCAGCAATGATGGTGTGCAAATTGGAAACACCTAGAACTCACCTTAGCCTCCTGACCCTGCCAGTATTTGTGTCAGGGAGCCGGGGAAATGGATGTATGCTGATGTTATGGCCAGTGGGTGGGCTTGGATGGGGAAATTCAGAGGATCTCACCTGAGTATACATCAGGGTAGTGACACATGCAAGTAATTCATCCATCTGAATAAATTGATAGGAAACTGTTGACTCAGCCAAAATGGTGGAGTCAGTTGTGTGGTCAGCAAAATCTGAACAACTTGGCAGAGATTTATGTTTCAAAGGACATTATAGACTTCACAGTCATTTAAACTGCCACATTTTATATAGAAATGGCAGTGGAAAAGAGAACAAAGAAAAAGTAAGTAGATGAAATATCTTCTACAGGATGGGGAAAAAGATTTAACAGATGTTGATGTATGCTATTGGTTTCATTTTCTGGAAATTAAGGAGAAAGAACCTTCCAAAGTCATTCTGGCTCCACTCTGAATTCTTCCTGTTTGAAATTTTAATACATCATGGATATGTATCACACTTGGCAATTAATAACATACTGCTTTGTTACAAGCCTCGAGTAGTTCTCATAATTAACTATTTAACTGTTGTGTTGTTATTTTACGTTTTTTGTCATTGGTATCGACTTTGTCTCTTTAATTGGATTGCAAATTTTTGTACTTACAGGGGCTGTGTCCCAATTTCACTCCTAGCAGCATTTTCCAACTGCCTTCACAGAAGAGGAATTCAGTTAAGTACTTTTTAATTTACGATTTAGTGTTTTTATATAAACTTAAGAGTTTAAGATATATTTGTCAAGTTTCACATAGTTTGTTATTGAAGCTAGCATGTTTCATACATGTTTGAGATTACCTGTGTAAGGAACACACACAAGACAAGGTGCTTGAGATCTTTATGTATAGGAAAATAATTTAATTTTTAATTAAAATTCAAGTTTCTTAATAGATTTAAAAGACAGGACAAATAAAATATGCTTAAAAGTAGAAACATAAGGAAAAGATCTGGGCCATTACATGTTAAATATCATTGACAGAATCATTATTTTTTTTTGGAGATTTTTTATTTGTTCATTTGAGAGACAGCAAAAGAGAGCATGGGGGGAGAGGGAGAAGCAGACTCCCTGCTGAGCAGGGAGCCCGACGTGGGCCTCCATGTGGGGCTCGATCTCAGGACCCTGGGATCATGACCTGAGGCGAAGGCAGACACATGACCAACTGAGTCACCAAGGCACCCCAATTTGCAGAATTATTTTTGTTTTGGTGTGATATTTTTGTTAGAAGTATAAGACTACTTATTGTTTTGTTTGGATAACTATATCTTAATATCAATGAATTTGTGGCAGATTCCTAAGAATTTCACACATTTGTTAAAAACAATGTAAAGGGGCTCTCTGAATTTCAAAGTTGCTTACTCACATATAGGTGGTCTATAAACAACTAAAAAACAAATAAAGGGATGAATGGATCAACATCAAAAATCTTTTTGAGTAAATGATTCCCAATTATAAGGTTTTGGCTACTAAGTGAAAGCAACCACTCAGTTCAAAATGTTTACTTCAGTGGAAATTAGAATGGAACATATCTCTTACATTCATTAATTGTATATGGAGTTTGATAATTAAAGTAGAATGTGAGTTTTACAATTATATATTGTTAAAATGGAAATTTTTGAGTATATAAACTATGTACATATATACTGTGCATGCGTGCGTGTGTGTGTGTGTGTGTGAGTATGTTGAGTCAGGTATATATATCTCAAATTCTAGTTATATCAGATTTTTCATTGTTTCCTAAACAAGCCATTCATTTTCATGGCTTCAAGTGTCTGATCATGGTTCTTCCTCAGCACTAGATATTTTCTCCAATTATCTAGCTGGAAAGCTCTCATTTCTCCTCAAAGTCCAGCTCAAATGTCATTTCTTTTCTGAAGACTTTTCTGACCCCCAATAGAGAATTAATGCTTTCTTCGAGTGTATTCCAATATCAAAATTTAAAAGTATCTGATAAAATACTTTTCACTTTGTGTTGTAGTTTTTGTTACATGTCTGCATCTCTCACTGCTCTACAAATTTCTCAAGGACAGGGATGGAAATCTAAGTTGAAATAGAGGATTATAGCATCTGATTAGGATTACTGATCTCAGAAAATGAATATAAATTTTCAAAAAGACAATTTCCAAATATTGCTTAAAAAGGTTAAAATAACTCATAAAAAAGAAACACAAGAAGCCAATAAACATTTTTAAATGCCTAATCTCACAAAAATCAAATTATTATAAGAAATAAAGTTACAAATTAAAGATCCTTAAAAAATATAGTAGCTTGGGGATCCCTGGGTGGCTCAGCGGTCTAGCGCCTGCCTTTGGCCTAGGGTGTGATCCTGGGGTCCTGGGATCAAGTCCCACATCAGGCTCCCTGCATGGAGCCTGCTTCTCCCTCTGTCTGTATCTCTGCCTCTCTCTTTCTCATGAATAAATAAATACAATCTTTAAAAAATATATATAGTAGCTTATGTGGCAAAGCTGTGGGAAATAGGATCTCTCATACTTTCTCAGTAGGAATAAAAATGGCTATAATGCATCTGGAGGGCATTTTGGTAATAAATATCAAAATGCTATGAATGTGAATTTTTTGTTTCAGAAATTTTATTTCATAAGGAAATAATCATGAGTACATGCAAAGTATACACATATAGAACTGTTTATAATAGAAGAACTTTGGACACACCCCCAATGTCCACAATTTTGATTAAATTAATATGAGAAATAATATGCAGTCATCAAAGTAGTATCATAAAAGAATATTTATTAGTATAAAAATTTAAGAAGTATTAAGGGGAAAATTATGAGATGTTATTTGATAATATGAAATACCTTATAACATCTCTCTACCTAACAAGAATTATATAGAAAAAAGTTGGAAGTATTATATTTATATATATTTATATATTTAGTATATAGACTTATATAGTGTATAAGTGTATAGTACATATATCTATATGTTTAGTATGTATATTTAGTCTGTATTACCTGTAAAATGCAACAGGTAATTCTAGACGGTGCTTTCTAAATTTTGCCAAGTTTCTACAATGAACCCCAACTCCATCTCTTAATAGAAACACTTTATAAAACTAAAATTGCAGTAAAAATCTCCCAAACGAATATTAACATGAGATAGTGGAGAGAGCATCCATCCCATTGCTTGAAGGAAGCAGCGAGGCTAAGGGCTAACGTGGCTGTGGAGCTGATGAGCCAGTGGCGGGGCTGAGCCCAAGAACTATCTTGGCTTGGTTAGGAGATTGGCTTATGTACAGAGGGGTTGAGCAAATAAGGAAATATATCAGGGCTTTCTACTGATGATATTCAACTTTTGCATCTTTGGTAGGAATAGAACAGAAATGACACTGAGTGTCCCTCATTCTATCTGTCTGGGGCTCACAACCTCAGTTCATGTCACTAATGGGCATGTTCACATTGCTCGCTTGATTAAAGAAGGACTTTCAGGCTTCTTCACGGTGAAGCTATATTCCTTTCTTTGTAACTTAATTAGGATTTGGTGGTGTGGTATGTTCAGACTCTGGCAAAATCCCATTCCTTATCAGTCTCTCAATTTGATGAATTAGTGCCAATATGAGTTCCTGAGTTCCTATTTTATTTAATGGGTTGAGTTACCTATTACTCTCAGGTCTTCATGGTCAAATTATCTCAGATTTTGCCAGTGGAAATCTCTTCAAGCTGATTCTTGGGTTCTTACAGCATGTCCCCACCATTCCCACCATTCTTGGAGCTCTTTCTTACTTTCTGGTAAAACCAGATGTTCAGGCTCATCTGATATTTTCATTGCCCAAACCCTGGAATAAGTCATTTCTGTGGGAAGCTTGGGAGCGTATAGTATTCAGAAACCAATGTCGGGCTGCTCGTGTGCTCATTGTAGCATAGACACCGCGGTTCCCATGGCCATCTCAGTGGAAAAAGTAAGGGAACATATGTTAAGTATGTATATACAACTGGTCACATATTTGCACACATCTATATCTATACTTATTTCTATATCTAGCCACATATAATAAAAAGAAAAGCTAAAAGGAAAAAGGAGAGGGGAAAATATGGGAGAAGATAGGATGGAAGGAGAAGAGGGAAGTTCAGATATTTTCATCTTGAATCTAAGAAGCATTCATTTCTGGAATTTCCATATAAAAGTAAATCAAGATTCAAGTTTATGTTTAAGAAAAGATTTCATATAATTTTAATTTAGATTCTATGTATATTATACCTGTTTATCAGCACTGAAAATTTCCTCAACTACTTCATTTATTTTTGAAAAAAGGATGCTAAACACTTAGGATTCATGCCATTTAGGCAATTTTCCAGAAGTGAAGTTTAATAGATATGTATTATATCTAGTCTATGATATATATCTCTGTTAATTATGTCTACTTTTATCAGCTTTACTGATAGCATATTTAATGTGCTTTTTAAATAAAAAGTCAGTGTCCAAGGCATGTTAAAATCATTTGGTTAGCAATTACAGCAAATGACCAACATGTTTAAGTTAGAAAGTTAATTCATTTATTTAATTTTTAAAAAACTCATTGAGTCTAAATATATACCTGGCATTGTTTCAGTATAACACCTAAAATATAAAGGAGTTTAAAAAGATTTTTTGTTTAGTAATATTATGGATATATTTTGTGAATTAATATTCAAGATAATATTCTTTAAACTGTAATTCATGATATGAAATTAAAGGGTCTCATTATTTAGTGAATAATAAATGAATTTAATAAATGAATGAGAATAGAATAAAAAAGAATATGAGCGATTGTACAAATGAAGCGTATATATTGCCTCGTGAATTGAGCTAAATGTATGTGTATGCCTGTGTGAGTCCATTGTATCACTACATAATGTGTTTCTTACTGTTGTTAATCATCAAAATGATTCAAAGTCACAACATAATTCAAAGAAATAATTCAAAAGATAAAATTTTCCATAAAGTATCTTAGGTGAAAGAAACTTCTCAGCATGTAAGTAAGTGAGTAACTATCAAGTAGGAAGACAAATTCAATATCACAAATCTACTGAGAGTTATAATAAGAGATAGTCAAAAAATTTTTTTCCTCAGTATTAATGAACCGTATTAAGCATTGCCTATTAAGTATTACTGGAAATAAATGCTCTTTCCCCTCAATTGCTGACTAAGGGACACATCATGTTTTTGCCCTTGGATTGGTGCACTGATGGTATTTCTCATTGCCAATGCAAGCTGCAGAGTGAGCAAAAAAGAATCTAGAACAAAACAATTGCTTTTCTGCAATAATAAAAATATCACTGGGTAAATAGTCCCTATTCAACTGTCCCTAATGAGAAACAAGTACACAAAATTAGAGCTCGGAAGACCTGGATTTGCTCTGACTTCTACAGCTCCGCCAGGCCTGACAATTCCAGGGGATACCAATTGCATAGAACACAATGTACAGAGAATACATTTTGCAAAACAAGCCCGAGACTGCCATTCCTTTGCCACCGCTGCTGTCGTGGGAGCAAGTTTTCTGAGCCTTCGTTTCCTCACCTGGAAATGGGAGCAGCAAGTTTGTCCTGTTCACAGTCATTATTCTTTAAACATTATGAGCCATGTTTGCTCATAAAGAAGAAGGAATCTCTCTTGGTTCCTCCTAAATGCTTTCCATCGTGTCTCTTCCCTGTGTCTAGTGCCTGAAGAAGCCCAGGCTTTGTATGCCGTGTAATACTAACTTAAAGTGGTATCCTTTGATTGTTTTTCTTTTAACGAGACTTTGGAGAACTGAAATGTCTAATATGAATTTTACTGGTGTGTTTTCAATCATCCCACTGGGGAAAAATATGGGAATACAATTCATAATCTCTGGTGAGTATTATGTGTATCTATTCCCCATCCTTGCCCATGGATCATGGATGGGATTGAGAATGGCTTTTCCATCAGTTATTTTATAATCACTTTATTGTGTTACATGGGTATGTTACGTGGCTCTCACAATGTGTAGATATTTTTGAAACCAAAGTCCAGTTCAATTTTCCTTCCTTCCTTCCTTCCTTCCTTCCTTCCTTCCTTCCTTCCTTCCTTCCTTCTTTTTAGAGGGGAGGTAGAGGTAGAGAATGCTCCCACATTTACAAATAGCTCTTGAAAAAAATAATACCTTAGTTTTATTCAAAATGATAATTTGCTACTCAGATTTTTAAACTTTTTCCTTTAGAATAGCTTTGGATTGACAAAAAAAAAAAAAATTGCAAAGATAGTGTAGAGGGTTCTCCTGTATCCTGCACCCAATATCTCTTATTAATGTCATATAATAGTATGATGTTTATCAAAATTAATGCACTGATATTGGTACACTATTAAGTGAAGTCCACACTCCATGTTTCCTTGGTCTTAGCCTGCTGTCCTTTTCCTGCTCCAGGGTTCCATCTAGGATGTCACGTAACACTTAGCTGTCATGTCTTTTTAGGCTCCTCTTGGCCGTGACACTTTCCTCATTTTTGATGACTATGACAATTTTGAGGAGCACTGGTCAGATATTTTGCACAATGCTCTTCCATTGGGGTTTTTTCTGATATCATGGTTAAATAGAAGGTGTGGGTTTTGGGGAAGAAGGCCATGGTGCTAAAGTACCACGAACATGACTTTTCACTGTCATTGTTGACCTTAGTCAACCTGGCTGAGGGGTGTTCGCCAGGTTTTTCCATGGTCACTCACTCTTTTATCCCTCTTTCCATACTGTACTCTCTGAAGGAAGGTTACTGTGTTCAGACCACACTGAAGGAGAGGGAAATTATGTTCCACCTCCCTGAGGGGGTAGTCTCTGCATACATTATTCAGGATTCTTCTGGATGAGAGATTGATCCCATCTCCCCCATTTACTTATTTACTCAGCTGTTTATTCATGTTCATGAGGATTCGTGGATATTTATATTTTTGGTTTCATCGATTTTTAAATCTAAGATCATGTAAAGCTTATCTGATTTAATTTGGGCTCCTTGCCAGCTCAACTACTGCCACTCCCCAACACATACCTAAAATTCTAGGCACAAGAAACACTTCTGTATCCTCCAACATGCTTCTCTGTGTCACGCACCTCCGTTCCCACACGCTGTTTTTTTTTCATCTGAATGCTTTTGTCCACGTTTGGCTCTTGTCCACATCAATCCCTTACCATCTAGTTCATATGATTGCCTGGAAGTCAGATTTTCTTTTTGCTTCCTGGCAGTTTATGTAAATATCTATTATGGTATTTGTCACATTATCTAACATTTGCTTACCTATTTATCTCCCTAATGAGATTGCTAAGTCATTGTGGTACTGGCCACTTCTTCCTTCTCTGTCCTTCAATATCTAGTGCCCTGCCTGGCATAGAGAAGGTTCTTAACACTCTTCGAATGGATGGACAAGGAATACAACTTTGCTAGTTAACAGAGTTGATTGTAGAAGCGCTCTCGGGGTCCTTTCTAGAGAAAAAAAAATGGGACTGCAGATCTCCTGTTAATAGGATATACACTTTGAGTTGCTTTTATCTCCTTGTAATGATGTGTTTATTCTGATCATCCGGAATTTCGTATGCAGTCATCTTTGAAGATCAGGCATTCATGAGATGGCTGGTCAGAGTTAAGGTCATAGTTTTCAGTCCAGAAACAGCCTTTCCTCTCTGTGAGGAGAACGTACCCCCCGGGCAAGGATGGAAACTGGGGTGACCTTGGCCTCATTAGTAGAGTGCCCTAACCCAACTGAACTAACCAGCCAGACTACAAAGGCAGCCGCAAAGAAATCTACCAAACACAGAAGTTCACTTTATAGCATGAAAACTGCAGTCTGTATTGACACACAAACTGGCCTGATTGTTTTGACTGTCAAGTAGTCAAGAAAGTCAAAAAGTAGTCAAGTTAGCCAACACGCATGTCTGACTCTTCTCCTCTGACTCGACTCTTGAGCATTGATTTGACTGGGGTGTGTTTGTAGAAAGAGTCGCATTTCCTTTGCCGAAAGAAGATGCTGCTTTTTTTTCACTGCAACTTAATGTAATAACTGTTACATCATATAAATTCATCTCCTTAAGAATATGTGTCAGACTATCACATCAGTTAAGGAAAATTCTCATCTTTTTTTCTGTTTGAAATTATGGACGGGCTGTTTTGGGTCTAAATTAAGTGAATTCATAGTGCCATCTAGTGCTTCAAGAAAGAATTGTCAGGGCAACGGGGAGAGAAATTTCAAATCCGGCTTTGGCTGTGAACATAATACCCTCAGTTCTCCGTTTAAACCAGTTACTTGGCTGATTCAGGCTAGCATTTTCTGTGTTTGGATTATTATTCACAGTTTATCGGGTATTTGCTTTTTTATGACGCTTATTGGTGTGAGAGATCACTGATTCATGTACAGCTTGAAAAGAAACCCCCAAACATAACCAGAAACACATGTGTCCCTTTCCTTTTAAAAGTATTAAGCCTGAAATGAACCCACAAATAAAACCAAACAGTGTTGCATAAGCTAAATGAGGAAAGTTGCCACCTTAGACAAATTAAGTCTCGTCCCACCTAAACAGGGTGGTAAAATAGAAGGACCTGAAGACAGTTATTTTTATTTTTATTTTTTTTGAAGACAGTTATTATTTTATTCTATATACTTCTGAAAATATCTAGTCTCCGAGTGTGCTTGGGATGAAAATCCAGAGAGGAAAATGTTCACTGGAGAGAAAAAGCAAATTACTTTGATTCTACTTCTGGAACATAAACCAACCTCAATTTACCAAAAAGTTTCTGCCTTGGTTGTCCTCCCTTCCCGCATGAAATTGTTCTGATATTTTCAGCAGTTGATTTAAAATTGAATGAAGGAAGACTCTCTGGATTTGGAAGCATTTCCGATCAAAGCACACAATGTGACATATTTACATTATTTTCTCTGTCACTAAAATACAATAACACCCATTTCTCTCCACCTTAAAATTTTTGAAGCCTTCTATGTGTTATTTCATCCCCAAGCAGCACCGTGAAGTAGGATCAGCCCCATGTACGGTGAGCTGCAGGGTTGGCATCCACGATCTGGCTCACGTACTCCACGGCATTGCCATAGCTGCAAGTGCCCTAGATCCTTTCTCTTAGTGTGTTCTGAAAGCTTGGATGAAACATTAAGAAAAAGAGTAGGGAAGGGGGGAAGAATTAAGTGCCCTGGGCAGGGAAAGAAGGTGGCCGAAGCTGCGTGCCAGAGAGGCTGTGGAACCTTCATGCAACATGTTACACGAGGCTTTGTAGCCCATATAGTTCTTTAAAGAATGGAAAAAGCATTATGAAGATGGTAAAGAATCCATTTTAATGGGATACCCCTAAGTAAAATATTAGTAATTGGCAAACACTAATGCAAATGGTGAAGAGTTGATGAAAATTCAAGGGGGGACTTTCAACATACCGACTACCATCCTATGGGTTGCCTCTAGTCACACACAATCCATTTTTCCCCTCTTTCTTACCTATTGTGATTCATTTCAGGTAATTCACTCACTAGAGAAGCAAATCCATGTTTTTAAATAACTAATTCACAATAAAAAAATACTCAAATAGTATAGACTTAAGAAAAGTGTTTAAACAAAGCTTAATTTTCAGTAGTGTTCTGTTCCAGCCCCTGTCGATGAGCCATTCAGTGTGCTTAGTGAGAGTAGCTCTATTTTCCTGGATTTTCTAAGAGTTGTTCCCACCTCTCTCTAATTGCCCATCATAGGAGAGGATCCGTTGTAATATTAGGTCGCTATGGATGGAAAAAGATGCTCAAGTGCTAAAATATTTATGAGTTAGTCCACCTGCATTATCAACTCCTCGTGACTTGTTGGTAAGCAATCGCAGTGCCTCTTGGCTAAAAAAGTGATGCCAGAAGTGGTAAGGCTCCCGCTGACAGCTGTGTCTGGGCCACCGCCAGCTACTTCAGTGCTCCTTGCCCTCGGCAAAGAACTTAGCGAGAGAACAATAAAACATATTGTTGTAAAAACAGTGAAATGTACCCAGTTTGCCAGTTTGCATAATTCTCTGCAGCTACCCACGATACAGGTAGCTATGGGCAGACCTTGCAGGTCGCCAGCCTTACTGGCTTTGAACAAAAGTGTTTTGTTTCAGGCCATTCCATTGGGTGGGCTCCTGTGGGTATTTTAAGGAAGGTTGGAGAAAGAGGGGTTTTGTTTTGTTTTGTTTTGCCTTGTTTTTTCTTCTTCTTTTTTAATAACAACAAATCATGAATTAATTTGCCCCCCCCACAAAACCTAAACCAAAGACAAAAAGCCTTTGGGAATCCTCTTTGAAAGGAGCTGGCAGCCAAGAGGAAGAAAATATTTGCCACTGCAGTTAGAAGAACACATTAGTTTGACTGCATTGAGGTTTTATCATCCACCAAAAGCCCCTGTTTGGTTTAGCTGTTGTGTTTTGTGGCACAAAGCAAGGTCTGTCCACGCTCTGCGGCGGGCCAGCCCTCCTGCCCGGAGCCTCACTCCCCCAGCACAGCGTAAACTTGCATTCACGGTGCAACCCACGGAACACCTTGGCTGTGCTGGCAGGAGAAATGAGCTGGTGTCAAATGAGCTCCAACCACAAGAAATTAGACAGAAAGAACTTGCCATCCACACTGGGGTAATATGGTGACCATTTCTGTATATCTCTGGAACAAAGAGCAAGAGTTATTTGAAATTGCATTTTCCTGCTTCCCTGAAAATATCAACATTCCATTTCATCTAACCTTTAGCAGTGCATTATGAAACCCAACCTTGGCACTGAAGACGTAAAACTCTATTATAGGGGCACAAGGGTGGCTCACTCGGTTGAGCGTGAGACTCTTGGTTTCCGCCCCAGTCATGATCTCTCGGGCCATGATCCCCTGGGTTGTGACACTGAGCCCCTTTCTGGAGCTCCCCATTAGTGGGCAGTCTGCTTGAAGGTTCTCTTCCTCTGCCCCTCCCACCGCTGAAGCTCACTGGCTTTCTCTTCCAAATAAATAAATCTTTTCAAAAATGTTATAAACAAACAAACAAATACATAAATAAAGGAAACTATGATATTTATGTGATTTTAGCCTTTGTGGGAAGATTCTGGAATTCATTTATCTTTGCATCACCTGGAAGTTAGCACAGAGCCTTGGATGCAGTCTCTGTTGAAAGGTTTATTTGTTGAATGAATGAGTTTACAAAATACTCTAGCAATATAGTAAAGAGACATTTCAAGATTAAAGTGAAGACAGTGAAGGTTAATGTTATATATTGATCAAATTCATTTTAGAATCAGCATAACATAGTTAAGTGTGATTTGTGTATCAACATGAGCACCCAACCAAGTTTTATGCCTGTACCTACCTGGCTATTTGTTCTTCCTTAATCATTTTAGTTTTTCTATAAACAATCAGAAATGAAAAAAAAAAACAATCAGAAATGGCCAGCTCTCTGCATTTTTTTTAGAAGATGGTACTTCACTGTTCATTTTATTACAGAGCAGAATTTTATTTTAAAAGTAGGCAATAAAATATATCTTTTTCAAAGGAATTTAAAAATCAACATTGGTTTACGGCTGTGTTCGAGAAACTTATTTTTGTGTGTGCTCCTATAGCTTATAAATAAGTTAGCGTGCGATGGTAAAATAGCAAATTCAGATGAATTAATGCAGACAGCCTTAACTATAACTGCTGCAGGTGTAAGAAACCTTCAGTGGTACAAAAATAATCATGTTTTCCTCCCTCCCCCTCCATCCCTCCCTCTCTCCCTCCCTTCCTTCCTCTCTTCTTCTCTCTATCTCTCTTTCTTCCTTCTCTTTCTTTCAGTTTTGTACTGAGGGATTTACGGAGGGAACATTAATCCAGAAGTTGTTCTCTTCCTATTGTAATTCATGGCAGCATATAAAATCCTGCTTAAAATAGTAGTTTGTGGAGAGATCATTCCCAGTGCGTGTTTGGAAGAGTGTGTCATCCTTTCAGGTTTCCACATGTGCGTAGATCCCTGCAGTGGAACGTAGAAAAACAAAGATAAAAAGCTAAAGTTATGGAAATACCATGGCTGAAGAATGCTGATGATTGCAGATGGCAAGACTGACAGCACATCCAAATGGACAGGGCAAGGCATCCAGTTGAGGTGAAACGAGTTCTTTGGCATAAAACCCAGAAGAACAGAACGTGTACGCAATCCTGCACACATGCACACGCAGAGGCAACAGAAGCACCTGGATAGGACCAAGACCAAAGCACTTTTTGTAAATACACGTGGCTAAGAGCCTCACCTCATTGAGGAAGGATTGGCATCTGCGACTAGCACCACCTTGGAGTTCTAGCTGGACAGTTAAATAAAAAACAATGACTTTTTGTTGGTCTTTGAACATACATTTAAACTTATCCTTTAGTAAACGTGAATTTAGTTGTTCTGTACAAAAGTGTTATATAAAATTTCCAAATCTGACATAGAATAAAAACTAAAGTCTAGGCGTACGGTTAAAAAAGGACACCCATTCTAGTAGGATCCAACTGAAACTTTAGTCAAGACTCTTGCACCCACCGTGGGAAAGCCAGTTAACCAGTGCCCGCTGGTGGCTCTGCATGTGCCATTTTTTGCAAAGCACTAACTACATCCATCTACATCACTGACATCCCTAGGATTTTCCTCCTTCTCCTGGCTCTCGATCATTGCCCTGCCTTGGGCTCAGGTCTTCTTGTCTTTCATTTGTTATAATATAATAGGAATTCCCATAAGCTTGAAGATCTCTGGTACCTCCAACTCAAATCTATGCTTAAGTTCCTTTCTCATGTTCCCTTACAGTCTCCCATATTTTTGCTCATTGTGGACATTTCTCTTCATCACTCAAGAGCCACTCTTTCATATCTTCTTGTTATTTCTTCTAACAGATACTCAGCTTTTCAGTGAAGAGGAAGAAACATGAATGCATATTAAACAAATACATGAGTTTGAATACTGACTTTTCTCCTTACTATGAAACTATGATATGCTTCCTCAGTTTTCTTACAAGTAAAATGAAGATAATAATACCTACGCTACAATCTGGTTTCAAAATTAAATTAGAAAGCGGATTATATAGTGGTCCTGTGCTGGTACTGGATAGAGAGAAATTTCCAAGTAAATGCTAGTTTCTTTATCGCAGAAGCATCCTACCCACACGATATTTTGTTGACCCTGGGCTGAATTAGTTACATGAATCCCATTTATTACTCATTGTGAGAGAAAGGAAAAAAGACCCAAAACACAGGAGTATGGTTTGTCAACTACGTTGGTGGTCATCCTTTGATACAACAACAAAGGAGGACTGTGTGCTGTAGATCAGCTCTGAGAGGAGACTTCAGGGAATACTGTGATTACGGAAGAATTAGGGAATTCTTGCAAAGGATGAATTTACCTTGGCGTTAAGAAGAATTGTAACCAAGGAAATAGACTCAAGAGAACATTGGTAAATTCTTAACTCTATATAGGAAGATCATATTCTATTCCTTAAAATACTCTCTGGGTTAGATGAGAAGCAGGCAGTGGGCAGTTTAAAAGTAATATAGCACAAGAATACATTTTTATAAATTGTTTTAGAGATTGGCATTACTGTCACCTGTCCTCTTTTATATCTGTGATATTGTGATTTATAAACTAGAAATATATGTTTGGTCTTCATTTTCCTTTCTGGCACAGGGCCCCTGAAACCCTTGAAATTCCGTAAGTGATGAGAGTGACAAATGTGCCCTTGGTTATGTTAATGTGACTTTTGGAATGTGCCTGGGTCACCTAAATGTAAGGGGATGGTCGCCAGAAAAGCCAACCATATAATTAGAGGATTGGAACTTTCAGGTCCCGCCCTGCTTTAGGGAGGTGAGAGGCCCTGGAAGTTGAATCAATCTCCAGTAGCCAGTGATTTAATCAATCATGCCTTTGTAATGAAGCTTCCATAAAAACCTAAAAGACAACTGTAAAATGTTCTCTTGCATTACATTGAAGACATCTGTTTAATAAAAAAAAAAAAGAAGAAAGAAAGAAAGAAAGAAAGAAAGAAAGAAGAAAGAAAGAAAGAAAGAAAGAAAGAAAGAAAGAAAGAAAGAAAGAAAGAAAATGCAGGAAAGATACTTAAAGCTGTTAGTTTCTAAGTACACAACACCCTAGACAATTCAAGGCATCTTAATCTCCATCAAGAACAAAAAAATAATAATAATTTTTGTCATGCTGTTAAATCCATCATTAAAATAGAATAAAGCATCTTTCATATGGTAGGAACCAAAAAGGAAACTTTCCTTTAATTCCCTTTTTACACTTTATGGTAAGCAGCAGGGGGAAAAATGCATTTATAGATCATTTCTAGGCAAAACTGTGAAGCTAACGACCAACCTATTTCTACCTATGTGCCGTCTCTTTATTTTACTAGAAATGGGAATCATGGCCTCTTGAAAAGAAAAAAAAAAGTCACCATTCTGCATTTAGCTGTATTCATATATTGCATTTCTGTATTTTTTTTTGTTTGTATTGTAAAAAGTTCACATAATAAACAATGTTGTGATAAAAAAAAACCCTAAAAGACGAGGTTTGGAGCTTCTGGGGTTGGTGAGGGGTGCTGGGAGAACGGCATAGTCAGAGAGGGCGTGGAAGTTTCCTATATAGTGCCCTTTGCATCTTTTCTGTCCGGATGTTCTTGAGTTATATGCTTTTATAATAAACCTGGAATCTGGTAAGTAAAATGTTTTACTGAATTCTGTGAGCTGCTCTAGCAGAGGAATTGAATCCAAGAGGGGGGTTGTAGGAACCTCCAGCCTATAGATGGTTCCTCAGAAGCACAGGTGATGACCTGGAATTGTGACTGGTGGTCTGAAGTGTATGTGAGAAGGTGAAGGATGCGGGGAGCAGACTTGTAGGACTGAGCCCCGAACCTGTGGGCCCCGATGCTATCTACAGGTAGATACTGTTGTAATTTTTTTATTTTTATTTTTTATTTTTAAAATAAATTTAAAAATAAATTTTTTTATTGGGGTTCAATTTGCCAAGATAGTGTTGTAATTGAGTTGAATTGTAAGACACTTTACTGGTGTTCAACAATTGTTTGGTGGTATGGGATATAGGAAACCATCCCACCTACACACACACACACACACACACACACACACTTTGGAATTGAAGCAAGACATTGAGTATTTCTGTCTAGAACAAAATAAAACAAAAATATTGCTATTTCTCCAAAGATGAGATATTGGTAAACACTAATATATCCTCTCACATTATATTCACTAATGGTTTTTCTTGGAGAGCTAACCAACTGCGTCTATGCCATAATATAATATTTGAAATATAAAGATAAATTTCTCCAATATTTTCTTTCACTTTTTGGCCTTTCATGGACTCAACAGCTAGATATGCATTGCCTCAAGGAAAAAGTAAAGCAACAGAAAGATCTTAGCATTGAATTTTTTGGCTGGCTGTTGAGTTTACAAAGTAGAGACCGTAGACAGAAACTGATGGGACTCGTGAAACCAAATATACAATAGACTCTGGAGAGTACATGAGGTAAGTGCAGCGCGTATCACCAGGTAGGGACAGGGTGAACAGGGAGGGACAAAGAGAAACTAAGAGGCGGACATTGATACTGTGGGTCTTTGAGAAAGGAGGAGTGCCCTGTACCTTGTGCAAGTGTTGGCTGATTTCCCAGATCAGGGCAAAAATATCCCAGAAAGGGTCTGGAGGAGTCTGACCATAGAGACTTTGGTTGCTCCCTTCCCAGGTGGAGCTCTGTGCACAAGAAGACTCTGGACAGGAAATGGCTCTGTGTACAGGAAGACCCAGGACAGGAGTGGCTCTGTGTACAGGAAGACCCTGGGCAGGAAGTGGCTCCAGGATGTGTCCAGGGTCTTGATCACCTCATGGAGTTCCCAGTGTCCTGAGTGTTAAAGATCAGTGAAATAAAATGTGTATGAACAATGGCCTTGGGTAGCACCATACCCAAGCTTACCATGGCTCTTAGGGCATGCGGGAGCAGATGATTTTCATGCTTTCATGCAGAAGACTTGAGCAGCAGGCAGAGTAGGCTCTAGAGCCACCAAGGGGAGCATAAAACAAGAAATGACTCAGTAGGAACTCTTGTGGGTTCCTGAGGAACAGATGCAAATGCAATCAATCTGAGGGATGTTCTTCCCCCCACTGCCTGGACACTGGAGAAAACTTAGCTTTAACTTCAGGGAAAAGGGAGCACCCCAGGTTGACTGAGATTCAGATGCTTTTAGGAAGACAGGTGACTAGGGGCACCTGGGGGGCTCAGTCACTTAAGTGTCTGCCTTCAGCTCAGGTCATGATCCCAGGGCCCTGGGATGGAGCCCAGCATATGGCTCCCTGCTCAGTGGGGGGCCTGTTCTTCCCTCCCTCTGCCTGCCACTCCCCCTGCTTGTGCTCTCTCCCTATTAGATAGATAGATAGATAGATAGATAGATAGATAGATAGATAGAGGAAGACAGGTGGTTTACATTAAATTTACTTTGGATTGGAGAAAAATAGAAGTGTTTTTTTTTTCTTTGCACACCTTGAGAGCTGAAATAGTTACCTGCAATTCTGTATAACCTCTATAAAAGAAGAATGATCTGGAAAATATTCCTTTTATAAATATAAGCATTAGGTTCATTTGATGGCTGATTTTATTTCTGGACATTCCAGGTTGAATTGGAGTGACCTCACCACAGATTTAGAAGGTGTAAGCAGGCGTAGTGTTGTTCTGCGTAACCTTGGGCAAGTTTCCTAACCTTATTATTGGTTCCCTAATAATCTACAAAATGGGAATATCAATGATTCCTAGTTCATAAGATTGTGGGGAAGATTAAATTAGCTATCATATAAAGTGTGTGCATAGTGACTAGGATATTTTAAGAGCTCACTAAAACTTAGCCAAAATAAATACCTTAAATGTGATCTTAAGAATGTGATTTTGAGAAGAGGTGCCTATGAAGAAAGATACTTAGGGTTTAAAGTTAAAACCTCATGAAGTTGACTTAGGATCTATGGATGCATTTAATAACGTTGGTGCTTTTGCACGGCCCATAGTACCTAACATGAACGAGAGTCATATGTGTACGCTTACATCAAATACTTATAGTGTTTTCTCTCATCTCCGATGCTTTTCCAACATTTTGACATATCGTCAATTAATATTCACAGCTTCTTTTTCATGCACAGTTCAATATTTTCAATACTTTTTATGTGCATTAATAGAAAATTTTTTAAAAGTGTCAGTATGTTCTCAGCAGCTAGAATTTCAGGATGCACACGTGAAAAAAAGTGATTGTAATGCATTATGGGATTTGGGATAAAAAGTAGATCTGGTGTCAGTCCACCTTCGCACTATCCTGTCATATCCCTCTTTGTCTCTGTCTTGTCTCTCTGTCTCCCTCACAGTCCAGCCACATTAGTCTTATTTCAATCACTCAATCAAGGTATTCTTACCCCTGACCCCAGGACCTTTGCACTTGCTTGTTGTTCCCAAGTCTTTGCCTTTCCTTACCGCTCTAGCTAAGTAGCTCTTCTCCACCTCCCACTTACACTGTTTCCTGTCTTATAGTCCGTGTAGTTCCTATTACTAGCTGAAATTACCCTGTGTATTTGTTCAGCCTCCTCCTACCCGCTGTGCATCCCCAGGATGTTAGTCTCTGGAGATCAGGGACGTGGCTATCTCCCTGTTCCAAGCAGTGCCTGCCTCATGTCTTCATCCTGGCTGAACAGCAGAGGGGATGAGAAATGATACACATTTAGTGTCCATCATCCTTCAACAAAATCATTACTGATATCAGAGATAAATGAAAATATAACCTGTCTTTCTCCAGGGAATTTTGGAGAATAAGAGAACATTTAATTCTCTGACAAAGAGATGAGTAAAAACACTATCTATACCTACAGGAACCGGCAGGAAAAAGATCCTGGCTGCATACTGGGCAAGAGGAAGCAACACCAAACATCCACTGACGTGATTTGTTTGGTAGGTATTTTTACTTATTTTAAAAAATTTTTTGGTATGTATTTTTATTTTATTTTATTTTATTTTATTTTATTTTATTTTATTTTATTATTTTATTTTTATTTTATTTATTTATTTATTTATTTATTTATTTATTTATTTATTTATTTATTTTTGGTATGTATTTTTAAATAGACAAAACTTTGTTCTTCAGGAGAAGCGAAGAAGCCAGAGGTGGTACCTTAAACCTATCTGATACCTACCCTTCCCCCACTTCCCAACCCGGGTGGGTTGGGTTAATGCTCCTCATCTGTCCTAACACAATGGATGGGGATATTTTCACGGTTACTCTGTCTGCAGCGCATAACCCGGGAGTCCTGTTCTCTCCTGCATCCGTCCTCGACACCCAGCCCTGTCTCTTAGACACATTTGCTTTCCTAGAGTCAAACATGAGGCCTGAGCAAAGCAGAGAACTGGCGGTTGTTTCCTGACAATTCCTTTGTGCAACAGAAAAGGGCCCGTCTGTGCGTGAGGGACTGTGGCAATTGCAGAGAATAAAGAAAAGAAGATTCTGCAAAGAAGAGAGGCCGTGGTTCCTGTACCCACGGGGAGACGAGAGCGCGTCCTGAACACAGGCTAAATTTGTTTAACAGTGATAGTGATAACATGGACAAAATCACAGTTCATCTCCGACTGTTAGATTAGCAATAAGTAGTCTGGCAAAGGAGCTGGAGGAGAGTGAGAAGAAGGGCCTCTGGCTGATTGCAGAGACTGACATTATCCTGGACAAGACAATCATTTCTAACAGATTTTGGTTAACCCTAGATATCAAGTAGGAATTTTAAGTTATAGTGTGACACCTCTTACAGCTAACTGTGTAGTGTCAAACGCAGCAATATGACTAATGTTATCAGAAAATTATTTTCTCGAAGTATAAAAATTCTGCTGCTGTTTTCTGAAATAGTAGAAGGATCTAAATACCTCCAGGGAAAGATGTGGCCCACACAAAAAATACTACCAGAGAGAAAAGCCAAAACTGCAGTGTCATTTGAGAGCTACCTAGAGCCCTCCTCTTCTTATACGTCTTTCCTGTATTTGCCAAGAAGCAGACCACCCTATTAGTCTAACACAGGGCTTTAATTATACATAAGAGTTTGAATTTGATTATTTGTGAATTCATTTAACAAATATTTACTGACGACCTACTTTGTGCCTGACACTATTCTACACTCCAGGAATAACAGAAACAGTGGAAGGAAGGCAGACAATGCCAGTGAGCAGAGAAGTGATAAAGACAATTTTATTTTTTATTTTTTATTTTTTAATTTTTTTGATAAAGACAATTTTAAATAATAATATTGGAAAATAAAACAAGGTGGTAGGAGATGGGAGCTACTTCAGATGGGATGGTCAAGAACATCTCCTTGACATGGAGATTTAAGAAAGGAATAGTCTATGTAGTTGAAAAGTTAGGGAAATAGGAGAAAAATCAATATGTGTGTAAGAATGAGCTACCTATGGTAGTGGTATGTTTACGTAAGAAAAGGTCAGCACGGATCTCCCTAACAGTCTTAGCACATCTTTAACAAGGAAGAATGGCACTGCCCCAAATATAGTAAGCTAACAATTGCCCTGGAATTCCTCATGTGATCAATTCTTATAAGTGCTACACTGATTATTAACCATATTCCAAAGTTGTATTTACTAGAATTTTGCAGTAATGGTGTTTGGATCGTGTATCATAACCAGCGTTACCATCCCTTGGGGGAAATTTCCTAGGGTTTGAATTGTCGTCTTCTATTAGTAAGATGATGGACAATAAAAGAAGAAAGCAAGGCAGCTTTATACTAACTAAGTCATGTATGTGTGTCTGATGGTGCGAGGTCAGATACTTGCATAGGTCAAGAAATTAGTTTCTCAAAAAATGTTTCCTGGTTTTATTTTACAGGCAAGGTGCTATCCTACGTACTGAGAGTGGAAGCCCGCCTTCCACCATCTTGCAGTCTACTTGGAGCAGCGAATGCGCACATGCACATGCACACACATACCTTGCAACGTAATTGTGTGTAATTAATAACGCACCAGCAATGTCTCTAGAAAATGTATAGATATAACAAGTAATTTAATCTAGACACAGATTTATATTGTCTAAGCACCATTCTCATGGAGAATTCCTTTTCTGGTTTTCCTATTCTATGGACTAAACTTTTGTCTAAAATTGTAGCAACTGAGGCCCATCTATTTCAGGGATGGATCTATAACTGGAGGAGTTAACATAAAGATTAAAAAATAAATTAATAAACAAACTGATTCAAAAAGATTAATTATGACTCTCATATTGCGAAATCAAATTTATACAGTTTACCAAACAACTCACTTAGGCAACGAATACATAGAGGCAGTGTGGTCTTGATGGTAACAAACAATACATTCTCACCCCAACTTGATGACGTCCATAGTTCATGATGGTCAAAGGCCATTTTCTCTGTTCTGATATTGGTAGAAGCATTTTCTTTTAGATCTTTGATTCTGACTATTATTCTACATTATTTCATCTCCTGTGCTCTGTGTATCACACACAGTGTGGCGGGTAAGACCATAGACATGGGAGTTAGACCAGCTGGGTTTGAATACGGCTGTCCTCACTGTGTAGTTGTGAGACTGTTGCTAAACCTATAAGCTTTCGTTTACATACATTCCATGTAGTTAACATTATAATAAAGTTGCTTATTATACTGTAGTGGGATGAATGCTGGTCTCCAAAAAAAAAAAAAATACTTCCACATCCTAATCTCTGGAACCTATGAATATTACTTTATTTGGAAAAAAGGATCCTTGCGGATGTAATTAAACTAAGGATCTTGAGATGGATCATCTTGGGTTGGACCCCCAATCCAATGGCAAGTGTGCTTATAAAACATGGAAGAAAGATCCAAACAGTAGAGGAGAAAGTGATGTGAAGAAAGAGGCAGAGGTAGCAGTAAGGTGGCCACAACCCATGGAAGCCATGGAAAGTGGCAGCCAGCAGGAGCTGAAAGAGGCAGGGAGGATCTCCCTGGAGTCTCCCGTCCTGCTGGGAGTACAGCCTATGGAAATCTTGACTGCATATTCCTGGGCTCCAGAATTGTAAGAAAATAAATTTCTGGGTGTTTAAGCCATGTGGCTTGTGGCCATTTGTTACCCAGACTCAGGAAACTTCTATGAGTACCTGCATCAGAAATTTATTGTGGGGATCCCTGGGTGGCTCAGCGGTTGGCACCTGAGGCGTGATCCTGGATACCCGGGATCGAGTCCCACATTGGGCTCTCTGCATGGAGCCTGCTTCTTCCTCTGCTTGTGTCTCTGCCTCTCTCTCTCTCTGTGTGTCTCTCATGAATAAATAAATAAAATCTTTAAAAAAAAAAGAAGAAGAAATTTGTTGTGAGGATATAAACCATGGTACAATGCCTGAACTCACTGAGTTCAATTTGACTGTCATTGTTATTGGAACAATCACTTTCTGAAGTGAGGCCTGTTGTTTTTCGTGCCTGGCACTCATTCTTCTAACTTCTTAACATCACGTTGACTTTCTTTTGGGGGAACTACTGATTTTTCATCCTGAATGAACGATACATGGACACAAAATGATTGATACCAGTTCACCCACGTGTCCTAAAGTGACTTCATTTTCTCTTGCCATCACACCTCAAGATATCCCATTTCTTGACTTTTACTCCATTTGCTGAGTTGCCCCAGACATAGACTTTTTCTCTCAAGTTAAACTTGTGTGCGGTATATATAGGTAGTTACTGGAAAGTATGTAAGCAGCGAGCGCCACATGGTCAGAGCTAAGTAAAATAAGAGCTATTAATATTATTTCTGGTCTTGCTCTCCAACTAATTTTGAGTCTAGTTTTTAAATTGCTTATTAGATATTTCCACTTGGCTGTTTTGAGATGGTTTCACTCTCAGTACGTGTGAATTACAGCTATCTTCCTCAAAAGCTCTATTTTTAGATTCTCCTTTCCTGATAATTACATTAATTTTTTTCTTCTTCAAGTTCTCTTTTAGCCATCTTTAACTTATTTCTATCTGTCATGACTAATAACGTATTAAGGCCACACAATATTACTCAAAATTCTTCAACATCTTTCCCTTTTTTCTCTCAATACTCAGTCTAGTTCTGATTTCCAATCTTTCATAGTGAGATGAAGATAAATATTTAGCTGAATGAAAGATTTTTCCCCACGCTTTACTTCCCACTCTCTTCAGACTCCTGAAGAGAATTCTTTATTAAATAGTATTTTCATTCATGACATTTTTCTACTAAAAATAATAATTCCACTTATCTAACAGTACATGACAAAATAATGGATCTAACAGTTATAGAGTGGACCATTTGTAGTTATTAACAATGTGTGGATATATATGAGGTAAAAACAGAAGGTACAAAACTGTGTTGGGAATATGATCTCAATTTTGTTAAGTCCTGGCACTCATCTAGGAGAAGGCCAATGAAATATGTTCAAATGAAAATAACAGTTATCTTTCACTAATATCAATTAATTTGATTTCCTTGTTATTTTCCCTCTGACTTCTCTACAGTGGGTGTGTAAAGTTTTATGATTAGAAGTAGGCCTATTATAAATTTAAGGCACATATTTAATGGTTATTCATAGTATGTAATAAAATTGGACATAAAAAGTTTTCTAATATCTATCATTTCAAAGTTCCTTTGAATTTGGCAGCAATGATGAAGCTTGTCTAAACCACGAGAACCAGAATTGAATGTAGTGGCACTGTATAAAATTTAAACTATACCTAATTTGAACCAGGACTTTGACAACTATTTTACATGTTGCTTTTGCAGATTTTTAAAAAAATTGTATTAAATTTTTAAGATGAGATTCTGGAAAATCATTGGTTTGCAACAGTCCTGAGCATGGGATTGTTTCTCAGTATGTCAAGTTGTAGTGAACAAAAATTCACAAGTCATGATAATCTCATGTGCAACACATCAGTGGGCTGATTCTCTGAAAGTAGTCAGTTGGTTTAGCAAATAATTGTTCAGTCAATCTCATTCTGAAACTCCTGTTGAAGCAAATGTCCTGAAAACATATTTGATTAAGCACTTTGATATGTGAAACATTTCCGTCCTTTAAAGATTTCCTTGAGTTAATGACACATTTTGATTGAATTTTGTGGCAACATGCAGAGATTAATTGATAGCATTAACCAAGTTTTCAGGCGCACTATATAGTTTGAACAGCCAGTGTTTATAGGATACCTGCCAGAGTGGAACTTATCTAACACTCTTTGCCTCCCCATCACCCCCAGATTTCTGTAGATTTATGTGGTTGATGAAAGACCTTCCAGACACAACTCAAAGGATGACAAAATTGACACAAGTCAGCCAACCAGTGCTGTTAGTCCTTGGTCAGAGATATTGGGGCCCGGATGGTCACGTGACCCAATCCTCCCCCATCAGAGTCAATCTGGGGATGGTTCAACTGTGCATGTTGCAGCAGACATAGCACCTAGAATCACAGCAAGCACTAGAAAACAATTTATGTTCAGTTTTTGCTTGCTTTGTAGTCTCCTTAATAAGCTAGTTTGTTAAAAATTATTGTATTATCACTTACAATTGCCACAGTATAATGCTGTACTTTGGGGTCACATTTGCATCTTTGCAATTCACTGCAAAATCAGGAAACATTTGGGATGACATATCAAATCCAGCTTATTAGAAAAGAAATTCTCTCTTGGAAACAATAAAGATCCTTCTTAACTGGAAAAAAAATTCAATTTCTATCTTTCAATTTCTTTGCTCTTATCTTCTCTCTTTTCCCCCCTCCTTCCATTAGCATGGTACTAGAGACTCCATAGGCAAAGAGTCATAATTATTGGTTCAGATAGTCCTTAATTATTTTTCCAACCATGTCCTGAGGAATATGAGAGAGCAGACAAATAGAAGAGGGGAGCCTATGGCTGGGGCAGCATCACTGCCCAGCAGAATACGAAAGAAATAAAAAGTAGGGTCTCTCGAAGATGGCAAAGCAACACTCAACAGTTCTTGTTCTGGATGATTTAGCTAACCAGTTCCTCTTTTAGACTTCTAAGCCGTAAGATTGATTAAATCCATTAATATGCAGCTGATAACAGCTATATCCTAGGAATGTGGGGGAAAAATTACAGTACGAGTGCAAGTCTAAGGATATAGAAAAATTTCTACAACCTGGGGTACTTGGTTTGTTGAGGACCTGGGAGAGAAAGCATCAAAATAGCAGGAGATCTTCAGAAAGAGAGGAGTAAATAAATATCAAGAGCCAAGAGGCAGGAATTGGTACAAGCACCAAGCAGCTAATTGCAAGTAACTTTTCAGGTAAGTCAAGGGAAGGGCTCTGCCTTTCATAGGGTGAAAGAGGTTATCATCATTGGGTCACTAGGCTGTTAAGTGATTTGGGTGTGAGAAGCAAGGACATTGTAGAGTCGCTTGTCACAGTAATACTGTTTGTAACCTTCACGGTGAAGAAGGACAAATATCCCCATAGCTTGTTATAATAAAAGAGATTCAGAAGCAGCTGTGCCCTCTTCAGGCTCTGGGATGAAAGGGTCTGATAGAAAACACTGGAGCAAGTCACATTAACTCACCTGAATGGGGGTGGGGGAGCCTTTGGGGCTGTCAGGGGGAAGGGCCCATGGGAAAGAGGCTTCTTGAAGTTAGAGAAAAAAAAAGAAAGAATATAGGATTCTGGCTGTGGTGGGAAAACAAAGGAAAATGGACACAATAGCTGAGGGTAAATAAGAGATTGTTCCAGGAGAGCAGCAGGAAGAAGATGGCTCATGAAGATAGAGAGCACTTCATGAGAGAGGGCTTTGTCTGAGTCCTAGGATGAAAAGCAGAGGAGGGAAAGCATCACAGAATTGAATGCTGGGAAAAGCAAAGGAAATGAGAATAATAGGTCTTCTGTAGATGGGACCCAGGCCCGGGACAGGAGGGGGGCGGGGGCGGCCACCCGGCCCGAGCGGAGGGTGAAGCTTCATGCCTGAGGAGTGGAAAGAAAATGAAACTTCAGACAATTGAACCTAAAATTTTACAAAGATGGAGCTAATGCAGCTTAAAGTAGAAATCTATCCTAATACTTAAGAATATGACAACTCACAATACGGTCTCTGAAACTGGGAAAGCAGAAAAGCATGGTCTTCATATAACATGACTCAAACGATTGATACAAGGGATAAAATTTCTTTTAGACCTAGGTTCTGGGTTTAAGATTTCTAAATGATCCCAAATAAAAAGCCCCTTCTTGGGAAGTTACCACCAGAATAAGGTGCGTACATAAGGCATTTAAGGAATAGTAGGATGGATATCCTAGATCCCAGCATATTCAAGCACTGATCTTCTCAACTGTAGGTTGGAGGAGGGAAGCTTTGTTAGGGGCACCCCTTTTCCGAGTGAGAGAATTGAAACGGCAAAGTCATATTAGCTAATGAAGCCATTCAAGTGATGTTCTTTGGAATTACACACACTTGGGTTTAAGTCTCTATTTTACTAGTTTACTAGCTCTGTGACCTTGCACACATTATTTAACCTCTCTGGGCTTTAGCTTTGTCATCTGCAAAACGAGGAGAAAGGCAATCTCAACAGATCTGGTGTGTAATGGGAAGGTTGTAGGCCAGTTGCCAACCTTCTTCTGATCGTCCAGCAGTTGACAACGGAGAGCATCCATACCAAACTCCAGAGCAGAGGCAAGCTGAGGGCTTCTCTCCAGCCACTCACAGAGCGCTTGAGAAAGAGTGGCAGCTGGCTGCACAGCGAAGGAGCAACATCTATGACTATGACGTCTGTCTGGAAACAGCAAAATTTGACATCAACCCCCTAGGTTGATATGAAGATGGAAAAAAAATAGTGCAGGAAGAACTTGGAAGTTCTAGGAAGAACTTGATTCTGTGACTGGCAGATGGTAAGTTGTAGACCCGAGGATGATGCAATCGTTAGTGAGTATTGTTGAAAATGTGAGTCAGACCAGGACTCGAACAGACTTCGACTCCAGGATTCTTTCTATCAAACTGTAAAGTATGAGACCTGGATTGAAAAAAAATATATATATATGACTTAAAAATGAGAGAGTGTTAGACTCTGGAATGTGAGAAGCAGTTTTTTTGAAAGACATGGGAACATATTTCACTGGGCCCAAGAAAAAGTGATAGAAATAATAATAGTGATGAAAGTGTTCACAATGTTATCTGTGGATTTAACTGTTTTCAGGGTTGATCGCTACTTATTTACATGCCTATGTTAAAAGTTGGGTGCTATAATTACTCCGGATTGCTCAACTTATTTAATATTTGGTTTTTGTTAAAATAAGACAAAGGTTTGGGAAGTAGTGTGTGTGTGTGTGTGTGTGTGTGTGTGTGTGTTCATGTGCTAGTGGGTACATTGCAGAATACAACATACTTGTTATAAATACGCAACATAATTTTGCACAAATTGCCAAAATTTTTTTTAAAGATTTTATTTATTTATTCTTGAAAGACACAGAGAGACAGGCAGAGGGAGAAGCGAGCTCCATGTAGGAAACCCAATGTGGGACTCAGTCCTGGGACTCTAGGACTACACCCCTAGCCAAAGGCAGAGGCTCAACCACTGAGCCACCCAGGTGTCCCAAATTGCCAAATTTTTAAAGACAAAGCAGAAAACAAACAATTACTATCTAAAATGTGAGAAGCTACAGTTCACCTGGCTGGTTCAGTCAGTAGAGAATGTGACTCTTGATCTCAGAGTGGTGAGTTTGGCAGAGGCTCAACCACTGAGCCTCCCAGGTGTCCCAAATTGCCAAATTTTTAAAGACAAAGCAGAAAACAAACAATTACTATCTAAAATGTGAGAAGCTACAGTTCACCTGGCTGGTTCAGTCAGTAGAGAATGTGACTCTTGATCTCAGGGTGGTGAGTTTGAATCCTACCCTGGGTGGAGAGACTACTTAAAATCTTTAAGAGGTGCCTGGATGGTTCAGTTGGTTGGATGTCTGACTCTTGATTTCAGCTCAGGTCATGATCTCTGGGTGGTGAGATGCGGCCCTGTGTCACACTGTGCTCAGCAAGGAATCTGTTTGAGATTCTCTCTCTTCCTCTACCCCTACCCCCACTCACACTTTCTCTCTCAAATAAATACAGAAATCTTTTTAAAAAATTAAAATCTTAAAAAAAAATTTAAAAATAAAATGTGAGCAGTTATTACAGGATAAATGCAAATTTTTAATAGCTAAGTACCTCAACTTATCAGAGAGTTAATCACATTCATTTCATTTTAACACTTGGAGCCTCCACCAAATTCGTCTCAACGTTTTTCTTGACAAGCTTCACATTTTCAAAATGTGCCTTTAATCCTGAACCCAATCATCCCTAATTCATCTCTTTTAGTTGTGTCTGTAGAAAGATATATAAAAGATAAGATAAGCACTGACATCCCAGGTATCCCAGACCATATAAATCAGAGTTGAACACCAGGAGCCAAAATGCTTGAAAATCTATGATTCATTAGATATGCACAGTGCCGTCCAGGCTACTAGTTTCACGATAATCTGCTAGAGACAGTAAGGGAATGTTTAGGTTGAGCTGTTGCACAAAAATGAAGCTTAATATTTCAGAACATTTTGAACAAAACATTGCATTAAGGTAAAAGGCACTGAGCAAAGACAAACTTAATACGACAGGAGCCCCAAAGAAAGTGATGCTAACAATGAATTTTACGATGCAAGGCTGAAACCTATTCTTAACCAAAGGAAAAGGAGGCCAGGTAATTAATAGCAGTAGGAGGCCAGAGGTAGAGAGAGGATAAAAATAGTGGAATAGGCTTTCTTCCCTAAAGTAATGTTTCAAAAACTTGGAAACATAGCAGATAGTTATGAAAGGTGAGCAAATTACTGCTAAAAGGTGAAGACAGCAAAAAGTAAATAATCCAGAAAATTGAACACCAATAAAAAATAAATTTATTATTAAAAATAAATAAATAAATAAATAAATAAATAAATAATCCAGAGATGAGAAGTCTTGCTCATGCTTTCATACCAGAGAATAGTGGTGGAGAACACTAGACTATATAAGCGATGAAGATAGGGGGCATTCCAGAAAGGAGGCAAGCTCATGACTACGACCAGCAAAATAAACTTGAAGAGCTGCCAGAGTGATTAATAGAATGCACAGGTTGATGCATACTCAATGCGTGGATTGTATCAGAAACAGCAAAATGGGATAACTGCTTGGAAGGCAAGGTTAACGTGACATACGGAGATAGAGTTCCAGCAAGGATAGAGGCCCAGACTGTAGGCATCCTGGGAGTATTTGGAGCGGTCGGTCGAGGGGATTAAAATGGATAGGCTGAGAAAGAGAGACTGGGAATAATGGAGAAGTTCTTTAGAGCCTTGCTCAAAAGCAAGAAACAAGCACTCAGAGAGGGGAGGGAATGTGGATTAATGTCACATCAAAGCAGGGAGGAGCAGATGAGCGGACAGAAGGCACAGGTCGGGACGCCAGCGCTGCCATGGGACTGGTGGAGATGGGAGGTTCTCTGGTCCAGAGTTATCACAATGGGTTCCCTGCACGGTGGAGCACCAGTGGGGAAATCTTTCTCTGTTCCATTTTCCAGTGGCAGGTAAGTGAGGAAAAGGTGAAACACGATTGGCACAATTGATGGACAACGATGCTCTTAATTAAAAGGAAATATAGAGGATAGAAAGATTGAATGCCAATGAGATGACCAAGTATTCATTTTTTTGATTTTCTGTTGAATCCTGCTTATAAAATCTGTACAAAGTAGAGTTACTGTGAGGACAAGGCCTACGTTCCCTGTTGGACATACCTTTCCCACTTACAGCGGCAAATTCCTTCTTAATCTTTGAGGGCTGCTCAAATGCTGCCTTCCCTGAAGTGTCTTTCCTTCCTTGCGGGGGGTGTCACCACCTGTCCTCTGCTGTAGCATTATGCCTCCAGTTTGGCCTACATTTCAGTAGGCATGAGTTTAAATCTTAGCGTGATAAATTGAATAGCTAGGTCATCTTCTGCAAAATATTTAACTTTTTGGAGCCTTTTTTTTTTCCACCTGTGAAATAGAGAGAATAATAATCTCCCGAATAAAGAATAGCCTTTCTTCATTAGAATAGGAAATGAGGAGTAAACATGTAAAATCATTCTGGGGAATAAAGACAATGTAGCAAAAGCATAAAGCTAAAGTAAATGATAAAAAATGAACATTATTCAGCAATAGTTGGCTAGTAAAGTTATAGATTACGCTCTTAAAGCCACAGAGATGGGAAGAAATGAAAATGTGATGCTATTAAGGAGATCAAGTGGAAGCTTTTTTAATGAGACATTTTACTCTTTGAGTTAAGGAGCAATGCCATGCAAAAGGAAGTTAGTAAATTAGTATAAAGGAAGAACATTACTTCTGCAAACAGAGATTGAAAAACAATGTTCAAATGACTACAGTAAAAAAAAAGAAGAAAAAAGAAAAGAATTTCATTTGTCATTAGAGAAAATAAAAAGACTGCTCTTCTTTTAAAAAAAAAAATCAGGCCAATTTTCCTGTACGTTCCTCGGCGGCTGGCTTCTACGATGATTCTGCATGAGGGAGGGGGTACGGGAGACAATTCGGTTGTCCTGCCCAGGTGTAAGCACGTCTTGGTCGGAGGACACACCTGGTGGGAATACTAAGCCTAACTAACAATGGCTTCATAATATGATGTGATTCACCTTTGCAAAAAGGAGAGGCTTCCAACAACCCACGGTCAAATTTTGCATTCCCCCTCCCAGGTAACAAGACCAGGAGACTTGGGGAACTTTGTTGAAAAGGAAGTTTTGAAAAGAAGGGGGCATCTGGTGACCCAGGACACGGCGAAGAGGGAGGCAGGGTGCAGGGTAAGTTACCAACTGGAGAAGGAAACTCTGGAAGGCCACAAAGGGTGACCGAGGAACTCGGTACTTTAAAAATTAATGTATGTAGGACTCAATAAGGGCACTTAGAAGGTATTTGAAAGGAAATGGAAGTCAGAGGTGTCTTGTGGACCAGACACCCAGTCTAAGCTCTGCGGCTGGAGAGGTGCTGTCTTCTCAGCAGAAGGTGAAATCAAGGAAAGGATATTTACTTTGTACCGTGTCTGATGGTCCCAACAGATCTGTAAGTTGGGTGTTATGTGGTTTGCTTTTCAAAATGGACAGACCAAGTCTTGGAGAGGTGCTGTGGGTTGATGGGGGTGAACCTGTGCGGGTCGAAGAGCCAGGGTTTCAACTACGAGGTGTCCACCTTGACCATAGCTTTGCCTCCCCCGTCCCCACCATGACCCCATAAGGGTCTCTGGCAGAGGCTTTGGGAACCACTGAGGGTGGAAAGAAGAGGAGTTGGCCACCATAGCACAAGAAAAGGATGTGAAGGGGGAGAAAAGTGACCAAGATGGAATATTAAGAATAAAGAAATAGTCTCACGCACACACGGATAACAGGCCAAAGGATAAAAACTTATTGTGGGAGAAGAAGAATTAAATAGTAGGCAAGTCCCATGACCACTTTATGGGTTTTGTTTGATGGTTTCATTTGTACCAATTGCTTTTGTTCATACAAGTAAGTATCAATCCTGGTAGGATTTTTTTTTTAAACAAAAGTTCAAGCTCTAAAATTTAAAACATGTGCTACCTATTTTATAAGGAATAATTCAGCAGAATATAAATTTTCTCAATTTCTTTCTTATTTAACTTTCTCTTCTCAGTGTCCCACATTGAACACATTCACACGGGGCTTGCATCTCACGCATGTTTTTTTTTTTCTGTCTCTAAATTTACAAAAAGATTATTCTTCACAAAGTGTCTTAGTTTTTTTTTTTTTGCTTGTTTGTTTTGTTTTGTTTTGTTTTGTTTTTACTCTGGTAAACATACATGTAAGATAAAATCTACCCTCAATGAATTTTAAGCGTACGGTATTATTACCTATACATATATTGTTGTATGCCAGATTTCTAGAACTTTTTCATTTAATTTTAGAGACTAAAACCCCACAGCCATTGGAGAGCAGTTCTCCATTCTCCAATCGGTGGCCCCTGAAAATCCTTTCTACTCTCTGCTTCTAGGAGTTTGACACTTTAGATATCCTATATAAGGGAAATCAGGCGGTTATTTGTTTTTCCACGACTGGCTTATTTCACTTAACATAATTTCCTCAAGATTTATCTATGTTGTAGCCCACGACAGAATTTCCTTCTTTTTTAAAGGCTGAGCAGTATTTCACTGTGGTGGGCACCCCACTTTCTCCACCCATTTATCTCTCAGGGGACACAGAGGTGGTTTCTACCTCTTGGCTATTTGAATAATGCTGCAATGAACACGGGAGTGCAAATATCTTTTTGAAATCCCATTTCCAACTCTTTGGGATAAATACTCAGAAAATGGGGTTGCTGATTATATAGTAGTTCTATTTTTAATGCTTTGAGGGAACTCCATGCTGTTTTTCATGTTACCGGCACCGCTTTGCATTTCTACTAACAGTGCCTAAACATTCTAATTTCTCCACAGACCTTGTCAACACTTGTTACTGCCTTTTCTGTTGTTTTTTGTTTGATTTTTGATAATGGCCATCCTAACAGGTGTGAGGTGAAAACGTGCTGTGGTTTTATTTTGCATTTTCCTGATGGGTGATGTAGAATGTCTTTGCATATTCCCATTGACCATTTGTAGGTTTTCTTAGGAGGAATGTCTATTCAAGTCCTTTGCCCATTTTTAGATTGAGTTGTTAGGTTTTTTTGTTTTGTTTTGTTTTGTTTTTGAGGTTTAGAAGTTTTCTACATATTCTGGGTATTACTTTTTTTTTTATTACATATATGATTTGCAAATATTTTCTCCCATTCTGCAGGTTGCCTTTTCACTTCATGGCTAGTGTCTTTTGATGCACAAGTTTCTAAAATTTTTATGAAGATCAATTTGTCTATTTTCTTCTCTTTTTTTTAAATAGAGAGAGTCCGTATATTAGAGAGTGTCCGTATATTTCACTGGTGTATATGTACGTTTCTTTTGCCAGTTCTGCATTGTTTTGATTACTGTGTTGTTTTGAAATCAGTAGTTTTAAAATTAGGAATTGTAAGTCCTCCAACGTTGTTCTTCTTTTTCAGTTTTGATTTGGCTATTCAAGGTCCCATGAGATTTCCTACAAATTTTAGGATGGATTTTTCTATTTTTGCGAAAAATTTCATTTGAATTTGGATAGGAATTTCATGAAATCTGCAGATCACCTTGGTTACTTTTTAACAATATGGTCTTCTACTTTATAAACACAGAATGTCTTTTCATTCATTTATGTCTTTTTAAATTGCTTTCATAAATGTTTCTTGTTTCCATTGTACAAGCCTTTGACCTCATTAGTTAACCCCTAAGTATTTTATTATTTTTGATGCTATTATAACTGGGATTGTTTTCTTAATTTCCTTTTTGGATTGCTCATTATTAATGGAGAAATACAGTTGATGTTGTGTCCTGCAACTTTACTGAATTCATTTATTAGATCTAAGTTATTTTGCGGGTAATCCTTGGGTTTTTTACATATAAGATCACATCGTCTGTAAACAACACTCACCCCTAGGATGAAACCCTCCCTACAACAGTTCAAGCAGAGGAAAATGAAAATCATCATTCCATGACTGGAAACCAGGCCCTTAGTCTTCATTCAATCAAGACTTACCTGAATTAAGTTCTGTCATTGGAAGTTTTAGTTGTCTTAAGCCAAAAAAAAAAAAATCTCCTTTTTTATTTGAACCAGTTTGAATGGAATTTACTGCAGCCCAAAGCAAAAGCATGATAACCAATAGTCTTCAACTCTGTCACTATAATCAGGACCATATTCTACTGCATAATTATCACCAAACTCAACATGGTTCTTGTCCTCACAGAACTTGTAGTATGTTGAAGAAAAACAGACAAGTAAATAAGAGAAAAGGAATTATACTGAAGACTAGGACTGGGAAAGAGCAAGATATGACAGCACATCTAAAATATAAGTCCAAAGAGTTGTCCAGTGAAGTAGCCCACTAGGAGGTGAGCAAGAATGGAGAAACACAGATTATGCTACTATCTAAGTTTTATTTTATCTCTTCTTCTTCTTCTTCTTCTTCTTCTTCTTCTTCTTCTTCTTCTTCTTCTTCTTCTTCTTCTTCTTCTTCTTCTTCTTCGACAAAGCAAGAGACAAAGGGTGGGGAGGGGCAGAGGGAGAGAGAGAATCTCAAGCAGGCTCCATGCACAGCACACTGGACATAGGGCTCGACACAGGACTTGATCTTATGACCCTGAGACCATGACCTGAGCCAAAACTGGATGCTTGACTGACTGAACCACTAGGGACCCCTCATTTCTTCTTATTCTTTTCTATCATTTTCTCTTATTATTTTCTTGACAATTCCAAGATGATGATATTTGGTTTAAAAAAAAGTTGGAGGAAAAGCAGCTCTTCTTAGTTTTCTAAATTCTAAAGCATTCTCCCATCCTTTTGAAAGGGCCCCTTACTCAGCTACGGGGCACAACCCACTTCAAAATCTTTAAAAAAATTTTTTTTCATGCTTCTGCTAATCAGATAAACTATCAGACTTCTGACTCTGGAAGTCCCTGGTGAATGAAGATTACACGCTACACAGGGACACTATATAAAACATCTTTAGCCACTTCTCACCATAGTTAACACCAGATTCAGATTATTCATGTTTTTACCTTCATTTTCATAATCTCAAACTTATCTTTAACCTTTTTTCTCTTTCTTCCTTCCTTCTTTCTGTCTACTCTTTTCCCTGGCATCACAAGCTCATGCTTGGAGAAATTCAAAGGAAATAAAATCTTGCCAAATATGAAACTGTTTAATAGCAATATCTTTCACTTATTGTATTAAGGTGGATTTTTGTGTTTCAGGCACTATCTAAGCATTTTACACAAATCAACTCATTGCAACAGTCTTATAAGATACATTATCACCAGCCTTATTTTATAAAGAAAGAAATAAAAAAAAAAAGAAATCCAAAGTATTACATTCTCACAGATACAAGTATTGAATCTGGGAGTTGACTTAGACTGTCCAGCTCGAGTCTACATGCCCAGCACTGTCTCATACTGCCTTTATTTAGATATCGTGTATTTAGATATTATGGAGAATTTTTCTTCCCCAGCTTAGACAAACTCAACAAACTTGATGTTTTTTCCAGTGCATTTTCATAAGATTTCGCATCTGATTTTTACTCTGCCATCCTCATGTGCTCTCTATTTTGACTTGAATTCTATTCATCTTCTTAAAATGACAACTTCTAGTGTGGTGAAGTAAAAAATTAATTCCAATATACATATTCTCTGAATTAAGAATGCTCAGTGTATGTAAACCCTATGTGTGGAAATTTCCTCCTCTATGCTTTTTGACTGAAGCTGTTTATTCCCTTTCCATTGTTCCTTTCTACCGCCCACGCTTTTAACTCTATGTCCACCCCAGGGAGATTAGAAATGTTTCTAGCTTTTTCCTTTCTCTCCTTCCTCCCTCCAATGCTCAGAAGTCCTGCTGTCATCATAAGGAAAGAACAGGGAAAAAGCCATTGACACACCTGGGAGTTGAATTTCCTCAGATTGCTCCTAGCATCTGGAGTTGGAATTCAAACTTTTCACTTACATGATTGCTAAATTATTGAGTCTTACAAGCAATTCTCAACGCAGAGAGTCCTGCATCAGAATCACCAACAGTACCTGTTAAGGAGATTCATGGACCTCCCCTCAGACCTACTGAATCAAAATCTCTATGGTGGTGTCCCCAAATCCACATTTTTAAGAAGAAAAATTTAAAACCCAGTGTTACCATTCCTTCCTGGAATTTAAGATTTATTGCATCCTGCAGAAAGAGCGTTTTATGGATGATCCTGGGAACTTGTATAGTGTAACCAATTGAAGGTTAGAGGTTTTGTCATTTGAAATCTCCTCACTGCCTTAGTGGAGATTGGCTCCTGGTAGCTGGATGATTCTTTGTTAAGCGAAGTGATGGATGTGGGAATATTACTTTTGGAAATAAAAGCTTTTTGGAAATAAAAGCTGATGCTATGTTTAGTTATCCTTGTTGTACAGGGAATATATAAGGGTGAGGCAAGGAATATACAAGAGGCAAGGAAAGGAAGACAATTGAAGAAAGGAAATACAAGAAGGAAAGCTAGGTGGCTGGTCTCTGTGCTACTGAGGATGGCCAGCTATGACAGCTTGAAGGAATGGCTAGAGAGACCTGGGGGGAGAGGCATGTGCAAAGGGAATTTTTCAAAGGAAATATTGCATTTAAGGGCATGAAGGATCTCTTTGACTCCATCAATCATCAGGAAAAGTATAAAAACCGTAAGATGCTTGGAGCTGTGGGTTCTCTTGAGAAAGCTGATGATGGTGTGAGTTGCCTCCAGGTTATCACAGGTCAGAGGAGAGTCCACCCACATATGCGAGAAGGCAGCTAGACGTCCTGTGGAATGATGTGTGGATAGTACCTGCAAAGCTATTTGGTACATCCACCAACCCTCCCAGGTCTCCAGGCCACCTGTGTTGTTTTGTATCGTTTGGGGGCTGGGGAAAGAGGTAATGGCCTAGACTGGGAGGTGAACAGGGATTGAGATGAAGAGAGCTAGAAAAAAACTAGGAGTTGAGATTCTGGTGGAAGATGGGGTGACAGCTGTGGTGGGTAAGAGCAGACCATTTTAAATTCAGTAAGATTTCATATACAGTAAATTAGTGACATCTCCACTTAGTCTCGGTTTCTTTGCAGGGTGACATCCCTGAGTGGAAGTGGGGGCTGTTAATAGTTTAGTCCCCTTTGTCCTCAGGGACTGTCTCTTGTCAATGCTCAGTTTTTTAACCCTTGAATTCTTAAAATTTCACGGTCTTAGAAGATCATTGCAAATATCTTCTCCCATTCCATAGGTTGTCCTTTGGTCTGTCGATTGTTTCCTTTGTTGTGCAAAAGCTTTTTATCTTGATGATGTCCTCATAGTTCATTTTTGCTTTTATTTCCCTTGCCTTTGGAGATGTGTCCAGCAAGAAGTTGCTGCGGCTAAGGTCAAAGAGGTTACTGCATATGTTCTCCTCTAGGATTTTGATGGATTCCTGTCTCACATTTAGGTCTTTCATCCATTTTGAGTCTATTTTGTGGATAGTGTAAGAAAATGGTCCAGTTCCATTCTTCTGCATGTAGCTGTCCAATTTCCAAACACCATTGTTGAAGAAACCGTCTTTTTTCCATCGGATATTCTTTCCTGCTTTGTCGAAGATAGTTGACCATAAAATTGACAGTTCATTTCTGTGTTCTCTATTCTGTACCATTGATCTATGTGTCTGTTTCGGTGCCAGTCCCATACTGTCTTGATGATTACAGCTTTGCAATATAGCTTGAAGTCTGGAATTGTGGTGCCACCAGCTTTGGTTTTGTTTTTCAGCATTCCTTTGGCTATTCGGATTTTTTTCTGATTCCATACAAATTTTAGGATTATGTGCTCCAGCTTTGTGAAAAATGTTGATGGTATCTTGTTAGGGATTGTATTGAATATATAGATCGCTCTATGTGGCATAGATATTTTAAGGCTAGTATCCAAAATCTATAAAGAACTTTTTTTTTTCATCCTATGCAGAACAAGACCAACATCCAAAGAACAAATAACTCAATCAAGAAATGGGCAGAAGACACGAACAGACATTTCTCCAAAGAAGACATACACATGGCCAACAGACATGTGAAGAAATGCTCCACATCACTCGGCATGAGGGAAATACAAATCAAAACCACAATGAGATCCCACTTCACACCAGTCAGAATGGCTAAAATGAACAAATCAGGAAATGACAGATGTTGGTGAGGATGTGGAGAAAGGGGAACCCTCTTACACTGTTGGTGGGAATGCAAACTGGTGCAGCCGCTCTGGAAAACTGTGTGGACGTTCCTCAAAAGTTAAAAATAGAGCTACTCTATGACCCAGCAATTGCATTACCAGATATTTACCCCAAAGATACAAAAGTGGTGATCCAAAAGGACACCTGTACCCCAATGCTTACAGCAGCAACGTCCACAATAGCCAAACTATGAAAAGAGCCGAGATGTCCAATGACAGATGAATGGATAAAGAAGATGTGGTCTATATACACAATGGAATACTACGCAGCCATCAAAAAATTGAAATCTTGTCATTTGCAATGGTGTGGATGGAACTAGAAGGCTAAATGAAATAAGTCAATTAGAGAAAGACAATTATCACATGATCTCACTCATGTGGAATTAAGGAAACAGAGAAGCATAGAGGAAGGGAGGGAAAAGTAAAATAAGATGAAATTAGAGAAGGAGACAAACCATAAGAGACTCTTTATCATAGGAAACAAACTGAGGATTGCTGGAAGGGAGGGGGGTGGGGGGATGGGGTAACTGGGTGATGGGCATTAAGGAGGACACGTGATGTGATGAGCACTGGGTATCATATGTAACTGATGAGTCACCGACCTCTACCTCTGAAACTAATAATAGACTATATGTTAATTGAATTAAAAAATATTTTATAGTCTTTAGCTTTCTGTCATGTTCTCTATCTCTCTTTTTTTTTTTCCATATCCAGCCAGTTCTCATCAGGTTGATCCTACCTCTTTTTTTTTTTTAATTTTTAATTTATTTATGATAGTCACAGAGAGAGAAAGAGAGAGAGGCAGAGACACAGGCAGAGGGAGAAGCAGGCTCCACGCACCGGGAGCCCGACTTGGGATTCGATCCCGGGTCTCCAGGATCGCGCCCTGGGCCAAAGGCAGGCGCCAAACCGCTGCGCCACCCAGGGATCCCAATCCTACCTCTTTATTACCTCTTTATCCTCTTATGTCCATTCCTGCTGTAGATAAGGACCAACTACTTATCACCCACTTGGATTCCTACAGTAGCCTTGGTCTCCAGGCTTGTCCCTGTTTCCAATCCACCGGATGCGCTCTGCTCAATGCACAGCCAATTCTCATCATGTTACTCTGCTGTTTACAGCTGCCTGAAGTCTCCCCATCCATTTCAGGTAAAGAACAAACTCCTCGTGGCCTTAAAGACCCTTCAAAAGTCACTCCTGTAACCTCTTCAAGCGCAATTTAAGTCTCCTCCCTAAACGCTAGCTTTCTACACCTGCATCGCATTCTCTCCACCTCTGGGCTTTGGCTCATGTTCTGCTCCCCCCTTGCAGCATCCCTACCCCCCGCACCTCCCCACTTTCACCAGGGTAGCTCATAAGCAACCTCATGTTTTTGGCAGAAAAATACGAGATTCTGAAAACTCTTCTAAGTCTGTGAGATCCCTGTTGCAACGTTCACGAGGGGCTCTCCCGTCTTAACAATACGATTACTACGAGAATTTAACTTGTTAACAGACAATGTGCCAAGCACCGAGTTAGGCCTTAGGAGATAAGATGAGTAAGACATAGCCCCTGCACAGTTCAGGGAGGACAAACGTGACCATATCACAATACGGAAAGTGTTCTGATAGAACTATAACATCACCGGGAAAGTCACAGCCCCCTTTCCTAGGGGAGCTGGGTGAGACTCCACAAATCACACAAATCTTAAGCCCTACTTAAAAAACAAAAGAAAACAAAAGTAGCAGGATCGGCCAGGCAGAGAAGGAAAGAGGAGAAACTAGGTAAAGGGAATATGATATTATTATAGTAACTGGCCTTAACATTTTTATTTCACTTGCTAACACTGCTGCTGCCGCTGCTGCCTTGGCTTTCTCACCATTTGCAAGGCCTTCACCTTAGTTACAGAGAGTGGCACTGTTTAATTTTTCCTCGACACATTTACCTACTTCACAGCTAGGGTAGGGAGTGGTCTTGTGTTGGTGGTTATTCACTGCCTGAGAGTTCCTTGTTCCTTTCTGTGTGGTCACAGACACTTTTGGAAGTCGTCTCATAGATGGTGGCCTATGCAAGTTTTAATCAGCAAAATCACAGCTCTTTCAAAGCTTGCTGACTCCTATATTGTCACCGTGGGAAACTTTTTGCCTCCTGTGTAGACTGAAATGTATATCACATTCGGTGCCGGTGGTTTATTTGGGGCGTTTAGACATATTTACATTTTTGCTTAGGAAAGCATCTTTCTGAACTGTGACTAGAAACTGTGAATACCACTAGGCAACAGATCTTTATAATATTGGCAAGGTTCTCATGTTCACTGTAAGCTCTATTTGAATATCCTCGGGGTTTGTCTGTGGCACATATGTTCTTATTAATTGATTACACATTAATAAAAATGATAGCAAATTAACAGTTGTAGATGATTTTTCCATGGAAATGCTAGCATGATAGAACAGGCTTTGTTAAACTTCTGTTCCATTGAACTCTACCCAAATAGAAATGGTTTAGACTTGCTCTACTTTGAAAATGAGGCAATGGTCTGTGTAAAGTGGCTATAAAAGTAAGTTAAGGCAATTTTCTGCCATTCCTCACCTCACTACGTCTTTCCTCGTGCATTTGATCCTTAAATAAGCTTATTGGTGCAGTTCTTTTTCAACTGCAGCAATAATAACTGACATTATTATTATGAACACGTGTATCACTCATTATGCGCCAGGTAACATTCGGAGCATTTTGTGGGTATCTAATTCTTCATACTTAGGGTAACTCTGTGGTGACCCTATTACGATTCCGCTTTACAGATGAGAAAATTAACCAGGAGAGGTTAGTAATATGCTCAGGGTCACAGAGTTAGTAACTGATGGGGCCGGGATATGAATCCAGACGGCCTCGTCCCAGGGATGGTGAGCTGAAGGACGCTACCTCTTTTTATGGTAGTCATAATAAATATGCTTTTATTCACAATGTCATGGAGGGGGTTGATTGGTTGAAACAATTAGACACAGAGAAACTCGTGCACTCAAAGTCTACCTAGTCTTAAACTGGAAGTAAGGACTTGAGTCACAAGAGGAGCAAGTAGGAGTAAGAATATGGAACTTGTCAAAGCCGCTAACTAACATCCATGGCTGGATTTCCAGTACCAGTCTCAAAGTGTGATATATAGTAGGATTCAACAATTTTAGTTGAATAAATGAAGAGTGAATGAACGACAACTATCGCGCAGGATATAAGATCTCCCAGTTATGTCATTGGTAAGTAGCTCCTTCAGGCTGCTCCTTGAAGTGAGAAAAGAAACTCACAACACTAGCAACTCCCTGTGGTGCCAACATCCAATGGTCCCAAGAGATGGATGGAGGAGAAATGGGAAATGAGAGAACCATGTAGAAACAGCAGCAGTTACATTTCTTCCCCTTGATAAAAGAGAATCGTTACATTTTGAGTGACCTCTGTGCTTAGGCTCCCATCTTTCTTCTTTTCATGCTTTCCTTCCATTAATCTTGCTCTCTTTAAGTTTTTGAATGCTGTGTCCACTTGGAGGAGATTTATCCCAGTTCAATTTTAGAGCTGAAAGAAGCAGGACAAGGGAGCTGACGTCAGGTCTCTGCTAGGGTTAGAGGTGGAAGCAGATTATCTGCCTTCCCCAAGCCTGCACCTGAGCAGCTCACCAACACCAGAGAAAAACACACAACTGACTTTATTTCATTTTACAAGGGCGACAACATAGTTGGACACGCAACAATGCTTGACAGTCTTGTTACAGTTCCCCGACACAGCCATCTTCTCACTTTCTACAACAGTCATGCACTCCTTCTCTTGTTTTGATAAGTCCCTTAAAATATCTGTTCACTCTCAGCCAATCTTAAAATTTCTTTTCATTCTCAGCCAATCAATTCCCTCATATTTATTTTGAGAACCCCAGGAAATCAGACAGACACTGTCTCATCTTCCTCCTGCTAAATCTACCCACCTACTTGTAGGTCAACCCCACTGTCATTGCCCTATTGATGTAAGTGTCCCTACTCTTATCCAAGGCCCTCTTTTACTTAGGATGAGAATCCTCTGCTTATTTCCCTCTTGAGGACTTTGCTTCTGCAATCATTTTCTTCTATTCTTCATAGAAATATTTTCTTCTCTGATAGAACTTCAGTTGGCCTATGAATATGCTCTAACACTTCCTATTCCAAGAAAGAAAAAAAAAGTTTGATGCATACCTCCCTTGAGTGGAAGCCCCATTTTTCTGACCACTTTCATAGTTTTATAGTTAACCTGCAGCTGGTATCTCTCCTTTGCTCACCACGTGTTTCCTCCCCGAAGTCCTCCTTCACAGATCTCAGTCAAATATTCTCATATCCGTGATTTCACTTGAACTCTCAGCAGCCTTCAAGACAGTTGTTACCCTCCCCTTTTTATAGCAAGAGCTAATGGGTGTATCAGTTAACTATTGCTTCATAACACATCACGCTAAAACTCTGTGGCTTAAAATAATTTATTATGGCTCTTGAGTCTATGGGTCTTCTGGGTGGTTTATATGGTCTTCACTCTTCTCATGTGTTTATGGGACGCTGCAGGCAATGGGGCTCTGTTGATTTAGGCTGGATGATGAGGATTGCCTGATTCTAGGGTGGCCTCATCCGGACATTTCAAAATTGGCAGGTTTTCATCCTCTGGCCAACTCTATCCTACTAGTTCTGCTCATCTAGAAAGTAATAGTGCTGAATTATTGGTGGCAGTTCTTGAACTTGTGTGTGTTTGTGTGCTAATATAGAGAAAAAAAAATAAGAAACCTTTTTTCCCTTCTACATTTCTGTAAACTGCATGGCTTTGTTTTTGGATACAATAGAAATGAGTGGGAAGTTAATGGAGTCATTTTTCACTTTGTACTTTCTGATTGTGCCAAGGATCAAAACAAGGACAGCGGAGGATTAAACACATCCACATTATTCCATTTCTGTGTGAAGACCTGTATGAACAGGAAAGTTATTTTAGGATAAGTACACATGCAAAAAAATCAACATTTTTTTTGTGACTGAGAGAGCTGTCATAGATAAGCGAGTTGCCTCTGAAATATGTAAAAACTTCTACATATGTAAAGTAAAACCTGGCAGCTCAGCCATCTGTGAGTGTGAGAGCTCTTGAAAAATGACTCATTCAGTTGGGCAAAGATATGAAACCGTATCTGAATGCAAAACTATGTGAGTTACAGAGAATCTAGAATGCTGAAGATCAGCACATCTTTTTGCCAACATAATGTGTTGAGTTTTTCCATTGTTTTTGATTCTTGGGCTGGTCTAGTAATCAAATTAACATAGGACAGATTAATGGAAGGAAAACAAATTTAATTACACACATAGAGGAGACCCTTAAGAATAGAAGACCCAGGGGCAGTGGGACATTTGAAGCTTAAATGCCATGGTTTTTTTTTTTTTTTTTTAAGTAGGCTCCACACCCAGTTTGGAGCCCAGTGTCAGGCTTGAACTGTTCATGACCTTGAGATCAAGACCTGAGCTGAGATCAAGAGTCGGTCGGACGTGTAACCAACTGAGGCACCCAGGTGCTCTTTAAATGCCATCGTGAACTAAGGAATGAGTTAAGGACCTGGGTCTTCAAAAGGAAGGACAGTGACTCACAGGATAATAAAAAAGAGCAGATGTTTAGTAATTTGATGTCTGTCCTGCCACACAGGTCATTCAGATACAGAAGTTATCTCTTGGTAATAGCTCCCTTTCTGGGCTTGGTCCCCTATCGAGATTCTTTCAGGTGACTTGAGGGATTGGTAAAAGTTTTTCTTGAGTGTGCTGGGTCTTGATTGCCCTCAGCTTAAAATAGTCCACAGGCCAGAGTGGCACACTTTGGGCAGATGTTCTGAAATGCTCCAAGTGTTCAGAATAGATGTGGGGTCATGAAAAAAATTAACAAATACTACAGAAGTCCATGAGAAAAATACAAGTCATGAATACTGTTTTTTACAAATGGTCTGATTTAGTATGTAGAATTGAATATTGAAGGCCCAATACAGATCATTTAGCTGAATGCCATTTTGTGTATTAAAACATTAAAAAAGAACCTGAGACTCAAGAGAGATTGAAGCAAGTTGCCAACGGGAAATAGAGAATATGGGACACAGCCGGGACCAGACATACAGGATAGTGACCCCCCCCCCCCCAGTCTTCATCGCTGTCTTCTGGCCGTGGTAGCCTCTTTACTGGTGAGAGAAATCCTATACCGATTTTAGTGTTTTTATATTGCATTTATACCTAAACTATCATCCTGTCTCCTGTGTAGGCTCAGGAATGTATTATTAACTTATGTGTTCCAAATGTATATTCAAGCTTTTCCTATCCAGAAAATTGATGTCTTGACGATTTTCATGAGACAAAATATTTAAGACATTTTTCATGAGATATTTAAGGCAAATCACAAGGCTGTGTTTTTTAGAATTATCTTTTCACGTGATAATTTCTAAAATATGCAGTTTTGCTCATTGTTTTATGTATCTTACCTCTGTAGGGGTAGTCAAATTCTCCAAATCTGTGTTGAAATGGATATCCTTCATGGTTGCCCTTTATTTTATTTTATTTTTTATTTTATTTTATTTTATTATTTTATTTATTTCATTATTTATTTTTTTTCACCCTGTGTACCAGAAAACATTTATTTTCCCCTGATATTGTCACAAACTTAGTTTAATGAGTTATTTCTTAGTTAAATCCAAATGACCAAATGCCTTTAAGTGTAGATCAGTTGGCAGCAAATTCTTCTAGCTTTCTTTTATCTGAGGCTCTCTTGATTTCCTCCTTAGTCTTCTTTTTCAATTTTTTATTTAAATTCTATTTAGTTAACATAGAGTGTGATACTGGTTTTAAGAGTAGCTTTTAGTGATTCATCATTTCCATATAATACCCAGTGTTCAGCACAAGTGCTCTCCTTAATACCCATCACCCACTTAGCAATGCTCCACCTGTCTCCCTTCTTCAACCCTCACTTTGTTCTCTATAGTAAAGAGTCTCTTAAGGTTTGCATCCCTGTCTCTTTTTATTCCCTTACCCAATGTTCATCTGTTTTGTTTCTTAAATTCCACATGTAAGTGAAATCATTGTCTAACTCTGACTGACTTATTTCACTTGGCATAATACACTCTAGCTCCATCCATGTCATTGCAAATGGCAAGATTTCATTCCTTTTGATGGCTGAGTGATATTCTCTCTATATATATATGTATTTACACACACACACACACACACACACACACACCACCTCTTCTTATCTATTCATCAGTTGGTAAATATTTAGGTTTGTTCCATAATTTGGCTATTGTTGATAATGCTGCTATAAACATCAGGGTGCATATACCTCTTCAAATCAGTGTTTTTATCTGCATTTTAAGGAGGAAACTTTACTTGATGCCTTACCTCCATTTTCCCCCCCAAAATAAAGGACATTGTTCTTAAGAAAAGTTGATACCTTTTAGTCATTTATTGGGGAATCAGTTCTCTTTCTGGCAAATAGGGAAATCCATCACATGAAATAATAATTAATAATAATAATACTAATAAATTTATTAATTAATAAAAACCTAACCTAACTGTTCAGTTTTCCTTGCTCAAAAGGCTGGGAAAAACCAATGAAATAAAATTTTTCTTCTATTTATCTAATGTCGATATGGAATTGAATATTTCTCAGATTCAAAACTATACAGTAAAGTTTTAATTTTGTCTAGAGAGGGAAACCTAACTCCAATTTAGAGTAATCTAAAACAATGATCAGTTAGAATAATTTCAGTTTATATTTGGAATTGAATATATGAATAGTTTAGTAACAATTAAAATTTACCAATTAAATTTTATTTAGACTGGAGATAAAATTTATCTGCATATGTTATTGGAAGATCAGAGTATTCAGGATTCTTAATGATGTAAATATGTAAATATGTAAAACTTTTCAGGGAGGTAACATGGTAAGTAATGAAGGGTGGGGACATTGGAGTCATTGGACTGATGGGAAGTCCCCTGTCACTGTTACTCAAGCAATCCAAGCAAGTTCCTTAATTTTTATTTCCCATTTTGTAAAACTGGGGTGCTAACACTACCCACCACAATGGGATAGAGATAATTTGACATCGTATCTAAAATGCCTGGTATTTAATGAGAATTTAGCTATTACTGTTTAGATGGCTAGGCTAACAGCGTACCAGCTGCATCAGTTTGGGGAGCTGATATAATCAAGTACCACACAGACTGGATAGCTTATAAATAACAGAAAAGATTATTTTTCTTTGTTCTAGAGCCTGGAAGTCTGAGATCAGGGTGTGAGAATGGTCGGGTTCTGGTGAGAACCCTCTTCCAGGTTGCAGACTGCCAACTTCTCCTATCCTCACATGATAGAGAGTGAGTGAACTAGCTCTCTGTCCTCTTCTTATAGAGGCACTAATTTCAGACATGAGGGCTCTGCTCTCATGACTTAACCACCTACCAAAATGCCCACTTCCAAATACCGTGACCCTGGGGATTAGGTTTCAACATATAAATTTTGGGGAGACACAAATGTTCTATTCATAACACATACCATCTGGGAGTTTTTTAATTTTTTTCTGTTTGTTTGTTTTCAAGCCTAAACATTTATGCCAGCAGCTCATTTAATTATCATTTACTTTTTTCTTTTAAAAAATAATAAGTTGAAAGAGAAGAATATATGATTAATTGAAGGTAGGCAGAAAGGATGGTTACATAACCAACCTATTAATCTTTCTCTATCATCTATATCTATCTATCATCTATCTAATATTTATCACTTATCTGTTACATTTTTACTATTCTTCTTTGTACTGGTGGTAGCATCTTGCTGGTTTCCTATTGATTAGTGATTTAAATAAAATCTTTGACCTCTGTTCATCTTATACCTATATGAGATATAAATCTTCTTTTAAAAATGATCTCTTAACAACTACACAAAGAAAACATTTTGTAAATTGCTAAAAAGAAGCATTTTTTTTAAACCTCATACTCACTAAAAAGTGGCTAGGTTCATGTTTTTCTGCCAAGTGTCAGAAAAATATGTTACTCTGTATGCTTGATTTACTCCAAGTTAAATGACAAGTCATGCCTGTTACCAAGAAAGATATAACAACTTTTTGTTTGTTTGCTTTTAAATTCAGTGCTCATGTGTGAATTATGTCACACTGAAATCTGTAGATGTAAATGGAAATTTAAGATTTACATTTCAAATTTCTTAATATAAACATGGAACCACAAGCAGCCAGGTGGCATGCATATACCCTTTATTGAAGAGTAGGGCGCATGTTTAGTTGGTGGCTCTGTAGTTTACATGGATCTCCGGGTTCACATCACAAACAATGTTCAAAAGCTGTTTCAACACACTTTCCATGTATTTGTTGTAGCTTCCATTCAGTTCTTTTATCTTCCCTAGTGTTTGCTCTTCTATTTCTTCTGAGACATTACTTTGAGAGCCCATTATCTAACAAAATAAAACACACAGAATTCACCACACTACACATCGTACTAAAGTATAATTGCTTTACTAAACTTGTTTTGGCTTATTTATTAATGCTTTTTCTTTGGGGTACACATTGTGTATTATTTTTCCAGAACTTTCTTAGAGAATGGAGATAGTCACAAATATCCTAAGTGGGATGGATAAACGTTCCCAAAAACGAAAGGTAACCATGGTCAGTTACTTGTGCTTTGAGGCTGGTCTCCACACAGCACAAATGGAAGGCACATTCACATTCATTATACCCTACTTGGAAGTGTTTTCATGTATTACATTTGTCATTATTTGAAATAGTTGCAATTTGGTTCCTGTATGTTCCCCATTGCTTATTTTTCTGAATTAAAAGTCTGGAGAATGAAGTTGAAAGACACCATTAAACCCATTTTGCTGGTTTTTAAAGAGCAAATAACTGGTTTGCCAATTTTCAAAATATATCATCTAAACTGAGTATTGTCTTTCAGGAAAATACAGTTATAGCATGTCCAGGAAGACACTTCGACATGCATGGGTATCTCTTTTGGGGTAATAGGTATAATTTAGTAATTTTTAATATAAATTGATTTTCTTTCAACTTAAGATATACTTGTCCATTTGGTGACATTATATTTTTAGATGCAGTTTAATATATCTTTCTGGTTGCTCTTTCATCCGCAGGGATTCCCAGTATTTCCCATTATCTCCAAGAGATTTGCCCAAAATACAATTTCGAAAGGGAATTACCAATTTAAAGGGATTCTGCAGTGAAGGCTTTTGTAAAGCTATCCTTTGCTAAAGCAAATAATCAGCTCCTAATTTATCTCCTCTGTAAACTCAGCCTTTCTTAAACATGGTATTGTTAAGGCGACACAGCTGGTTTTTGTTTGTTTTTCTCTTCTGTGAGTGTTTACACACAAGGAAGGTATGCATTTAGTTCAATCCCTGAGACTCCACTAACATTGACTTCTATGTCAGGGTTGTTAGACTATTCTAAATTCTAGAATTCACATTATCTTTCTGGGTCCTAAACTTGAAATCAAATGCGATTGAGGCCATCAGGTTCAAGTTCTCTTCTGTTTATGCTCCATGCAATAAGGGCTTCCCAGTTCAAAGAAAATCACTTAAGGAAATAGAGCTTCTAAGACATCAAATAACTTTTATAAAATAACATTTTGATAAGTGAGAATACAAGGAGCAGAGACATATGGACTGAATTTCCCTCGCTAGGAAGAAGTTTAAAAATGGAAGAGAACTACTTACCAAAATAATCTTACCAAAATCTATTTTTTTTTCTTCTGAATTCACTATCTTAAATGAGATTCTACCAAACTCAAAAAAAAAAAAAAAAAAAAAAAAAGAAGTCTTAAACCCAATGTCTTTAGTGTTGAAAAATTTAGAAGACAAACTATTATAAAGTTATTATAGCAGTGTTAAAAATAGCCATTATTAGGCTAGATTGCTGCAACTATCTTGTAGGACCTTGGAAAAGTTCATTTCAACCTTAAGTTCTTTATCTCAGCATTGTCCATTAGAAATGTGATATGACCTACAAAGCAAGCCCTAGAAGTAAGTTTTTAAAAGATTTTATTTATTTATTTGAGAGAAAGAGAGGGAGAGAGAAAGAGAGCATGCCCTACTGATCGAGGAGCCTGCCTCATGATCCTGAGAACATGACCTAAGTCGAAATCAAAGACTCAGTCACCTGAGCCACCCAGGCGCCCCAACAGGTCATATAACTAATTTTAAATTTTTACACAGCCACGTTAGAAAGGTAAAGGAAGTTGGTAAATTAATTTAAATAATATATTTTATTTAACCTGATATATTCTTACTATTATTATTTTGATGTACAATAAACATAAAAATTATTGCATTATTGTTTTTCATTCCCAATTTTTGTAATCTGGTGTGACTTTACACTTACAGAACATCTTCATGGGGAGTAGCTACATTTCTTTTTTTTTTAAATTTAATTTAATTTAAATTCAATTAACTCACATATATTATTAATTTCAGAGGGTAGAGGTCAGTGATTCAGCAGTTGTATATGACACCCAATTCTCATCACATCATGTGCCCTCCTTGATGCCCATCACCCAGTCATCCCACCCCCATGGACTAGCTACATTTTGAAAGTTCTTCAGCAATATGTGAAATGGCCACCATTTTTGACAGTGTAGCTCTAATGCTAATGGTAGCTACTGCTATTAGCGGTATTCTTCATGTACTTTTCTAAGACAACATGATGATTTTCTGAAAGGATTATAGTCAAGATGGTACATTTCGAGGAACTTAGCACTGAGCAACTAATCAGTAAATGTCAGTGATTATTGTTTTGAGTTTTCACTGCTTGTGTTGCTTCTGCTTTTTAATTTTTAATCCATTTTACACTTTCAGAAATACTGGAATACCCTTAAAAAGTAGCCCAAAGTTCATGTTTCATCCTGATTAATTAAATATAATATTATTTTTGAGTTCATTTGATGTGCAATAATTTGATTTTCTACAGTGTTTCCTAGACATTACAATACCAGGACCAACCATATACTGTTTTATTTTTTTCACTTTATTTTTAAATTTTAGCTCCAGTATAGTTCACATACAGTGTTATATTAATTTCAGGTGTACTCTACAATGATTCTCCAATTCTGTATATTACTCAGTTCTCATTAAGATAATTGTACTCTTAACACCCTTCACTATTTCACTCATCCATCCACCTACCCATCCTCTGGTACTGTATACTATTTTATTTTATTATTTTATTTTTTTCCATATACTATTTTATTTTATTTTTTAAAGATTTTATTTATTTATTCATGAGAGACACACAGAGAGAGGCAGAGACACAGGCAGAGGCTCCCTGCATGGAGCCTGACATGGGACTTGATCCCGGGTCTCCAGGATCGCATCCTGGGCTGAAGGCAGTGCTAAGCCGCTGAGCCACCCGGGCTGCCCTCCATATACTATTTTAAATGGAGTTCTTCAGGAAGAATTCCATACCTTGATATATGTAGATAGCGTTGATTTAAGCCATACAGGAAAGTAAAGGAATGAACATAACCTGCACAAAGGATCAATCGCCTTGTCCACTGATGTTTTCTAAGTGTTTCAAATGCTGCCTGAAGCATCATAGATGCTCAATGCTTATTTGTTGAACTGAATAGACTGATCAAAACTCTAGGCATCATCATAGAGAACTTATTACCTATGTTCTGTTGCTCTTGTTGGCAGAAGCCTGCTATCTGAATGTTTGGGACACGAAGTAAATTAGCAGTTGATAATTGTGTGACACGGGGTGGTGCATTTTGTCAAAGGGACTCCTCCCTGTTGTCAAAACTGCAATGTTGAGATTGATGCATATAGATTTAAAGCTAAATGACTTATGAGGTTGGTAAAATCTTTCAACATTCAATATGTTACTTTACAAATTGTTCAAATGTTCCTGTTCAAGAGAAAACAGAGAGAGGCACTTGGGTGGCTCAATCGGTTAAGCTTCTGACTCTTGGTTTGGCTCAGGTCATGATCTCATGGGTCTTACATTGGGCTTCCCATTCAGTGGGGAGTTTGGTTAGAGATTCTCTCCCTCTGCCCCTCTCCCCACTCTCTCTCTCTTTCTCTCATAATTCTCTTTCTCTCTCTAAAATAAAATAAATACCCCTCCCCCTTTTTTTTAAAGAAAGAGAAAACAGATTCAGGTTCAAGTCCAATTATCATAAGCAGAACACAGTTTTGCATTCTCAGTCTATGTTTGCTTCGAGGAAACAAAATGTTTTCATGATATAAATTCAGGAAGAAAGATTAAAGATCCAAAAATCTTCAGTATGCCCCAGGCAACCGTTTTCATGTCTTCTGTTTAGACTCATGGTCCATCTAACTTCTACTTACATTAACAATAGATTTTGTGTTTCCACTGTTGTCCAGATTTCCTTGTAGCAGTGTAATATCTTCTTTAGTAGAAGAAATTATATGTGGTAGCAATGATAAGCAAGTGATAAGTAAATCCTTGAAACAATATTTGTTGTTATACAACCCACTTTGGGATACCTGCTTCTGTTGATATGTCAGGGGAATTGAAAGAACACATACATTAACGAGTGCTAAGACACAACTAAAAAAAGTAGCATCGAGGTGTCTCACCCACAGCAGGCAGAAAACTGGCTTCTTGGGTCTCCTCCCAGACCTCCTACTTGCCCTGGGTTAATGATGATGGGATTTAACAGGAACAGCAATATGTCTGACATATGGAGGTCATGCCAAGGAAAGAGTATCTTGTACTAATGGTTTTACAATATGCTTGAAGTAGCGGAGGCCTAAACATGTTGACCTTTCTATGTGAGCTTTTGATCAACTAGCTGGAAAATTGGCTTAGAGCTCCAATTATGGGAGCAATGAAGAGTTTTAATTATTTTCCAAAGCAGAGAACAAATATCCTGAACCAGATTTACATCTTATGAGATCCTTCTGGAGAAATGATATTTCAAGAGATTTGCCCCAGCTACTTTCTAAAATTACGATCAGTTTTGTCATTACTTAAAAATAGAAATGGGTACATCGGAAATATTTGGCATAGAAAAATAAATTTTAGTATTAAGGATGGTTAGTATTGATGATTAGTATTAAGGTTAGTATTAAGGTTAGTATTAAGGATGACTGTTTCCTCAGGTCCCAATATGTCATGGGTCATGACAGGACTCAATACGAAAGATAAAGGCACAGAAGAAATGTTAGTTACCCTATACTCTCAATGAATATTTATTGTGTACTTACTATGGAGCAGACACAGCTGGGGAAAGTAACAGAACAAAACATAGAACCTGCCATTTCGGTGCTTATAGTTCAGAAGGAAAGATAGGCAATAAGTAAAAAATGTAAATATTTAATATATCTAGTAGTGATACATGGTAGGATTATAATGGGGGAATCCCTTTCTTAATGGAAGACACAGCTTTAAGTAAGGTGTTCAGAAAGGAGAGTTAACAAAGGAACAGAGATGAAAAGATGACTATGTCTAAAAGAAGATGATTCCAGGGAGCAAATATAACATGTGCAAAGGTGCAGTTGGCAGTGGTGTGCTCAGTCTGTTTGAGGAAGAAGGAAGATAGGGATGGCTGGAGTAGAGCAAGTAGAGACAAAAGTAGTAGAAAATGTTACAAATGACCAAAGTAGATCTTGTTGCACATTGCTGAAAAGTGTTCTTGTATTTCCTTATGATTTCCTTTTCAATTGGCTGACTTCTTTCAATAAATCTTTCATGTGAATATAAAGAAATGCCTTTTCCCTACATTAGCATTTAAAAAATATCTGTGGTTCATAGTAAAAAGTAAGTGCATGACATTTCCAGAAGTGACAAGGGCCGATCATGGAGGGCTGAATGCACATGTATAGACTTAGGAGTTTATGATTCCTTCGTAAAAACACTGATAAGAAGAATTTATTTTAGCTGAGTGGTCCACTTTGTTCTAGGAAGGACTTTTTATGTTAAGAAAGAGCCCACAGGAAAAGTTTTTCCTGCCGTGGGGTTCAATTTACCTCCACCAGCCCTGGATCCACTCCCACTGAAATAAACGTTGTAAATAAGGGGATTTCCAAAGTGCTCGTGGTTCACCTTACAGTGTCAGGCTTTATTTATGTTTCTACTGAGGGGGAAAAAAAAAACCATATCAAATGACCTTTAGTTTGTAACACATGGAATTTAATAATTTTTTTTTAGTCCATGTTGCAACACAGACGGGAGGATGTTGGTTCTGAAAATTTCATGCATTTATTATTATTTTTAACTGTAAACTGTAGATATTTTTAAAATGCTACTGGGGGAAAATCCTTTTAAAATATGTTCTTTTTTAATAAAAAGATTTTTATGGATTTATTCATGAGAGACACAGAGAGAGAGGCAGAGACATAGGCAGAGGGAGAAGCAGGCTCCATGCAGGGAGCCCGATGTGGGGCTCCATCCCAGGACCCCGGGATCACGCCCTGAGCTGAAGGCAGACACTCAACCACTGAGCCATTTAGGTGTCCCTAAAAATATTTTCATGAATGATTTGTTGAAAGAAGCCAGACAATTGAAAAGAAAATAAAAAAAAAAAATACCAGAAGACTTTTCAGCACCATGCAACAGTACTACTTTGGTCGTGTGTAAATCTTGAATTCACCAGAGAAGATCTGTCCTGAAAAACTCATTCTAGAACAGTGCGCAGCACTTTTTATTGATTGTAGTAGTATAAACACTATAAACAACAACAAAAAAATATGTTTTCTGAAGTGTTTTCCTTAATAAAATGTGTTAGCCAATCATCTGTGGTGGGAATAATACTTTAAGTAGGCCCTTCCATTTGGATATTTGAAAATATGATTTTTAAGGTGTGTTGTATATTAGATATTAACTATTGATGGACACTTTCTACGCAAATGCCAAGGCCTTGAAAATGGAAATGTAAAATCAGTAATTCTGTAATGTGTTAGATTTAGTTTGATGTTGAGGCTTCGTTGAATTGCACCTGCTCAATCCAGTATATTTTTCCCCCCTTGATATTATAATCTACGCTGCATAAAAAAAGCTGTGCTCACTTTCTTACTTACCTTGGATTGTTTCAGTCTAAACTCCTTATCTCTCTGCATTCTGTACTGGTCGATTTCTGCCATGGCTTCTTCTTTAGCTTGCTTCAGTCGCTTCTCTTTTCCTGAACATTAACAGTGGCATAGAAGAAATGTATTTTTTAAAAAATAGACATTGAATTTCAAACTTGATTTGTAAAAAAAAAAAAAAAAAAAAAAAAGGTGATGTACATTACTGATAAATTTTTCTAAAATGGCCAACTTCATTAAAAAACAATATTGAAAAATAGCTTAGTTTGTCAATTGGGTTTTCTAGAACGTGGAACTGACAACTTTCTTTCGCGCTTGCATGTTTAAGTAAAATATCTGCACATTTACTCACAGCAGTCACAGCCAGATAACAGATTTTAGCTGTCACTTATTCGAAAAGACATTATTTGGTCAGATTTTCTGTCCTGATTTGCTGCCAGGAATCCTTCAGTCCACACCAACTGGATCCTATTTAACACTGGCAGATCTCCAAAAGCACTGCAAACATGCAACTCAGACTCTATCAAACCGACTTACAATTTTTTAAAGCGTTTTATTGGGATTTTTTTTCTTAGCATTTTGTTGACTCTAGAATGTCTGATTAAGCCCCACAGCACATCAAAGTAGGCATTTTTTTGTAGTAGCTTTCTCTGAGGGGGACTTGAAAGTGGCTGTAAAACCAATTGTTTTTAATGGTTGGGAGATTTAGTTAAATAGCTCTCTTTTCTTTTATTAATAGCAAAGGTGTAAGCCTTAAGCCAGCAGACAGCAATGCAGATGAAAGTTTCAGACAAATACAATGCTGCGGGGATCATTAAGCACATGACGTTTTTTCTGACAACCAGAGTAAATTTGGGGGCTTATAGACTGATATTAATTGCTGCTATGCCCCCACCACCCACCACCTTCAGGGGGTTAGGTACTAATGCTTTGTGATCATTAAAACTTTAAAGAAACTCTAAACCATATTAAAAAAAAATTTATCTGATTCTATTGTCCTTCAGTTTCAGTTAAATGCCTTTATTCTTTTGCTTGTTTAACATTCTCTGATAATGTCTCAAGCTATTGTTTATAACTTTGGTCAACTGTTATGTTGTGTAGACTTTGAACTAAATAAATGTGTTTTCATTGAGTAGCATAAAAGAAAACCTTAACATAAACTTCTGTTCTCCACATACATGTTTTAATATGCCTTTATTTTTATAGATCTTTGTAGTATTTGAATGTAAATGGTTTCTAAATTTCTTTTCCTGCTAGGCATGAGTTGCTTTGCTAGTCGCTGTATCTATCTATCTATCTATCTATCTATCTATCTATCTATCATCTAGTAAAGATAAATTCACTGAGTTATAAATTGGCATGTGTCTTTCTTAATACCTATTGTCCTTGAACAGAACCAAGTACATCTCATTCAGAACAGATATTTAGCTTTGTATTTACTCCCCATAAAATCCAAGATCTGCTGAAAATTAGTGCTCTTGTGGTGCTTGAGGCTTAATGGAACATTAACAGCAATGCTTACTTTTTTCCTACTTAATTAATGCTCATTAGCATTTTATATATACAGATTCCTTCATGCTCTATATTTCTAACTATTTTGTGTCAACCAAACACATTCTATTCACACAAATACATCATATGATAGGAGGGGAAACTATTCCTTGATCCCCAGCTCTCCCTCTTACCACTGCTGGTCATTAACATTAGGACAAAAATATACTTAAGATGTATTGACATTTTCCTAGTAATAATGGGTTGTAAGATACATAATCACCTTATAAATTAGTTTAACAACTCTCCATGTTAATTACATAATATGTAAAAATAATGGTTTCAAAATCACAACTCTGCTACATTAAAAATAATAACAATAATAACAGGAAAACCTCTGTGTGCCCCATCCCTGAGCAGAATCCATGCTCCACTCAAAAGGCTGTATATCAGCTCCATCCCACAGTGACAGGCTCAGAGTATGTCTGTGATTCCCCCGTCATGGCACCAGTCACCTGCTGGTTCTCATTCAATTAAATAGGAGAGCCACAGGGAAATTGCTGCTGGCACAGCCATTTTCTGGACAGACTCAGCAGCTGCCACTGTGTGAGAGCCTGCATATGCTACACCTGATTTAATCCAGTGGAAGAAACTGGAGCCTAAAGCCTGCTGTTTCACTGGAAGTGAAGCAAAATGCATGCATCAAATCAGCTCATATTAACCTCTAGCTTGCTTCTCTGTCTCTGTATGAAGATTTCTAAATTTTAATATTATACCTCTTTCCTCTTAAGCATTAAAAATATGGCTGCTGTGACCCCAAAAGCACTTAGGCTTATATTCTTATGTCTCAATACTTTCTGTATCAAACATGGGGGGGGGGGACCATATGGAACAGTCCAGATATTAAATATGACAATCAAATATTTGGTCCCAAAGTTCCTACAAGGTCCTCGATGCTTATCAGACCAAATGTTCTAATGTTTGGTTTAGAAAATGCGGTTATCTTATGCATAGTGATTTTAAATACTACTAAAGCAGGTGCTCCAGAGCAGTGCAGGAAAGGACGGTTTTGATTTGTCCATCCATCATTCATTCAATGTTTACTGAACATCTACTGTATTCGGCATGGGGCTACCAACAGAGGATAGAGAAATGCATATGATATGGTCCTTTCCTCCAGTTGGCATAAATACAGTGTAATTTGGAAATGTGTACACGATACTCTGGCTTTCCAAAAGGAAAATATAAAATACATAAAATTGTGAAGAATACATGTAATCAAGTATGAAAGCAATGGAACACATATTTTGGTCCTACTTTTTCCATGGCAGTTAAAAATCACAAATTTATGGAAATTTGCATTACTTAAATTCTAGACAACCTGTGCTTGCCGTTCATCTCAATAGTCATGTTATGGCTTATGTTTTTATGGTAAATCAAAAATATAAACTGGAATCAGATATGTAGAGTGAGGGTCAGAGGAGCCTGTCAAGGGAGGTCAGGGAAGACTTCTCAAGAAGGAAGGAAGGATAGAGATGAACGGACTTTTTAGGCAGGACAGCAATGAGGACAAATAGTCCACTTTGGAGATTAAAGCAAGGAAGGGAGACCCTTTCTAAGACAATTTTGGACACTCTTTGCAAACACCTGCACCTTAATAACACCATTCATTTTTACACATGCGTCTTGTCATACAAGTATGTCTTATGCTCAACATGCCCTTATTGAGATATTTTACAGGAAACTTTGTGGGAAGGAAAGAGAAGGAAAGTTGTTTGATTTCCAGGTGATTTGTGGGGTAAAAATGAAAAAATTTTGGGTTAAAACCAAACTTTCTGTGAAAATAGGAAGAAGGTGTTGATGCTCAAGTATGGACTCTTCTTGGCTTTTTGGTTAGGAGAGGCCAAGTGAATTGAATGTCCCAAATGCAAAAGAGCCCTTGAGACACAGAGAACCCTTTTCTGTTGACTGGATTATTCAATTGGTTCTGGAATCTTTTTGTGACGAGAAAGATGAGTTTCATCTCTCATTTTAAAAGAGAATCAAAATTATACATGAGGCACAACTACAGTGAGACATTAGAAGCCTTATAACTCTGAGCCTGAGTTTTCTCGTTTATAAAACAGATTTAATAATCTGTTGCAATGAATCATTACACGTATTAGGAAAAAAATATAAATAAAATGCTTGACAAGGAACATCTATTTGATTCTTTTTAATCATTATTAGGAAAATAAGCCCAGTTTCCAGGGACCTTTGTTAGGGACAAAGACAATGAATACACCGTGAGTTGGAGGAACGGAGCTCAGACTGTCACTAGAAAAGCCTCTTTAGGCTTCCCTGAGGACGTCTAAATAGAGGTATTGAGAGCATCTGGACAGACAAGTTTGGATCCAGAAGCAAGTTCTGAAATCAAGACAGAGATCTGCATGTCAGTCCTCTGGGTTTGTGAATGTGCTCGTCATATCAGTGGGATTTGTACTGAAACCAAAAGAGAATGTACCGAAGGAAGAGGAAAAAAGAGCTAGGGTCTCAATCTGGGGAGATGCCAACATTCGAGAGATGAAAAAAGGAGGAGGACCCTCAGGAAGAGCCTGAGAGTTAGTGGTCAGAGAAGTAGGGGAAACCAAAAGAACATTCAACAAGGATGTGGCCAACCGTGTCAAATGCTACAGAGAATGGAAAAAAGAGACATTTCAACAACCACTATTATGAATATCCTCTATGTGCCACACACTGTTTCTAGATCTATAAATACATCAGTGAAAACCATAAACAGGCAAACTTTCTTTTCTCATGGAGCTTGTATTCTGAACATATTAAAGGGAGATAAGAAACAAGTAGTAGATGATATGATATAGATAACAAGTACTAAGAAGAAAGAAGGAGAGATAGACCGTGGGTGCTAATCTAGGTAAGTCATGTCTTTTGGATGAAGTGATATATGAGCAGAGACCTGAGGAATAAGACAATTAACCATGCGAGTATCTAAAGGGGAAGAACATTCCAAGCAGGGCCAACAGCAGATGCAAAAACCTTTGACGCGCTCAAGAAACAGGAAACACTCTATAGTGGCTGGAACAAAGCGAACAAGATGATTGAATGTTGGGAGATGATATCAGAGGGGTAGCAGTGGGACGAGGTCAACGGAGCTCACGGGGCACGATAAAGCTTTTGTTCCTTGAAATGCTAAATTCATGAAAGGGTCTTAGCAAAGCTGTGGCATGATACTTTATGTGATTGAAAAGGATTTCTTTGACCGGCATGGTGAGAATAGATTGTTAAGGGCAAAGGAGAAAGAGAGGGAACACCAGTTAGAAATCCATTGCAATAGTTCAGATAAATGTTAATGATTGCTGGAAATAGTAAATAGCGGAGGAATTTGTGAGAACTTATATTTACTTCGAAGGCAGAATCAATGGATAAACATGAGAGGCAGAGATGATGGTGACTCCAACATCTTATTTTGGGAGTAGAGTCAAGAATGCAGTTTAACTGAGATGCCTGTTGAACTTCTTGTGGCAACGGTGAGGGGGCTGATGTTTACACGAATCTGGAGATTAAGGAAGCCATGAGGGCTGGAAATAGCACGTTTAGGAATCATCATTCATGCAGCTGGTGTTTTGAGCCGTGGGATGAGATGTGATCGCAGATACCTCCAGATATAGAAGAAAACAGGTCCAAGTTGGGATCTCAACTGTAGAGATTGGAAAGATGACAGGAAAGTCCAGTATAATATACACCATGAGAGTGGTGTCCCAAAGTCAAATGAAGGAAGAGTTTCAAAGATAAAAGAGGGGTCCAGTTGTGACTGAGATATTCAATTAATAAAAGCGCGAGCAATGTTTGTGGTCTCGGCAAAGGCAGCTTCGGTGGAGCCATAGGGGCAAAAGTCTGATTAAAGAGGGTATTACGCTAAGTGAAATCAGTCGAACAGAGAATGACAAAAACCATATGATTTCACTCAGATATGGAATCTAAAAAAAAAAACCCCACATAAATGAATAAATAAACAAAAAGCAGAATTAGACCTACAAGGAACAAAATGATGGTGGCCAGAGGGGTGGGTGGGGTAGGTGGATGGACAAAATGGGTGAAGGGGAAGGAGACATACAGGTTCCCAGGTGCATATGTCCCGAGAATGAAAGGCACAGTTAAGAATCTAGTCAATAATACTGTGACAGCCCTGTGCGGGGACAGACGGTAGCTCCACGTGTGAGCACAGCATAACGTATAGAGAAGTTGAATCACTATATTCTCACCTGAAACTAATGTAACATTGTGTGGTCATGACACTCAAATAAAAGAAAATCAATGAAAAATGGAATAAACAAACATAAACACAGGGAGTGCAGGCAACTTCGGTGAGAAGTTTTCACTTACACAGGGGGACAGAGAAGGTAAAGCTTCGAGACTGTGACGTGGATCTGACAATTAGGAAATGTTGTGAGTCGAACTGCATCCTTCAAAAGGATCTGTTTAAGTCCTGACCCCTGGTCCCTGTGAATGTGACCTTACTTGGAAATCAGGTGTTTGGGGGAGTAATCCAGTTAAGAGGAGGTCACCCTGAATTAAGGTGGGGCCTACATCTGCTGCCTCGTGTCCTTATCAAGAGGGAGATTTGGACATAGAGACATAGAGGCATAGAGAAGACACGTAAGGAAGAAGGTCTGTAGTGACAGAGACAAAGATTCCAATGATGCAGCTGCAAACCAAGGATTGCCAAGGCTTGCTGGCCATCATGGGAAGCCAGGAGAGGGGCGTGACACGGTTTCCCCCTGAGTGCCTCCAGCCAGGGACCAATCCCGTAGGCCCCTTGGTTGGGACTTCGGGCCTCCACAACTGTGAGATAATCCCCTTCCGTTGTTTTAAGGCATCTTGTCTGTGATAATTGTTACAGAAGCCCTCTGGACCTAATACGGAGGCTGACTGAGGCCGACCACAGTGTCCCCTGAGCACTGGAAGCAAAGCCAGATACCCGAGGGTGCGAGGCGGAGTGGGGACCCAAGTGAAGGAGCCACCTGACAAAAACAGGCATAACCAGGACAGAGGAGACCTTGACTTGGTTTTGAAAACAAAGAAAAGACTTTGTGGGAGTGTCTGGAGATTTCTATTTGGGACTAACGCTCATTTTTGTTCTGTTACACCACGCAGAAGAGTAATAATAGCTTTTCTTGGCTTTGGGGAACTGTTGATATTATGATAAAACCAATGTGGTTCAATGATTGATTTGTTCCACTACAAACCTTGGAAAAAGTAATGTCACCAGAAAAGCGACCTCTCTTTTGGTGATTGTTACAGAGCTTCTCTGCTGACCCTAATCTCTCGTTTCCTATCTTTGCTCTCTAGGTGTTTCCCGTGCTATTCTTTGTATTTGTATTTTCCTTATTCAAAAACAATCCTAGGTGGTTTTGTGTAGGTCCTGCCTGGATTGGATATAATCAAATGCTATTATGAGATGAAAATGTTCTGTGGCTATTATTTTAATACGACCCACTTGAAGAATTGAAAGTCCAGTATACTTACAAATACCCCATTAGTCTGCGGACTGCAAAGAAAGAGAAAAAATTTACAAGCCTACAAAACACACAAGACAGGGCCATGAAATTCTAATATGGCAACTTTTATTTTATTAGTTTATTAAAAGTCATGTCTTCATGAACCAAAGCATTCCCTTGCATAGAGGAGAATTTATGAAATTGAATCAAGGTGCTTGTTTAAGCAATTTGGAATATCTGCATATTTGGAAACAAATAGGCAACTGGCTGATTTAAAAAATATTGGTGGCTCGCATCTTATAGACCCACACAAATGAATCCCCCCCACTGTATTAGCTGACCTATTATCGAAGTGGTCAAAATAGCATCTTAAGCATTTATTTTGCATTTGTGCAAAATAATTCAATGAGGTCCTCCTAGAAGGCTGAGCTTAAGAGATCAGTTGGACTCTTATTTTGCTGTACTTTTCAACAGAATTGTTGAATATATATCTTACATTTTTATTTAAAAAAGAGAGTATGAAACTCAGAATTCAACAGAATTCTTTTTAGTAAGTAATGGAAGAGTATTCATAGCTCACATGTATCGAGCACCTGCTATGTGCCAAGTGGCGTTTTAAGTCCTTTAGAGGTATTAACTCAAGGAATCATGACAACTCCTTCGGGTAGATACTATTATCTCCATTTTGAGGCTGAGGAAACTGAGTCACAGTGAGGTTGGAAGGTAATCTGGCCAATTCACCCACCACGTAGGAGGCAAAAGCTGGATTCGCGACCCCGCGTAGCAGCTCCAGGAAGATAGCACTGACCATTTTCTAGCTCAGCAGGAAATTCTGGGTGTGTTCTTCACTTTTATGGAGATTGTTGTTTTTAGAAAAATTTAAATATACCAGCTTGTTCGGTTTTTCTCATTTTCGGATTTGAATGTTTACACTGTTTACTCCATCATTTGATCTATATCCTGTAATGCAAGTTGTAATTTTGAGTTAAACACAAACACTATTTTCGGCAGCTGCCAAAGGAGACAGATGGAGCGTCTGTTTATGGGGAAGGCTATGGTTCACCTTTGCAAATAGCTGGAGAAATGGGTTCTTTATGTGTTGTGGAGTCGGGCGCATTTGAGCCCTGATTCGAAAGAACTGTTGAGTGTTCCAAGTTTGCAATGGGTTAAGTGGAATGAATACTGATCTCGTAAAAGGTCATGACTACAAGTAAAAATACCATATATTTGAGAGAAACACAAGTCTCTGTTCCTCCTCTTGATGATGGTATCTTGAATTTCTATTCTAATTTGGACGGGAGTTGTTTAGTTCCCCACACCTGGAGCTCCAGGGCAGGGCTGATGTTTTGCTGTAAAAATGTGACTTGTCTTGGACCAACACACTCACTTTTATGTTTTGAATAATGAACAATTTTTAAGGCAAAAAGTGTTAACTTCAACTAAAATAATTTAAAATAGGGTCAAGCTGCTGTGATTCCACCTAAATCTAACCAAAGAGCAAAGCTATTTTGCCCATAAAATATTTTTGCCTTAATTAATAAACGTAATTTAATCTGTAAGCTGTGAACAGAGGCAGACATCCCAGCTTTTCTAGGTGTCTACTAGAAGAAGCCCACGTCTTCCTCCTTACAGGAAAAGCTGACCCAGAACTTGAGTCTCTTGAGTCTCAAAGAAATGAAACTTGTTTGTCTTGTTCTTTTATTCCATTCCTTTATTTGTATTGCTTATAGTAATATAGAAGTATACATAATAAGGAGTTAAAAATAAAAATAATTATTTTGGGACGTCTGGGTGGCTCAGCAGTTGAGTGTCTGCCTTCAGCTCAAGGTGTGATTCCAGGTCCTGGGATCGAGTCCTGCATCTGGCTCTCTGCAGGGAGCCTGCTTCTCCCTCTGCCTGTGTCTCTGCCTCTCTCTCTCTGTCTATCATGAATAAACAAATAAATAATCTTTAAAATAAAAATAGGGCAGCCCAGGTGGCTCAGTGGTTTAGCGTCGCCTTCAGCCCAGGGCGTGATCCTGAAGTCCTGGGATCGAGTCCCACATTGGGCTCCCTGCAGGGATCCTGCTTCTCCCTCTGCCTGTGTCTCTGCCTCTCTCTCTCTCTGTCTCTCTCTCTCTCTCTCTGTGTCTCTCATGTATAAATAAAATTTTTAAATAATAATATTTACTATTATTATTTTGATTGCATTCTATCTTAGGTATAGTTTTTTGATCTTTAAAACATCATGGTCATATATATATATCTGATATTTATGTATATCATATATATCTTACATTTTTATTTAAAAAAGAGAGTATGAAACTCAGAGAAGCTAAATGACTTACACACAGAAACATAAGAAAAAGCCAATGCTCTGCTATTCTGTTGCCTCACATCCCAACTTTTTGAGTCTGTTCACAACCTCCCCACGCCCCACCCCGGCCACAATGTTCCCTCGTAGCAGGTGAGTGACTGAGTGTCGTGAGGGTAGGGACTTGTATGATTCATTTCTGCAGACGTAGCAGCCTTCAGGAGAATTCCTGATACATCGGGTCTATAAACCATTATCTGTATCCCTTAAGGCAAAGCATTTATACCCTATATTGTATTATGTAACAACCTGGCTGAGATCTGAGGCCGTCTTCTTTAATGGAATATATTAATATTTTTGCAGCATAATATATAAATATGCCACCTTATGAATCTTGCATTTTTCTAAAATGATTACCATGTGAATTGCTGTCCTCCCCTCCACCCCGTGTCATTCCTTCTCTCCTTCTCCCTCTTTCTTCCTTTCTTTTAGATATATATTCAGGAGACCTCTCTAGCAGGGCCTCTTATGTGCAGATTTCTGATGTGCTTTCAAGTAAATGGATCTAAGAAAGAGAAAGTGAACACAGACTTCCCACGATGGCGTTCAGTACTGTGATTTATTGGCTCTCATCTGAAATTATTCTGCCTTCGTATGTCAGAGTTTCAAATGAATCACCTTGTGAAAAAAAAAAAGGTGAAATATATGGGTCTATAAAAATGATGGCTCTATGTACCTCTCACATCATGATTCCGTTCTCCCCTTTCTGCTCCTTTATGTATTTCTCGCACTGGGATTGTTTAAGGAAGAGTCTAGGTCTACTCTTTGGTGTCTATACCGAAGTGGCTTGGAAAGAAGCAGGCACTCAGTAAATACTTACTAAATTAAATAAACTAATAAAGGACAAAGCTCGCGAAATGAGAGAAGTTACAGAATACCAGGCACAAAGGTAGTATTTTGTTTCGCTATAGAATGCCTAAGAAGTCAGTATGATTGGTGCAATAGTTGAAGTTGTAGCCCCAAACTGCTACCTGCTGATAGTTATGTAAGAAAACAGCTTCTATCTGGTGAAAACTGTCCTCAAAGCCCGTGCTGCGGGAGGCCAAGAAGGTAGACTGACGTGCTCTGTAAAACTGAGAGTAGAGGTTGGTTGTGGGAATAACGTTTGGAAAAAGATTTTCTGGAATGTTTTTAAGGCCTAGGTATTTACGCTTGCTGATTGAATGTTTGCTTGACTATTTATGACTGAAGACCAGGGGAAAAGTCACAATGACTTTAAGTCATTGGCAAATAAAATGAACGTTTTGTATAAAAATAAGACAATAGGAATTTTCCAATACTGACTTCTGAGGAGAGGCTGTCCAAGGATGGTGTATTCGCTTGTGAGAAGGAAAACAAGTTTGGCTTTTCTCTTTACTGTGAAATCTGTGTCTAGATGGTTTTGAGTGGTTTTCTCCTCCAAACAACTTGCATGATCCACAGAGCCTCTCTTCTCCAACAGCTTTGAGAAAAGACCCACAGTTGGTCAACATCACATGGATCATAGGACAGTATTGATCAATGTGCCCGATATTGTCATTGTGTTTCTTCCATAACAAGGAAGCAAAGGTAATATGATTAAAACACCTTCAAATAAGTTGCTCTTCTGTTCTGGAAGGTTTAAATGTGGTTAAAGAAATTTGAATAAAAGATAAGGAAGTTTTCTACACTACTTCAACCAGCAGGTCCCGGACTGCTTTCTTTTCTATAAAATTACTCTGCAATCATACCGTTTCAGTCATTTGCATGGTTTGTTATAGAAAAAGAAATGGAGAAGTAGGTAAAGTTTGGCTTAACTTTTTTCTCCTTCCTTTTTTTCTTCTAGCACCTTCTACATGGAGTCTTCCTTTTGCTGTTGGTGCCTACATTGCTGACCACTTGGGAAATCAACTTAAGAAAGAAAAATGATTTTACTCCTGGTCAAAAAACCCCCATGGACTAAGCACTGCCTCACTCCTGGCTTCTTCTCGTGCATTCTGATGTACTGTTCCCACACCTCATCCGATCCATTTGAACAAGCTTTTGTCCCCACCTACTCTATATTCCTGTCACTATATGCACCCAAAGAGTCACATAAACAATGTTTTTAAGACATGGCCGCTTTCTTGCTGAACTTTGAATTAAATTGCAGATATGTCCTCATTCATTTGGGGAATATAAATAATAGTGAAAGGGAATAGAAGGGAAGGGAGAAGAAATGGGTAGGAAATATCAGAAAGGGAGACAGAACATAAAGACTCCCAACTCTGGGAAACGAACTAGGGGTGGTGGAAGGGGAGGAGGGTGGGGGGTGGGGGTGACTGGGTGGCGGGCACTGAGGGGGGCACTTGACGGGATGAGCACTGGGTGTTATTCTGTATGTTGGCAAACTGAACACCAATAAAAAATAAATTTATTATAAAAATAAATAAATAAATAAATTGCAGATGCAAGACATACAATTAGGAGGAAGATAAATGGCACAAGTTATTATAGATTAAGTTATGATGTGATATGAGAGAGTGTAAAAAACATAGGTCTTGTCCCAGGGAACTTGAATTTGAGTCGTTGATCTACAACGTGTTAGTTTATTCATAATAAAAATTATGTAAATTTTGTACAGTACAGTTAAGATCTCTGCTTGAGGGTCAGACTCTGTCCAAATCTTGTCTATACCACTTACTCTCTGGGTGACCTTGGGGAAATTGCATAATTTATCTAAGCAACACTTTTTATCTCTGCAGAAAGAATTGGTATGAGGAATAAATAAGATAAGCATTAAATGTGGTGCCTGCATGGTGTTTTCTATTTTTAAATATGACCTTTGACAAATAATGAACTTCAGTTTCTGCATACATAAAATGGAAATAATAGTAACATCTCATTCATATGGTTGTGGTGAATATCAAAGGGAGTAGGAAAGGGGTTGACATTTATTGAGAACATTCTGTACTAATATATAGATGCATGAGTAAATACAAAGAAAGTTAGAAAATGAGAATAACGTGGAAACATTATTAAAATATTGGATATTAAAAGCCATGAAGAGAGGGATGGGAATGAGCCTGATAAATGTTAATTATCACAATTTTACAGAAACAGAAACTGAAGTTTACAGAGGGTAAGAAACTTGCTCAAGTTCTCTCACTAGTAAGTAGATTCAGTCTGAAAGATGTCTATCTCTTAACCATTTCACAATATTGAGAAACTGAGGCGTGGCAACATTAAGGAAGTTGCAGGGACAAGGCTTAAGGTCATATCTCCCTATGACTTCAATCTCCATTATGATTTCATTTAGCTCATGACCTCGCCAAAGGCTCTGAGTTAGAGAATTTTGTGCCTACTCTGGCCGTAGGGACATATGACTGCAAAGCTTCTTTCTTTCTTTTTTAAAGATTTTATTTATTTACTCATGACAGACATAGATAGAGAGAGTCAGAGACCCAGGTAGAGGGAGAAGCAGGCTGCCCATGGGGAGCCCAATGTGGGACTCGATCCCGGGACCCTGGGATCATGATCTGAGCCGAAGGCAGAGGCTCAACCACCGAGCCCCGCCAGGAGTCCCAACTGCATAGTTTCAATGAACTTGCCAAAGTTTCTGAGGGAGTGTGGAAATGCCAGGGTTTGAACCAGAGTCGGCCTGCCTCGAAGGTCCATGCTCATTTCACAGCACCCACCTGACCCCTTTTGTGACAAATCCCTCATGGGTCAGACAGCATGGAGACTTACTCTTCTTGGCTTCCTCTAGCTTGTCCTTGGCCCTTTTTTCTGCCTGAAGAAGCTGGTGGATCCCCTGGGACTGGCTGGTCATGGCAGCTTGCTTTGAGTTAGGTGGCTTCTGTGAAATCTGGAAAGTGGTGGATCTATTTATCCTTTTAGAAATCACCACATAACTCCAGTTGTTGTGTCAACGGTGAGTTCTAAACGTGGGTGTTTGTTTCAAAATGGCCTGACTGGGCCGGAGAGCTGGGCCCCAAGGAGAGCCCAAGGGCAGAATCCAGAAAAACAAGTTAAGTCAAAATGAGGAAGCTACAAACTTGTCCTTTCAGCCAATTTCAGTCTTTGCTATGAAATAAGAGAGATAAATAAAAAATGAGTAAGATACCTTCTGGAAAATTAGGTTCCTTCTTCTTCCAGCAAATATTGACCTGTTTACCAAATTTTTCTTTCAAGTTGCAAGACATTTCTCTGTTCCTTGTCCGTGCAGTTCTGATTTTAGTGTTTTATTTGTTTCTAGAGATTCATTTATCTGCTGAGGGCAAATTTTATTAACCTTTTGCTAGGAAGGAGATTTTCTGGCTTTGTACACAGAAGGTAGGCTAGGAATCTATTTTTTTCTTTCTGTAGGCCTCAGGTGATAGGAATGAAAAGATTTCTTCAGGGCATTGTTTTGCTTTTTTAGTAACGCTGGATGCTGGAGTTCCAGGGAGATCTTAGTACGGTGACAAAATCAACATGAAGGGAAATGATAACGGTAGGTTTTGAGGTTAAATTAAAACAATCTAAGCATGCATTTTATATTACTCACTGCTTCTACTGGGTGTTGTCCTAAGATAGTACAGTGAAGTCCAGCTCGCTTGATTTGATTCAATCCAATAGTGATGGGGACAAAGGAGAATGTTGATCACAGTCGAGAATCGTAAAATCTCATTTATATGTACCTAAAATTGTTATGTGCAATGAAAGGTTAATCTTTTGACTTATCATCGATTTTTTTTTTCCTGAAATAGTCTGCAAATTGGGATTTAGGACCGCATTATTGCTTCCATTCACTACAATTTAATTGCCTTAGCTATAAACACCGGGTTGAATTTCTATAGGTGTCTGGATTTCAAGATAACTGTAAAATAATCTGAGAGCTAAATCTTTTAAAGCTTTTTTTTTTTTTAAAGATTCTATTTATTTATTTGAGAGAGAGAGGGAGAGCATGCCGAATGAGAGGAGGAGCACAAGTGGAGGGTGGGGTGCGGTGCAGAGGGAGAAGTAGACTCTGCTGAGAGAGGAACCCGAAGTTGGGCTCCATCCCAGGACATTGGCATCATGACCTGAGCTGAAGGCAGATGCTTAATTGACCGAGGCACCCAGGTGCTCCTCTTTAAGATTTTAATAACTTTCCCCTAATAGTTTAGAGTTATCCCATCACCTATGCCTGTGGCACAGCGTTATGTGTACATTGTCTTTAGTAAATCTTTCTCAAAGGAACAGCTCTTTTTCACAGGAATACCTTTCTTTCTTTTTGCATTCATATTTAATCAGTTTATAAAATTTAATTTTTATTGCATATTTACAATAATTAGTGTAGTTGGAATAAACAGATATGTGAACAGATATGGCTCTGGTAAACAGATACTTCAACCCATAGGAAGAGAAGTGAAGGCAAACTGGAGATTAGTTCATTAGCATCAGGATGAGCTTGTTTTAGGCATCAGTTAGTATTTTTATAGTCACAGAGGGATGGAGACCATCAATGATTTCTCTGAATGGTTAAGTTAAATTATGAGAAGAATCTTGCTTTAATTTTGTACCAACAGTATTTATCGACTATCTCCTGCATGCATTTCCCTGAATGAGGGCCAATCTTGAATTATCAAGAAAGGATAATTCAGGTAGAATGAGATTGCTGGAGTGGACTTAAATAGGAAGGACTTTGTGAGAAAGATAATCCTTCACACTGATATAGGAAAATTCAATGTCTCCTAAAAGCTTGAAGAGACAGATATGATTTTGTCATAATTTGAACAAGGTACTTAATCACTCACCAGCAAAGGCTGCTCTAGTCCACAAGGAACACCTTTGTGGCCTAATTCTCATCCTCTCCTGTGTGCTTTATTTTTTTTTTCACTAAAACCGGTTTACAGAAATAGTATAACATGAATCTGCATGTAACTCAAGTCATTTTAGAGGACGTAATACTTTCAGACGTCTATTTAGAACAGAAAATATATATTATGTGAAATGCGTAAAATGCTTGACATCACTTCCTGCCACTACCACCGGGTAATGTATATTGATGATTCACATTGGGGCCAACTGTACTGTTAGCAAATTCAAACACTTGGAACTCAGCAATGCCTTGGTTAAATTTTAGTCTGACAATGTTCTCCTACTCCTATCAGAATCCTTTATGTAACGTTGGGTAGTAGTCATGACAGCTTCTCAATAACCTAGATGTTCAACGAAACTAACGAATTACCCATTGTTAGTTGCTGCTGATACAATCATATTGTTAGACCCTTTATTTATTTAGTTGTATTTAAGTTCAATTAATTAACATATGGTATATTACTAGTTTCAGAGGTAGAGTTCAGTGACTCATCAGTTACATATAAAACCCTGTGCTCATTACATCAAATTCCTTCCTTAATGTCCCTCACCCAATTACCCCACCCCCTAACCCCCCACCCCTCCAGCAACCCTCAGTTTGTTTCCTCTAATTAAGAGTCTCTTATGGTTTGTCTCCCTCTCTGATTTCATCTTATTTTATTTTCCCCTCCCTTCCCCTATGATCTTCTGTTTTGTTTCTTAAATTCCATATATGAGTGAGATGGTATGATAATTGTCTTACTCTGATTGACTTATTCGTTTAGTATAATACCCTCTAGTTCCATCCATGTGGTTTCAAATGATAAGATTTCATTTATTTTGATGGCTGAGTACTATTCCACATCTTTATCCATTCATCTGTCAAGGAACATCTGGGCTCTTTCCGTAGTTTTGCTATTGTGGTCATTGCTGCTATAAACATTGGGGTGCAGGTGCCCCTTCAGATCACTATGTTTGGATCCTTTGGGTAAATCCCTAGTAGTGCAATTGCTGGATCATAAGGTAGCTTTATTTTTAACTTTTTGAGGAACCTCCATATCGTTTTCTAGGGTGGCTGCACCAGCTTGCATTCCCACCACCAGTGTGAGAGGGTTCCCCTTTCTCCACATCCTCGCCAACATCTGTCATTTCATGACTTGTTTATTTTAGCCATTCTAACTGGTGTGAGGTGGTGTCTCATTGTGCTTTTGATTTGCAAACCAAAATTTGCATCTGCATCACCCTGATGCAGAGTGATGTGGAGCATTTTTTTTAAGTGTTGCTAGACCCTTTCTAAATATCTGTAACATTCAGGGAACACATCAATGGTAGAAAATCTTAATCATATTTTCTTTAAGATCACAACATGTAATTTTTAATTTTATGGAAGAAGCCTTTTTTTTCTTTTATTTAATGGAAAGATCTCTTGGCACAAAAATATAGACAGGACATTGCATAATTTTTCTTGACAAAAAGATGTAAATTGGAAGAAGTCTCTACTTAGGAGATAAAGACCTTGGGCATGACTTAATAAATTGAGTTTTCTCAAATCACTGATTGGGAAATGGATTCTGTTTTCTCCTGACCCACAAAGGATTACCCTCCCAGTGAAAAGAAGGGATGGAAAATCACCCCGAAGAGAAAAACAGCAAAGAAGGTATTCATCTTAGTCTGGGCTATGGGTGAAAAAAAAAGTGAAAATAAGTATATACTTGTGTTGGTTTGAAATTATATTAACAGGGTCTTCCATAGAGATAAAACTATGCTGAACAGAAGCTTATGATCTAAATTGCAAAACAAACGAGAAGGGAAAGTCAAGGAGAAGTGGGCCATATGGTGGTAGATAGAGCCAGATGCCTGGCAGTGGAATTTGGACTTTATCACACAAGCAATGGATTATTTTTATCATATTTATTTATTATATTATTAGTGTATTATTCCTATATCTTAACTTACTATTACTGAGTTATTCCATTTATCAGGCTAATGCCTGATGTGACTATTTATTTATAAAATTTACACTTTAAGGATAATCATATTTTGAAGAACTTTATCTGCTGATAATCTAGATTTTGAGTTGTGCTTTTAATATTTTCTAGCATGAAAGTGTCAATGGACAAGCAATTCTTTTTCTATTCACTAGTAAAATGCCAACTATGTTTCAGAACTGGGTCTGATTGTAAACAATTTATACTTCATATTTCAATACGTTAACTCATTCGATTCTCACGGTAGCACTGCACATAGGTATGGTTATCACATATCACATTGACTTTATCAGTAAAGAGACAGGGTTTCTGTCAAATAAGCAAGACTAGTGGTCAAGAAACTGTGGCTCAGAAAATATGAGCGAGAGACCCAAGGTCACATGGAAGGACTGAACTGACCTCAAGATCAATCATCTTCCTGCTGCACAATGCGTTCTATTCCCAGGAACAAGGTCCTTCCATATTTTTTTTTTCTTGATGAAAAAGATAAATGGAAAGCAAGGAATATCTATTGACCTTTCCCTCTGTATAAAAAACTGTGAAAATGTGGGTCAATTAAAAGGCTGGATGCTCAAACGATTGATAATAAAAATACCAAAACAATGAGATTTGGCTTAACTGAGATCTTGATTATTGAAGATTCTCCCCCCGGAATGCTCATTTTTGTTTGTTTTTTGTTTTAAAGATTTTATTTATTTATTTATTTATTTATTTATTTATTTATTTATTTATTTGTGAGAGACACAGAGAGAGGCAGAGACACAGGCAGAAAGTGAAGCAGGCTCCCTGTGTCCCAGGACGCCAGGATCACGCCCTGAGCTGAAGGCAGACGCTCAACCGCTGAGCCACCCAGGCGCCCCAGGAATGCTCATGTTAAGCAACTAGAGTTCTTTCTATTCTGTTTATTTGAGACCACTTGCCCTGGTCATCTGGTTTATTATATTCTATTTTTTCTTTTTAATTTAGAAATTAAACTAAATAATATAATTTAATTCGAGTGGTATAAATCATTTTTGGTTTCTATGTTACTGGAATATTAACATTGATGATTTCTATGTATAACCACGTAAGACACAAAATTTACTGATACTATTACTTATTATTTATCTTATTTATTACGTTATACGGTGTTATTTTATTATTACTGACTATTATTTTCAATGATAAATTGGCTACTTAGCTATAGATCTTTATAAAAATCCCAAGGAATAGATAGGATTTGGCTTTTCAGAAGAAGTAGAGAAATGGATATATCACTCACAGCAACTTTGTATAAAGGAAGTGTAAAAAATAGTATAGAGTATATTTAGATCTCTGTTCTTTGATTATTTTTTCACATTTTTTTATTTGTGAAAAATGCAAAAAAAGTGGTTACAAATGGAAAAGTCTTAAAAATCTCTTTCCTTTGGAAAAATTTAATTGTTGAATGTTAAGGATTACAATGAAACACTTCTTATTTTCATTTGCAGTTAACTTGAAAAAAGTTTAACATCGAATATTTTGAATAGCTGTAATTATAAATTTAGCAAGTGTTCAGTATATATATGCATATATATATATCCATATATATATATATATATATTTGGTTTCTTTTATTTGAAGTTTCATTTCTACTCAGACTTCCTCTTGTTATCCATTCCATCATCATCTCTGCATATTTCAACTAATCATATGATCCTTCCTTCTTTTGCACATGTTTGGCTTAGCCCCTGAATCTGATCAACAGTGAAAAGTAGATTAATCCCTGGTTTCCTGAAGGCCTGGAGCTTCTAGATATTTCAAAGCTATCAACTTCAATCATTAAGCAAAACTCTCAGACTTGGTCTGGGTGCTTCTACAGAGCACAGTATTATTACTGCATTTATTCATTGGAGCTGAGCAGTAATATATCAAGCAAATGCAAGTGAATTATTGACCATCTTCTGTTTTCTTATCTCTACCACTAGGTAGGGAAATGACCCTCCTTTCCCGGTCTCTCATCCTCTAGCTCTGCTCCCATCTCTCCCTCCAGCTTGCTCACCTGCTACCTGTTGTCAACACCAGAAACATCTCTCTACTCTTTCATTCAGACTCTTTCTTCTTCCTGGAATAGCTTTCTCATATTTCCCTAGAATAAAAATCATTCAAAACTTAATTTTAATGTCTACTTTAAAGGACGAAATTTCCTTGATCCTCTCAGATCTAACTGATCCCTTCTTCATCTGGAACTTTACAGGGCTTTAGGTCTTACTATCAGAGGACATTCCCAAAGCTTCAAGCTTCATTTGCTTTTTTTTTTTTTTTTTTTTTTTTTTCCACTTACAGGCTATATCAGCTTTTAGGGAATCAAGTTGGCATTTTACTTGTGATTGTTTCAGGAGCAACGATTTGCACATAGTGGGCACCAAACATTTTTTAAGATATTGTGTTAATGAACACTTTCAGATGAAGTACAACAATGAACTCTATTTACTGCGAGAAATTTTAGCAGGGATCCTGCCATGTTTCAAACATTTTGCAAAGTGGGGCCCTTCATATATCAAAGGAACAAGCTGATAACATTTATTGTAGCAAAAAAGTAATACAGGTGAAAACATTTTGATTAGATATGGTAGTTGCTTAGAGCTGAAATAAAATATTCCTAGTTATGGTGAGATTATGCAAATTGATTCCTAGATAGATTCTATCATTTCGTGCTCTCAAGATTGGGTTATTCAGACCTTTCAACTTCCTTTTGGGTTTTCTCGAAGAGTACATTGCATCTTCCTTCTGTCTATTTTTTGCTCAATGCCTGCAAACCCTGACCTTCACTTATGCACTCGACAAAAAGTTTTAAATACCTGTGCTGTGCTAAATTACCTGTCAAACTTCCCTTCTTGCCTTCCGCTGGAAGTCTAATAGAAATAACTGTAATGGAAGGTTGACTATCAGTATGATGAGAATAGTTTCAAATTTCGAAGAAATATTGGACTGTCTTAGTGGTAGACAGAGGCCATTTTAACTGACAGTATTTCCCCATTATTTCTATAACAGTGAACAACTGCTGTCCCTTTAGGTCTTCGTTTTGTGTTTCTTTTGCAGTGTTACAGGGCTTCCCCATTTCTAGTGAAGCTCATGTTGCTTCTTGAGGTGGATTCTGTGGGAAATCTGAGTCTGAGGAAGTTGCTCTGAGATTGTTGTGTAATCGTCTGGCCTCCCCTCCAACTCTGTATTCTACTGTGTCTTGCTACAATAAATTTCACTACAGTATCTGGGTGTTTATTCAAACAGATGAAAGAAACCATCCTAAGCACCCACGTTGTGCTGCAAGGTAAGCACAGGCATCTCTGCAGTTTCTCTTACTCCATTCCACTACTCCTGGTTGGATCTCTTGAAATGGTTCTTTCCCATAGGTCCCTTTCAGTCTCTTTTTTCTTTGGTTTCTTCCCATTTTCTTTTTCTTTCCTTACTTTTCTTTGTCTTTGCCTTTTTCTTCCTTCCTTGCTTCCTTTCATCCTTCCTTCCTTCTTTTCTTTCTTCCTTTCTTCTTTCTTTCTTTGCGAATGTTGGAATTACCCAGGATTCAGTTTTGGACCACTTCTCTCTTTTATCTATATTCACTTCCTGGGTGATCTCATCTGGTCCATGAGTTTAAATGTCATCTTTATGCTGATGACTCACAAATTAAATCCCTACTTTGCACCTCCCCCTCCAAATGCCAGGCCCATATTCACTTGGGTGTTTAAAAGGTATCTCGGACTTAACATGGCCTAATAGAGTTCTGAACCTCAACAGGTCTGCTCCTCCTCCTAGATTTTTCCCTCATTAAAAAAAAAAAAAAAAGGTAGATTCAGGGGCATCTGGGTGGCTCAGTCAGTTAAGTGTCTGACTCTTGATCTCAGCTCAGATTTTGATCTCAGGCTTGTGAGTTTAAGCCCTCAGCTGGCCTGCATGCTGGGCATGGAGCCTACTTATAAAGAAAGAAAGAAAGAAAGAAAGAAAGAAAGAAAGAAAGAAAGAAAAGGAAAGAAAGAAAAAGAAAGAAAGAAAGAAAGAAAAAGAAAGAAAGAAAGAGAAAGAAAGAAAGAAAAAGAAAGAAAGAAAGAAAGAAAGAAAGAAAGAAAGAAAGAAATAAAGAAAGAAAGAAAGAAAGAAAGAAAACTTCCATTCACACATTGGCTCAAAGCAAGTCTTTTCGCTCATTCCTCATATCCAATCCTTCAACAAATCTGTGGACTCTCCCTTCAAAATAAATTCAGAATCTGACTTCTTTTCATCTCCCTGTTAATACTTGGGTCAAAGCCACATCATCTCTTGAAAGATGATGTCTCATAGTCTGAACTGCTCTTCTATTTCTATTCTTGCCCTGCCTGAATCTGTTTTCGATATAGCAGTGGGAATAATCCTATTAAATCAATGAGAACAATCTCATTTCTCTGTTCAAGTTCTTATAATGATTGCTTAGCCCTGTTGGGTAAAGATCAGATCCTTACCAAGGATCTAAAGGCTTCCACCATTCATTCCACTCCAGTCCCTCTGACCTCCCTGCTCCTGCATGCTGCTGCCTCAACCCATATACTTGTTCTTCTCTCTGTCTGCAGTGCTCCTCCCTGGATAGCTGCATGGCTTGCTTCCTCTCCACCCTCATGTTCTGTTTCAGAGAAGACTTCCTCGACCATCTGATCTAAATTTGCCAGACCCTTCCTCCTTCTCCTACTCAGATACTACCTTGCTTCTCTGTTTATTTTACTCCAGTCATTAGCACCATCTTACATTTTATTTTACTATATTTTTGTTTATTATCTACCTCTTTCCACTAGAATACTATATTCCATAAAGGCATAGATTTTACCTGCTTAATTCATTCCCTATGTTCAGCATCTGTAACGGTCCCTGCTAAATGGTAGGGGTTCAAATATTATTGCGTGAGCAAATAAATATGAAGCTACCGGGGTGGGGGTATGATCACTGCAACTAATCTATCTGGTAATAAATGGGAATGTTTGGGTGTAAGAGGTCTGTGGAGATTTGTTTCTTATAGTACATTCACCACCATGTTACCTCTTTTCTTCTCTTCCTGTACATTTTAATCAAATATATACCTGAAACTTAATAAAGCAGAAAGGAGGGAAGGAAAGAAGGAATTGAAGAAAAGAAGAGAGAGAAAGAGTAATTATTTTTTAATAGAATAGTTGGTTTCTGCTACCAGAGAAAAAAACATCTTTAGAAATGTTTCATAGATGTATAGAGTGGCTCAGTACTGGGGCCCAAAAGACCAAGAAATGGGGATCAAAGTCCCATCACTCATAAGTTGGGCAAGTTATTTAGCCTCATTATGAAATGCTGTAGATGAAACAGTGCCTATGTCATAGAACTCATAAAGATTAAATTGAATCAAGTTTGAAAAGTGCCTGTTATATATTAATTGCTCAAAAGATGTTGGCTATTATCGTTAGCCATTGAGTAAAACAGAGATCACACCAGAAAGTAGTACTTAACCTTCTTGCCTTTCACACGGCCTCAGGTATCACGGCAACTTTGTCCAGTACCCTTCTGAAGTGTGTAGTCTTCTTTCTTCTGGGTCAAAGGCAGATAGTCTAAAATTGCTTGCCTGGCATTATGTTTTGCGAAGCAGAAGAAAAATCTCACTGAGCCAGTGAAGACCGCTCCTAGTAAACACTCCATTTATCATACTGACCATGTGACTGGCTACTCAGTTCTTGTTAGCAGCTTGTGAGGAGCACCACCAAAAGCCTTAACCTCTTCCTTAATCAGTGTTAGCATAATTGTAAGCACAGGTCCAGAAACCTCTTTCACCAGGCAGACAAGCAAACAGAAACACCACATAGGCCATTTGACCCATCTGGAGCTGCTTACTCCAGGAGAGATGTTTTTCTTGAAGATTTTACTCAGATAATCATTATTGTGGTATCTCATGGTAGGAAGAGCCATAGACTTTGGATCCATATTGGGCTTAGGTTTTGACTCTATCGTTTTCAAGCCATGTAAGCTTCAAAGTGTCCCTTACCTTGATTGAGAGTCTGTTTTTTGCTGTAAATGATTGTAATTGCATCCACCTTTTTCTGTCATTGTAAGCACCAGAGGTAATAAATAAAAGATGCCTATTGCAATCACCAGCATATAGAAGGATCCCTATAAGTGGCTGTTACTAGTGCCAGTTGTGGGCATCACCATGTGAAGGACCATGTGAAGTACCATGCCCGCAGTAAGGAGTCTTACCCCTGGAGTTGACTTGTGTCTGATAAAGTCCATGGCTTGCCTATGTCAGGATATGAATGAAACCCCTTAGAAGCTCTGTAAAATTTGGTTCACTTGGATTTGCTTATAAAAACAAAAACAAAAACCTACGTATAGTAATCCCATGTATCCTAAAGTTTGAATACCGCTGACATAGATGGAAAAAAAGAACAAAAGGAAAAAACATCTGAGTATTCCAGTTTTTTGGCTTTCAGGCAACTCTCAAATGCTTAACGGAGATGGGAGCTTGGACAATTGGGAAGAGTTCCTATGGTCTTGAACATTTGCTTTACTCTGTTTTACTATTGATCTGTAACCACAAAGTCCGCCATTAGATTTGCTTAGTTTTATGAAGATTAAACAAGATAATGGAATAGCAAGTCATTCAGAGTTTGATTTTTTTTTTTTTGTCAGTGTAGTAAACTTCTATAGAGCCTTCACGCTTGGTCTCTCAGATGTAGCTCTATATCAAAGGGAAAGAAATGGTATAAAAATGCATTTTTAAAATTTGGGATGTTTTAGATCAGCCTAGAAGTTATAGGTTATGGAAAATCAATGTATCCTGCACAGTACTTCTTGTGATACAAATTAATTGACTTGAACTCCACAAATTTCACAGTGCTTCCAGCACTTGACACTTTGCTAAGCACTTTCATATATATAACCTCATTTAAATCTCACAATAAAACCACGGGGCAGGCTCGACCAGCATAATTTTGCCAATTTTATATATGAAGATACAGATGCGGAGAACTTAGGTAATTTGCCCAACTCATTTGGCTCTTAAAAGGTCAAGTTAGGACCAGGATTTGACATTTATTCTGACTCTAAGAGTCAGATTAAATGCATCTCTTATTTCTACTTATCATTCTGTCTTCCTCTTGAGAGATTTAGGAATAAAAAAAAAATCATGGATCTACATGGAAAAGACCAAGTATTCTGCTGATAGGTTGGATTGCTTACATGTGGCAGGAGGTGATTGCAGGAGGGCAGTGTAGCCAAACGTCTTGTAGGCAGCTGCCATCAGGGGCCACTATAGCTGTCTTTTCCTGACCTCTTGTCACCCTTATAAAAAAAAAGCAAGCTGCAGGTAAAAGCCTGAGATGGTGTCTGAAAATGCATAGCCTCCAAGGCAGTGCTTTGCAGTAAAAAGGGGTTGGGACACCCTGTGCTGAACCATCGCTAAGATATGGATGAGGCTGCTCTTGGCGACATCATGTTCTCAGCTGGGGTAAAGATTGCTCCCAGGAGACTCAGGACATCATAAGATTGGAGAAAGGAGGGTGTTTCCCAGCTCGTCGTATAGAGAACTGAGACTGATTTGCACGCCATCTGCCCATAACCTCCCTCACTAGAAACTTGTCTGAGAGCTGTGGAGGGGGCGGTGTTCCTCTTTCCTTTCACCTCCCCCAAGGCTACACTTTTATGACCTTGTACTTGAATCTTCGAGGACTGCTCCACATGCTCCTTTAACCTCCTTCCCCCTTTACAGGTGTATGGGAGAGGGAAAGAAGAAACACCCGTTGAGCTACTCACCAGTGGCCCTGGACCAAAAGGATCTCGGTATCAAAGAGAAAGTGCCAAGAACCAGAGCTAAAGGAAAGGTTGTCTGGTGTGTGTTTTTCCCCCGGGACAGGTCCTGTCCCCATGCACTCTTTCTGTGTTCTGGGACACTCTCAGCTCTGAGACTCAGGTTCCAAAAATGTTATCTCCCCTTGGCCAAAGAAACACCTGACTGCAGTGGGTGTCACAGGCCATTAGTACAGGAGAGCCTTCAGAGCTATTAGGGAGTCCCCAAGAACCAACTGAAGCTCTAAAAGATCTGGGTTAGAAACCCAGAGAAGGAGGGGTTGGTTGAAAGAACAGTCTGCAGCAGGAGGAGCTGTCGGCTCAAGCAGAAGGAAATGGGTTATGGTAGGAAGAGGAGAAAGAAGGAGGCCTGACGTTGCAGAGTGGAACTGAGGCATGTAACGGAATATGAGTGACTGAGCTCATCTGCAGGAAATAAATTCCCATTCTCTTCAAATAAGTAACATTTAATTCTGTTTCTATCATGTTCCTCCCAAGTCAAAATAGAAATAAAATACTTGCATTACTATGTAGAATTGATAAATCTTTATGTAAGTTGAATATACTTACCCAATATGAAAGGTTCATCATTTTAAAGACTGAGATTGACCAATATCATACATTAAAAATGCCCAGACCCTAGAGCAGCCTGTGCAAAATGGTGACTACTGGCCATACTTGCCCATTAAGATCTTCAAGGGTGACACTCTACTCCAGAGTGCTACAAAAGCAATTACATACCGGATTTTGAAAATTTGGTATGCATCAAAGAATGTAAAATGTAAAGCATTTTTTTATTAATTGGGTGACGAAATAATATTTTGAATGTACTGTGTGAAATAAAATGCTTAAGAGTTAATTTAATCCAATTCTTGACTTCTTTGAATGTGACTGCTAGAGAATTTAAATTTATATATGTTGCTCATAATATATTTGTAGTGGACAGTGCTGCTCTTGAGCTCGGGTCTGCCATCTATTTGCTGAGCATCCTCAACTGTAAAGTAATTGAGTTATGAAGATGAAATCATTTGATATATGCGAAATATTTGGAGGAATACCTGGGATATAGAAAAATTAGCTGTTACCATAGTTTTATTTCTGTCCCTCCTTACGTCCCTTTCTTCTCTTTTCCTTTCTTCTCTTTTTTTCTTCTTTTTTAATTTTCTTCATCTTTTTTTTGTTGTTGTTGTTAGAGTTTCAGTGAATTGCAATTACAAGTCAAAGATGGATCTCACTTAAGGAAAAGATTGAATGGGGATGTGTTTCTGTGTTTCCAGCTCACTGTTATAGCTATGAAAAGCATCTCAAGTGTTTCGCTCATATTTGGAATGATAATTTAATTCTTTCTCAAAATAGTTTCATAATCTTTTCAAAATGTGGGCTCCCATAAAGCATCTTTGTCTTGTGACTACCATGACAGGAAACACACAATGCAGGGTCCAGAAGGTAGGGCAGATATTTTAGTATAAACAGACAAATGTTTTTGGTTGTTTACTGTAAATAAGAAGAAATGACACTGGAATTAGTGACTCGTTTAATTAGAATCTACATATTTATGTGTGTTTGCTTTGGCTTGTTTCTTCTCTTAAACTACTTTTAATTTGCTCAGAAGTAAACCTAAAAGCCGTAACATGTGGACACTTCTAAAGACAGGGAAAGCCCAAAAGCTGTGGTGAAATTGGAGGAGTGTGATTAAAAAGAAAAAGAGGAAATAGAAAAATTGCATTTGGTGTAGTTTAAAGGACTCGATAGGCTATCAAGAATATGATATGTTATTTAAGAATTGCTTGCACAAATAGAAATCTATCCACATAACCCTGGGATATATACACAGGAGTAGAGTAATAGGAGAGTTCCTCTTTTATGTGCTATGCATCATTGTTCCAGTGCTTTTTAAGGGAATGATTTTAATTTTTGGCTCCATAATTTAAAATGAATGTGATGGATATATAAAAAGAACAGTAAAAATGATCAAAAGATTAGAAAATGAAGTATCTGAGAACAGAGAAATTTAACACAGAGTTTTTAACCCTTAAAAGAAAACAACATGGGGGCACCTGAGTGTCTCGATTTGTTAAACAACTGACTTCATTTCCACTCAGGTCATGATCTCAGGGTCCTGACATGAAGCCCCTTGATGTCTCCCCGTTGGACGTGGGGCTGGCTTAAGATTCTTTCCCCCTCTCCCTCTGTCCCCTCCCCCCTCTTGCTCACTCTTTCCCTCTCTAAAAACAAACAAACAAAAACACAGAATTTTTAAACCGGGAGAAGGATGAGTAACAATTTCCTAAAATTGGAAATGACAAATGAACCTGAGGCAGTGAGGGTAACGCAGGATAAAATAGGCATTATTTTGTGATAATCTCAGTTGAATCTCTGCCTGAGAATCCACCAGAGTATTTTCAGCTTTGTACTGTTTTAGTTGACATTGATTTTTGTTTTGTTTTGACATTTTTAAGGAAGAGGATATTGAGCTCTTTCTTATATGCATCTCATGGAAGTGCTCTGCCCATTGTATCATGATTTTTAGTGTGGGTGTGTGTGGGTCTCTTCAGATCTCCAAGGACAGGGACTCAAGGTTTCTTTGTATATAACATCCCAGAACCTGGCAATATCTTTGGCATATAGCAGTAGGTACTTAATAAATATGTGTTACCTGAATGCATGAGTAAACATAGGAAAATTTGGGATGCCTGGGTAGCTCACTCAGTTAGGCATGGGACTTTTGATTTCAGCCCAAGTCATGATCTCAGGGTCCTGAGATTGAGCTCTACCTTAGGCTCATTGCTGAGCCTGCTTGAGATTCTCTCTCTCTCTCTCTCTCTTTCCCTCTGCCCCTTCCCCACCACACATTTGCCCTCTTTCTTTCTCAAAAAAAAAAAAAAAAAAAAAAAAGGAAAATTTGACTTTCTTCAAAGGAAGTTTTAGAATAATTTAAGGTAATTATTTTGTTGCCATTAGGGCCAGTATCAAATGGTTCATCAATCGTTCTTGATTTTAAGACTGAAGATGAGATGGGATGGTGCTATTGGAGTTTTATAATCCAACAGCTCTTTCTAGTTTGGGTAAGTTGTTTAGCCTTTCTGAAGATCATCTTATTTGTAAAATAGGGACAGTGATACCTAATGCCCTCTGGAATGATTGTAAACTTATAAATTAGATGCAGTGATGTACAAAAAAGTAGTTAACCTAAGAGTCTATCACAAGGCAAGCACTCCATCCATCCATCCATCCATCCATTCATTCACCAGCTCTCTATTACTACAGGATAGACACTATTCTATTCTAGGTGTTAAGAAGATAACAATGGACAGGATCATTATCAATATTTTAAGATATAAAGACTTTAAGTAAAATTACTAGACTATCAGTGATGCTCTGTCTCCCATTTTCAGGAGGCCAATTCCCAGGGCTGCTGCTGTAGACTAGTGAATACTCATCTACTGTAGGATTTGGGGAACGTAGGACCCTGTCCACCAATCTGCAATCTGAAGGATTCATGAAGACAGTGTAGTCTCCAGACTGATTTAGGGATTTGAGTCTATGCTTTAGAATTCTCCCTGTTGGCCCTGAGTTTCTAGTGTTCAAAAGCCCAGCTGATTCCAAAGAGCTTCTAGACTATTCTGCCTAAAATCACTAGCATTATATTTGCCAGGAAACACTCAGAAAAATGTACCTTAGCCCTTTATACAACCTGCTTTTGCTTTTTTGGAATTCAGATTTAATAAGGAAAGCTAAATATTTACTTGGAAGAGACTAGATTTTGTGATTGTGTTTTCTGCATCGATGGTTTTGCTTTCACACCTAGGTCCTTTGCAACTTCTGGGTGTTGCCAGAATGGACCTTAGTTTCTTTTTACCTTCTTTGTGTTTCTTTTCTCTTTACTGTGACCTCAGTAGGAGCAAAGAAACAAAGGATAAACACACGATACTCCTCATCCCTTAATCTGGGAGATTCAAGATGCTCAAATACAAACACTAAGTCCTGAAATAAACTGAGGAGTCCTCTCAACTGGCAAGTCAGAAATAGTAGCATATCCAAAGGCAAGATCATCATATTATTTCTTTTTATATCCCTCTTGATTTCTTATTCATGAGTCTTTCTGGTGGGCTATTTCTGAGAGTATTTTCTCTGGCAGAGGTTTTACTTTCTTAATTTAGGAAAAAGAAAAGCTGGAGGAAAAAAATGGTCATGGAGAACAGGGAGAGAGGTTACACTAAAAATATATGTTCAAAACAGATTCTAATTCTTTAGCTCAATTAGAAAATTTTGTTTGATAACTTTGAAAGACTATTGAAGTGCAAATTAAATAGATTAATTTTGTTAGATAGCTGTATGTCTCTACACTTTAATGGTTTCATTGGATGTGTAATACAAAATTACAGGGTGCCGGAAGGTGAACATTAACAGATTTTTTTTGTCTTTCCTCCAAGAATTCAACTACTCTTTTCTTTCTTTCTTTCTTTCTTTCTTTCTTTCTTTCTTTCTTTCTTTCTTTCTTTCTTTCTTTCTTCTTTCTTTCTTTCTTTCTTTCTTTCTTTCTTTCTTCTTTCTTTCTTTTTCTTTTTTCTTTCTTTTTTACTCTTTCCTTCTTCTTCCCCCTCCTCCTCCCTCTTCTTCTTCAAACTCAGATTCAGATTCAGATTCAGATTCAGCTCCAGGGGAGTATGATCCTAGAAGTCTCTGCTGGGTTTGCAAATGACCTTAGAAGGTTCTTTCATATCCAAAGAAAATCAGGTTAATTTTAGGACCAATTGGGTGTTTGAAGTAAATCTTCTCTCAAGTTGGCCTTAGATTATTCCCAAGAAATTTTGGTGTAATTGGACTATTCTTTGACAATTCTCATCTGAATTCTTAGGTGGGATGATATTTCTTTCTCTAAAGTTTTTGGTCTTAAAAAAAAGTTTTTGTTTTGGGGGCTAACCTTAGGTTAAAGATAGGCTAATATTATAGCTGACATCTGACAGATGAAGATACTCCCAAATGCAAGGCACAGAAAGAAAGAAGTCAACTACTACTTGTTACTGCCAGTCACTATACTGGAAACTATGTGCACATTAGGTCCAAAACTTCAAAATGACTGCCCTAGGTGATTATAACCCCCTTTTTGGTTAAGGAAAATAGTCTTCAAACAAATAAAGTAATTTGTTAAAGGACATTTAGCCAAAAAAATGAAACCAGAGGAATTTAAACACAGGCGTGTCTGAGTCAGGGTCGGGATCATTCCTGTTTATACTGATGCCTCCTTAGCCAATAAGACTCCCTGTGCACACTATCTTGGTTTCCCTTAAGGTCTCAAGTACTTTTAAAACTCATATAGATTGCATTTTTCAGAATAATTAATGCTAGTCACCACAGAATTGAAACTGAAGAGCAAATCTAAAGTTGCACTAGAAAATACTCTGTGTAGCAAATCCAGGAGATCACTTCCAGTTAAGTATAAGATATACCCTGCACAAACTGAAACAGAAGTTGAGACTTCTTGCTTAAAAAAAAGCAATTTTGCCTTTTCAAGGACCTACATGGGATTAAAGAAAAAGATTTAGCCCTTGGATGAGTGGAATATACTAGCCAAAAAGCAGTGGAAATCCAAGAGTTAGGATTAAGGGAGGGAAAGGATAATGAAAAAAAAAATAGTTTCATAAAAAAGTTTGAGTCATCTATACTAGTTTGTACCTATTCATAGTTCTTTTAAATAAATTTAAATTCAATAATTTTAAATAGCTAGTCTCATGGGCTGCATTGCGGCGGGACTGGAATCATAGTTAACAGAGATGGCTAGAGGAGTGTAAGGGGAAACATTCTATGGCTTTCAGGAGGATGATCTTTTGGAGAGACGTCTCCACTTGCCTGGAGAGTGGTATTGATAAGTTACTCAAGGAAACATCACTATAATTTGATTGAGGGTCATCTGTTGTCCGTGTGGCACCCTGCAGCCTCAGGACTGGACTTGGAATACATTCATCTCTGGTTTTGCTTTTTATTGTAAGTGAAAAGGAAAGTAGACAGATGGAGGCAGAAGGAGGAAATGAAATAATTCAACAGGGAATTTTCTTGACTTAAATTAGTCTTCCTGGTGCCAAAGCCTACTGTGTGATGCCCAAGGAAACAGTCAAAACTACCCAGAGCGGTGCTGAAATGTTCAGAGATGCCCTGGGTGTGGTGCCTGTGGAAGTGGCACTTGGGGCTTCCTGTCGTCTTTGAGAAGGAGGAAGTGCAGACGTACGTGTGTGCGCGTTAGTGTGTGAGTTTCTCACCGTGTATGTGCGTTTCTCTGTGTGTTTCTGGGTGAGGAGAGGGAGGATGGGTGCAGCGCAGAGATGGGAAGGAAGCCCAGTAGAAGCAGCAGCCTGTCCATCTCCCAATCCGCTTGCTTCCATGGTGCCCAATGTCACTCTCCATTTCTTCAGGCCTGGGAGTGATTGTCCTTAATTACCCGTGTGGTTTCCTTTCCTTGGTTCTGGGCTACCACATCTGTTTCGAATTTTCTCTCAATGGCAAAAGCAATATATATTCCATGAAGAAAATTTGAGAAATATAGAAGACAAAGAAAATAAAACAAAACTGGCTCATAATTCTCTCATCCCACAATAACCACTACTAACATTTTGTTTTGTATTGTTCCAAGTATTTAGTTTTACAAAACTGGGATGATGGTCTACATGTTGCTTTGTAACCTGCTTTTCCCCCTGATTTTTATGTGTTTTTATGTGACGTATCCTTTTTTCAGTTTGCTTTAGGTTATCACTGGGACAATTCTCCATCCTCCTGCAGACCCACCTATGTGTACCACGTTTTTCATCTCAGGAATTCCTACCATGTCTCCTTTGGATTTCCTGATCCCTATGTAAAATCACTTCCTTGCTTGTACATTCAAATTCCTTTCTTTGTAATCACCTGGTTGAGCCCCAAATCTCAAGAAATGGAACCTACTTTTCAATTCTACGTGAAACACTGCTGGAGAGAAACATACGTCTGAGTTGATTCCTCAAAATGCTTTTCCAGAAACATGGTGTCCTAACAGATGAAATGTACTTCTAATCCTGGATCTTTGAGCGTCTTCTCTGCCCAGAAATCCATTTCCTGAGCTATCTTCTGTGAATTACTCCTTTACCGTTGACGGAGATTTTCCCTCACATGTCACTAAACTCAGAGAAAACAGCTATCGTTGGCCTCCATGCCTTGCCCTGAAGTGATTGAGTTGTCTCTTTTCTCTTAGCCTGTAGGCTCCTTGAAGAGAACAATACCTAGTGGAGTTTTATCACATGGGAAATCTTCAATAAATATCTGCTAAATGAAAAAGAATAAAAAAATGAAAAAATTACGTTTTTCTTCTTTTCTAATTCGTAAAGAGCATTAACTACATTATCATATTTGATCTTTTAGAAGATTTTATTTTTAAGTAATCTCTACACCAAACATGGGGCTCAAATTTATAATCTTGAGATTAAGAGTCATACCCTCTACGGACTGAGCCATCCAGGCACCGCCCCCACCCCCATATTGAATTATTTTATTCCAATCTTTGTAGTATTGGTTTGGTAATAGTATTTTGGTCATTTTATATATTTTTTGAGCAGGACTTGACCAGGTTCATATTACCAGCAGGGGGAAAACCAGAAACTCAGTGTTACTCTCATTTTACCATACTTCTCATGCTTCTTTACCAAAGTGATCCTAAAGCAGAATGCAGAGAAGTTCTAAAAGAAATCAGCCCTGGATGATGTGGGATGCTGCAGCTGAACATGTCTTGTTGAAACACTACATTTTTGTTAAGTATCCAAAATTGCTTATCTTAAAAAATTTGTGCAAATTTAGTGTAGTAGTCTATTACATGTTTGCTTCGTTATTATTATTTTTTTTTTAATTTTTTTATTATTATTTATTTATGATAGTCATACAGAGAGAGAGAGAGAGAGGCAGAGACACAGGCAGAGGGAGAAGCAGGCTCCATGCACCGGGAGCCTGACGTGGGATTCGATCCCGGGTCTCCAGGATCGCGCCCTGGGCCAAAGGCAGGCGCCAAACCGCTGCGCCACCCAGGGATCCCCGTTATTATTTTTTAAACAACTTATCAATTTACTTTACATTATTTGACTCTTTCTCTCTTCCTCTCTCAAGGAAAATTGCCACTCCAGTAAGTGCCCATATTCATCCTGTGATTTCCCAGACCTTCTTGCATCCCCTCAGTGTCTGCAAAGGTACGTATAAACCCAAATGGAGACATAAAATGTTGTACCACACAGCCTGTCCCAATTGTGAGCTGAAGGCAGAGACTGAGAGTGTTGCTATTTGTCTATTGGTAAATGAGATGAGAAACAACTCAGTTAAGCAACATACATTTTAAATGTAAATTTGCTGAGCAATATCCTAGCTCCAGGGGTAATCAGAGATCTCTAACATCTGAACATGCTTTTAAGACATTTTACAACTTAGATTGAAAGAAACTATTCCTGATCCTCCCAGATACGTAATCATACTCCACACTCCCTTCCTCTGAACAACTAATGGACCTCCTGTGGGTAGCTATGACATTTATTACATATATTTGGAGGATATAATGTTCCCTAGAGAGAAAAAAATAATAAGTGCTTGTATGTCCAGAATGAGAAAAAGTAACTAGAGAAGACAAGGTTCCATGTTACTTGACTCCGAGATACACCTGCTCAACCTTTCAGAGGCCTGAGTCATAATTAAAGGATAAAAAAACGCAATATGAGAAATATCAATGCATATTTTGATTGAATTACCAAGGGAATTCCATTTTACATAGCAGAAAAAAAACAGGAAATCTTCTATTATTTATGGTAGATTATTTATGGAGGAAATAATTCTCAAAAATCTGGCTTTCTGCTTTGGAAACTTATCTCCAAGTGCAATAATTACACATAAATGCTCCACTTCCTATCACTACTCATAATGACCTTTTTGATAAATATGTTCTTCTATCACTAAACAAATTTAAATAACCTTTGACTTATTTGCTGAAGAATCACTGTAAAACAGCAGGAATATTATATTCTGGTGAGGACATAAAAGGCATATATATGGCAAGACAGTGAGCTGTAAAGGCAGACTCAGAAACTACGTACTTAAATTCCTTTGGCTATTTATCTTACTTTTAATTATCTTTTGTTCCTTTGGGTATCTAAAAACTGGATCCCTCTCTGCTAGAGACATTGAACACTGCAAAGGTGCAAGGGCATACAGAATCCCAAAATTATAGAATACAGTAAAAATTAAAACTAGTAAACCAAATATTTAAAATGTAATAAATTGCTACTTGGGTCTCTGACCCTTTAGGCTTAGGATGGACATATGGGGAGATTCAAGATTTCAAGCAAGGGTTGCATATCGGAATTATCCTGTCTAGATTAAAACCATATTTTGAGAGTTCTGACTTGAGGGATCTAAATTTATAGCTCTCTTTTAAAATACTGATTGTCTAGCAAAATATACAAATAAACAGACTCCAGGGAGGCAAAAAGCATTCGCTCCCTTCCTCCATAATCTCAGTTTCCTTTACACCACCCTGCTACCATGGCTGCAAGCCAATTCTTGTGGCAAGACATTTAAAAACAACCGTGTGGCTCCGTATTGATTGGCAACACGAAATTTGGCTCCATAAAGTCTGGAGAATGAATCGGGAGCTAATGCTGTTACCTGCCTGCCTTCAATGTATCTTTGTGTGCTTAGCGTAGGAAAAACAATTTAATAACAGGCAGTTTACAGTCCTGAGTAGAGTGGACTGGTGAGGTTCAGTTCTAGAGGCACTGGCAAAACTCAACCAACAGATTGGTAGATTTATTTATTTATTTATTTATTTATTTATTTATTTATTTATTTATTTATTGAAAGTTAGCTTTTAATGGCCCATTTGTGATTGAATCCAGAATTTCATAGTCTACACCACCAACCCCTGTGATAGCTAGGAACCCTAGATTTTATCAGGAATTTCTGGCTATGTCTATACCATGCCAACACGGTCAGATGCAAAATACAGTATAACTGGCTGTTTTGTCTAACAGTGCTGATGCTACTTTTTAGGGATACCCGACTACTTCACACAAACAGGAAGTGAAGAGAGTCATTGACGTCCATGTAGAAAAGTGTACTGTGGAGAAGGCTTGTGTGGGTGATTTTGGTCATACAGGTTCCGTAGGGGAAAATTACTTGTTCGTATTAACCTGTAAGATCAACAACAGAGAGTAATATTCACCTTACCTGAAATCCAAGCGTTAAATTTAGTTGGAATGAGCAGGTTTATTAAATAATTCTGGTAATATGGGTCATGGTAACACAATTTATAAGTTGTTGTGGAGTATTAGGCTTTTTCTACTGCCTTAGGTTATTATCATTTGTGTTCATATATCCAGGGTGTGGCTGACTGTCTTTTCGTTAGGGTGATAATAGAGAGAAGTGGTTTTATTTTTTGGGGGGGGGGGGGGGGCTTTGAAAAGGACTAAGGTCATCTTAAGCCATTTTACTTCTTTGTTTTGATCATTTTTCCTCCACCTAGTCAAAAGAAACAATGACTATTTCTGGCTCAGTGAAAAGCAAATAATTTAACTTGTATCAGGATTTAAGAGCACTTATTACACCATATAAAAAATGAAATAGAAGCAAAACATAAAACATAGAGCATTCAAAAACCTACTCCTTTAGTCTCCCAAGTGTTTCATTTCCCAAGCCTTTGCCTGCCCTTCTCCCCGGGTCTCTGTAAATCACCAAGCAGTCTGGCTCTCTGCCGTGTTCGCCTTCTTTCCTTTACACCAGCGGCATCTACATTTTAGCACCATAGCACCAGCCTCTGATACTACTTACATTTTTCTGTCTTTAATGTGCCTTTTCATATAGGACAAAGAGGAAGAAAGAAGGAAGAAGGAATAAGAAAGAAGAAAGAAGAAGAAAGAAAGAAGAAGAAGAAGAAAAGAAGAAAGAAGAAGAAGAAGAAGAAGAAGAAGAAGAAGAAGAAGAAGAAAAAGAAGAAAGAAAGAAAGAAAGAAAGAAAGAAAGAAAGAACAAAAAAAAAATCAATCAAGCAAGCTGAGACATCTAATTGTCTTCTGCTTTTTTTTATCCTCCTCTAGACCCCTGCGGAGAAAAAATAGTTCAGATGCATGGGATTTCCATGAATTTTTAACATAAATGTGATCAGATTTTTCCACTCTGATTTGGGAAACATCTTTGTCTTGTTTCGGATCCATGGAGGAAAGATTTTAATGACTCCATGAAGTATGTATTTGCTGTGTTTTTAAAAATATTTCAGATTAGTGAAATTCCTTTTATTCCTAGGTTAGTAAAAGAAGTTTTGAATAGATGTTGGATTTTATTGATGCCTTTCCTGTATCTATTGAAAAGACCTCATCATGTTTTCCTTTATCACATTAATGTGGTATATTATGTTGCTCTTTGAATATAAATGCCTGTCTGTAATGATGGCCTCCTTTTTATTTCTGGCATTAGGTACCTCTACCTTTAAAAAAAGTTGTCAGGGAACATGAATTACTATCTTTATAAGTCTTTTTTGTTTTTAAGAAACATTAGGATTTGTTAATTTGTTCTAAAAGACATCTTTTCTTTCATTTCTTTCTGTTCTTATGATTCCTTTTTTCCTACCTTCTTTAGCTTTAATTTATGCTTTCTTTTCAAGTGTCTTAAATTAATACTTAGATCAATGAAAATTATTCATTACTTTTCAGCCTTTCTTCTTTCTTAATACATTTGTCAATGCTATACATTTTCCTCTAAGCACGGCTTTAGCTATTTCCCAGTGTTTTGATATGCCATATTTTAATTAATGATTTAATTTAACTAACAGATATCACCATATTTCATTTAATGATTTGATAGATAGATCATTTATAAATACATTGTTTAATTTCTAAATAGATATTTTCTAGCTATCTTTTTGCATTTGGTTTCTAGTTTGGCAATGTAATCAAAGAATAGACTCTGTCTAATTTAAATCCTTCACAATTTGTTCAGCTTCTCTTGGTCCATGTGGGAGGTTTGTGCTGCGGCTATCTCTGTGTTATTATAGAAGCCACGTCATCATTGTGTTTTATCTGCATTTATTTGATCACCAGTGCAATTTTTCATTTTGTATTTTGTCCAGAAATTTTAAATTTTGACACGGTCTGATTTGACTGATTTATAATTTATGTCCTTTATTTACTGTTTAAGAAGATTGTTTCCTATCTTAACTTGTAAAAGATATTCTAACACATTTCTTTTTTTTTTTTTTTTAAGTTTCTATGATAGTGAAAGAACATACTACTGAAGTAAGATAGCAAGACAGGATTTATGTACCAGTATATAAATCAGGATTGGTCTAAGTAAATTGATAAATACTGTCACTCTATCAAGGACCTCCCCCCATCTCTTAACCTTAGTTTATCTGTCCAAATCTAATTAGGACTTCCTAATAACAATAACGAACATTTATTATTGGTTATGTGTTAGAAACTATGCTAAATGCTTTACAGACATGTTTTATTTAGTTCTCACACCAACCCTATGAGATAGACAGGTATTATTATCATTTCTGGTATACAAATGAGCAAAGTGCAGGAACTAACTTTTAGTCACTATGAAATGCTAAGCTCATTACTAGCGCACAAAGAATTGTAGTAATTATTTTCTTTGCCTTGGGATTTCTCTTGGTTCTGCTTCTCTTCTTCTTTCATCTAGTTTCTAGTCCTTAGCTTTTGATTTGAATTCTGACTTTTTACTTCGGATCTTAATTGACAGCTCTGCTTTAATGATCTGCTTAGCTTTGATTTAGCACTAACTTTCTATTGCTACCTACTACATTTGGCTTGGACTTCAAACTCTTGGGGTTTCGCCCCATTCATTGCTCAGGACTGAGACTAATGCTTGTCTAACAAGGGATATTAAATAAGAAATGTGCTATACTCCTCCTATAACTCTCAAAAATAGTGACACATCCAATATCTCTTCCAAAAACCATTTCTTCATTCATTTATCCATGTATTCTCCCCCGGCCCCCACTTCCTTCTTCCTATCCTTGAATTTGTCAGGTATTTATCAATGCTAAGCTGGTCTGTTCTAAGTATTGGGCATATGGGGATGAATAAGGTATGTTTTTTGCCTTGTAGAGCTTATATTCCAACAGAGAAGACAGGATTTAACAAATGTTGATGATAATCAGTGGAATAACATTGCATAAAATATTCTGAGTTCATCATGGATATTTCACAAAAGAGGCAACATTTGCTGAACTTTCAGAGATAAGTTATTCAGATGGTTGAGGAAGAGGTGCCGGGAACTAGAGTTTGAATTAAGATACTGGATTTCCATATGTTCCTTTAAAATTGAATAGAATTAGCCTGAGGGAAAGAACTTAGCTGATCCTGGAGAAGGAGTTTATGATCTCAAAAAGAAAAAAAAAAAACACAAAAAATAGTATGTTTATTATGTCAAAATCTCTCATTTGGGCCTTTACTTTCTTTATTCATTCCCTCCCTTTCTTTTTTCATTTTTCTCAGAGTGGTTTTTGGTAACCACAAAGCTGGTGACCTTTTATCACTAGACTCATATTGCAAATATAGCATATTTTAAAGTTCCATAGTCAAGTGAAACCCTAAGAGACCACAATGTCCCCCACAAGGTCTGAGCACTCAGGCCCACCGTCATTTTACTTGCATAATCTCCCATCAGTGTAAAGTAACTCAGTGAGTGATTGAAAATGTTTTGCCCCCCCCCCCAAAAAATTTAAAAGATAAAAAGATAAAATGTTTTCCCCTTTCTTCACTTTCTAGGGATTTTCTTGATAAGCCACCCTAAGCATTATTTTAGAAATTTAATTACTTTAGCCAGGTTGAAAATAAATTAGTGTATGTGTTGTTTTTGCATATATACATCATTTCTACTGCATATCTTTTATGTAGAAGGATGACATCCAACAATAAATTTAGACTCTTCAAATATTTTCCTTAATTATGCTTAGTTTACGTATAAAATATGGCCTAGTCAAAACATTAAAAGCATTTTTCGTCATAAAGTTGTCAACCCATATCTTCCCTAAATTAAAGATGACTCTTAACTTTCAATTATTGAGACCGAGTTGCTACTAATAAAAATTTATATCTGGGGGTGCCTGGATGGCTTAGTCGGTAGAGCATGTGACTTGACTTCTGGGTCATGAATTCAAGCCCCATATTGCTCCTGGAGCTTACAAAAAAAAAAAGTCGCATTTATTTTTGTTACTAACTTTTATCTAACTTCATGTGGCTTCTAGTCTAGTCTATTATTTCTTTTCAGCTCTCCAATAATTCATAGCAATTTTAAAGAACACTAAGTTATCCATTCTTTGCTCTAATATTTTCTGAATTTGTTGGTTAGCTCTTTATTCCAAGTACAATCACTAGTTTTTTAATTCAATTACTTTACCAATGCATTATTATTTTAAAGTAGGTAAATTAACAACAACAACAAAAAGAGAACGAATGGATTGCACTTTCCTTTACCTAATTAAAAATGACAAAACCACTTTTTAAGGAAAGAACCTAACCATCATCTTCAAGGTCAGAGTTGTAAGTAATTTTTTGGATGGTTATAAGAAAAGTAAATAGGTTTAATCTGTAATAAAAATGATTAAATTAGTTCTTATACAGCACTGATAAACTATGTATTATACACAAAAATGAAGAATTATCCATGTTCCTCTAATTTGGAGACAAAGCCAGTTTAAGAGTAGTTCATGCTTAGGTCACCAAATTAAACTCTTTTTTTTTTTTTTTTGCCTAAACAGGAGACCACCCACCTCTTCAAAATAAAGAGTAGTTATACCTGGGATAACCAAGAATTGTCAAAAATAATAAACTCAGAGTAGAAAAAAAAAAACAAAATATAGAGTTTAGAGTAAATTCCCAACTCATTTGAAATGTCTCCTAAATATCTCTGATAGGTTATTATATAGTTCACTGAAACATATGTTTTACTACAATAGCTCTCGAATTGAAATTTTTAAACACTTACCTCTGATTTCTGAGTATTATTTATTTAAAAATTATATGAATTTTCCAATGTACCCTAATGTAACAAAATATCCTCAAAATTAAAAAAAATAAGTGAAGTAAAGATCAAAGGTATAATTTATAATATATTTCATTTCATTTCATTTTTAAAAATATTTTATTTATTTATTCATGAGAGACAGAGAGATAGCCAGAGACATAGGCAGAGGGATGCAGGACTCGATCTCAGGACCCCGGAGTCATGACTGAAGCCAAAGACAGACATTCAACCTCTGAGCCATCCAAGCACCCTTATATTTCATCTTATGAATGATTCAACACATTTTAATTTCCCTGAAATGTTTTAACATGCAAAGTAAAATATAAAAATCTTTGTTTTCACAAAGAAAATGTATAAGAATATTTTCATACATGTAAATATGGAAGTATTTTATTATTACATAAAGTTGTATGGTAAAGCAATTCTGATACTTGGTTATAATGGTTATCATAACTGAAAAATATATGCCTTATTGGTAGGTATATAGATCCAAAAGAAGAAATGGATTATTAACTATGATTATTAAATTATGGTACTAAATTTCATCCACTAATTTTTGTTGAAATTTTTCCATTAAATTCCTGCCATCCTTAGTGTCCATGAGCTATTGTTACACAATAATTGGAAAACTTGCAGTTTGTATTTCTGAAAATAATTTAAACTCTACAGTAATTATACAGGAAAATTTAAGTTTCAAAAATTATGCTTATGCAAAATAAATGCTTATACATTTTTAAAGATGCCATGTCCTTAGTAGCAAAACAAAGCACATAAATTGGAAACATTTAATATATATCCATTTTAATACTGCAGAAAACTAATATCTGCATTTCTCTGTTGACTACCTATACTGTGAAACTGTCACAGCTCCTTCATGATACCGTCACCTCCTGACAGAGACAGAATCAGGCTCAATTCTTCTGTTAACTTCTTTCTCATTTAAAAATCGAATGTTCTCATTTTTTCTCCTTCACTTAAGTGGACTGCCTTGAATGTCTCCTGTGGGGGGCACATCCCACTTTATAGACCATTAGGGTAGGTTAGGGCTAAATGGATTACATTGGGGTTACAGTTCTACTTGATGAACAGATTCTTTTTCCATTGAATCACTATCTTCCCTCTACTCTTTGGTCTTAGTTTGGTTTACTGCGAATGGTAAAATCATTTCTAGATTAAGTATCTCAGGGCTAGGAAGGACTTTAGAAGTCATATAGTTTGATTTCCTACTTAGTTTAGGTGAAGAGTTGCCAGATTTACAAATAAAAAACCAGAGTATCCAATTAAATTGGAATTTTAAACAAACCACACATTTTGAAGTATAACTATGTCCCACACATATTTGCAAATACGTAGTGTTCTATATTTTATCTGACAACCCCACATAGGTGACCACTCTGTAGGATTCTAGCATATGGGTAGCCAGCTTTCCCTTCTCCAAATGGAAAGAAATATTTCTTAGTAAATGGAGTAATTGATTGTAAATGGAGTGTGTGCGTGCATAAACATCAAAATCAGGTAAGATGACATCTTTTTTCTTGTTCTTTGTTATGAATCATTAGTTATCTGATATCCTGACATGATAGGTCCTCAGAAACTGTGGAATAAGAGCAAAGATAACACAAAAAGTGACTTTTACGTCTTGAAGATCCACACCTAGTGTGTCACCAACAAGGAGGGTGTACTAAGCAACGTCAGGTGAGTTGATTAAGGGTAGAAAACCATGGTGGCTAAGTCGGACAGAAAGCACGTATGCCTGGACTTCCGGTCAAAGGAAGTTTTCTCCACTGGCCACAGGACTTCTAAGACATCTGTAAGCGCCCCAGGGAAAGCTGCCCTGGAACATAGTCAGCTGTCCAGGCCTTTGAGCTTACATTCCTTTGCAGTGCAGCTCCCTAAATGCACTTGTCACCCTGATTCACAGAGAGAAACTCTTCTTCAAAAGGCATTCTCAGTCAGTCATGGAGAATGCACACCATCATTCTGCCATATTGTGGATGTGAGTTGAGGAAAGAAAAAATTAAAAAGCCCCTTTAACTTGAAGTCGCCATTGAAGTACAGCTATTTGTTCTCTGTGACAGATTGGGAAACTCACGAAAATGGGCTGTGGAGGCATGGTAAAGAGTTATGACCCCTGGGAAAAAGTTCCTTGGTTATTGGCACAGCAAAGCCATACACTGTGGGAAAACATCCTTGAAATCCACGAGTCAAAAGAAACATGACTGGAGGCCCAATTGTGTAAATGTAGCATATTCTGGAATTCTGAAGAATGCCAGGCTGGAGATATGGGCAGGGGCAGATCGTGGTCCTACGAACCCTAGTGTGCACAAGGCCCAGCACTTAGTAAGGCTCCATGCTTGGCTTAATGTTATTGTCTTGGGAATCTTAACCATTCTGAATAAGGATTCCCACAAGTTCATTTATGTTATGGTGGGTCATGGAAATGATGTAACTGGTCTTGCATTGGGATGGGAATTTTGGGTACTGTGTTATCTTCAGTAATAGCTCACGCCCCATAAGGTTTCCCAAGGGTGAGTGGGGACTACCACCTGCACACGATCATCCAAATCAGGAACACCTGGGGGGCTCAGCAGTTGGGTGGCTGCCTTCAGCTCAGGTTGTGACCCTGGGGTCCAGGATCAAATCCCGCATCGGGCTCCCTGCAGGGAGCCTGCTTCTCCCTCTGCCTGTGTCTCTGTCTCTCTCTGTCTTTCATGAATAAATAAATAAATCTTAAAAAAATCAGATCTAACTTTTGGATCTTCATTATCACTTCTACCTATTGGTTATTGGTTATTAGTTGGTTATTAAGACCTGTGGTTTCTATCTCCTACATATGTATAATAGCCTTGCTGCCTGCCCGTCTCTCTGCTAATGGCTTTTTTCAAGTCTTTCTCAGGTCTCCCTTGGTCATTGATGCTATTTCATTGGAAATGTCTGGCTCTGGTTCAATCTTATATTGTCCAATTTTTCTTCTGTAGCAAGGTCAAATTCTGCTTGCTACTGCTGCTTGTTTTTGAAAGTAGAGTTTTATTAGATCACAGCCATTCCCATTACATTACATCTTACATTTTGTCCTATAGCAGCAAAATTGAGCAGTTGTAACAAAGGCTGGCAAAAGCTAAAATACTATGGGACCATTTACAGAAAGAGTTTAGCAGTCTACATTCTATAGTTATCCGCAAGTCATCTAACATGCATGTTTAATCTTTTAATTTTCCTGATAATTCTGGATTCGCACACCATTGTTTGCAACATAAATTCTTGGCTGAATAAATAAATAAATAAATAAATTCTTGGCTGTTTCAACTGGCATATGCAGTTCTTTGTAGGCCCCCTTCTATGTCTCTGGACTCCTTGTCAACAATATCTGGACCATTGATTGGTTTCCCATTAGAAGTGGAGACAATTGGGTGGGTAGAAGAAAGAAAGCAGAAAAGAGAAGTCGAAGGTTTATCATATTTACTTTAGAAGATACTCTAAATGCCAGTCTCTGTTCAATGGCTTTTCATGGGACCACACTTTCTCAAGATTATTGAAGCTCATTTATATTTAGACTGCAAATACAGCTTACCCAACTGGATATTATCCAAATAGAAAAAATATTCATTGAGGAAATAACTAACATTTACTGCTTACTACGAGCCTAGATGTTATTCTAAGCATATTTGATGCACCCACTCATTGCAACTTTTAGCAGCGCTATCCTACTGGTGGAGAAAAGGAGGCTTGGAAAAGTTAAGCTATAATTAGTAGGCAGAAAAGTCAGAATTCAAACTCAGATATCCTCATTCCTGAAACTTCATATTTAATTACTATACTTGTGTCCTTCTGAAGTAAATCACTGTTTTTCCTTGGTGTGAGATCAGGTTCCATGGAAAATATCATAAGGATAAATAGTTTAGAATTTATTCCTAAAATAAAACTCTACGTTTTGTTTAGGACGACCTACATGAAGCCAGAAGGGCAATTGTTACCACTGAGATTGAGGACGCCTATGTAGCCAAACGTTTTATCTGTTGGAGATTAAAGGTGACTACTGGAATTTGTGAAGTTTGAAACCCCATGGTATAAGGGGTTGGCAGTTGACTTTGGGTTTTCTTTTTTATTTATTCTCATCTACTGATGAAAATAACATATTTTGTTGTGGATTGAAAAAGTAACCCAACTTGACAAGCCCCATTAAACCCCAAATGGTTATCATCTCTGAAATTGAAATCAAAATATTTAATTTTACCATGTTCAACATGGAACAAACTTTATAGCTGGACACTGATGTTCAGCAAGGCAAAGATTCTTGGTCAAGGTCATGGGGCAGAATCAGAAGCAGAACCAAGGGCTTAATAGATGAACCAGTGTGCTTAAGAACCAGGTCCTTCATTTCATGGTTGTATGTACTGTGGCTTATTGCTTGTGGCTTTTGACATCAATATAATCACTTACTAGAAACAAAATAAAACCTTGAGAGGTGATATTATCCATTGTCAGGCATATGAGGTTACAATACTCTATCTCTTTAGTTCTTCAGCAAATCTACATCCAGCACATCATGTATGTGGTAATATCAAACCCTTGATAATTAAAATCGCTTATCTTTACCATGCTTGTGTTCACATTGCTAGTCAATTGTAGTCTTTTTTTTTTATCATGACCTTGATGATAATACCAGAGACCTCAATTTTCCTCCTTTTCAGCTCAAAATGTCACCAGTCCTCACTCTTCCTTTCTTCTTTCTAGTTTCCTTTATGGAAGGTCTTTGGTATTTCTAAGACATCCATGTGTACCCCATTTCTTTTCCTCTTTTACTTCTTTCAAAACCTGTTTTTTTGTTTGTTTGTTTTAAAGATTTATTTACTTATATATTCCAGAAAGACAGAGAGAGAGAGAGAGAGAGAGAGAGAGAGAGAGAGGGGCAGAAGGAGAAGCAGGCTCCCTGCCGGGAAACAACGTGGGACTGGATCCCAGAACTCCGGGATCAAGCCCTGAGCCAAAGGGAGACGCTCAACCACTGAGCCACCCAGGGATCCCCAATACCTGGTTTTGAAATAGTTCACCATCTTTTTTCATTTCCAATCACTTTGTTCCTGGCCTTCTTTCCATTATCTTGAAAGCATGCTCAGATGCTCCTTACCATGGAAGATACTCTCTTTGCCCCACCATCAGCTACAGCTACAGCCTTATTGTTTTGTTTTCAGTTAATTTCCAAATTTCTCGGAGTTAATTGCCTAACTTCCTAACCATTCGTTTATATCCTCTGGTCATATGCCTTGTTTCCCCACCTGTCAGATGAAATTGCTCTCTCAAAGGTCAACCTGTTAATTAGACTTACTGTGGTGATCATTTTGCAATATGTACAAATATCAAGTCATTGCATGTGCACCTGAAACTAATATAATCAATTATATCTTGGTAAAAAAAAATCAACAAAAACTTATTATTGTCAAATCTAGTAGATCTTTCTTATATTTAAGCTGTTTTCACATGGCTGGATTATGTGATTTTTTTTCTTGAAAATATTTCCTCTTTTAGCTTCTGTGACCCTGTCATTTCCTGGTTTCCTCTTACCTCTGTATTACTTCTCAATTTTCTTATTTGGTTCCTCCTCTGTCTCTTGCCCATTAAGCTCAGATAGTCCTCCAAGATTCTGTACTCATTTTTCTCATTGGCTTCTGTCCACTGTTTTTGAGTAATTTTTTCCTTCCTTCCACAGCTTCCCTCATCACTGTTGTTGAATTTCTGAGTCATGGAACTCTTTTGAGTAGCTGACCAAAGCTATGGACCCCTCACTCAAATTTTGCCATGAGGATATAACATTTGTTGAGCTAACAGTTTTGAGCACTTACTACATGATCTATTAAATCCTTACAACAACCTCATGAGATTGGGTAAGGAATTTGAGTTGTGTTGAATAAAGAAACTTGCTAAGATTCACACCTCCTAAGGTCACTTGGCTAGGTTTCAAACCTGAACAGTCAAATTCTGCACACATTGTTAGCTGAATCATGGCCTCCTGAATCTCTTTTAGGGACTTCTGAACTACCATCATCAAGATGATGGCCACAAAACCTCTCTCCCTAACTACAATCTGAATTCTATATGTACTCGTCTTTCTGAAACAGGTTTTATTGAGGAATAATTGCCATACACGAACTGCACATATGTAGTGTACAAGTTAATATGTTTTGAAAGGTGCCTATAACTGCTAAACCATCATTGCATTTAAGACAAAACACATATCCACCATCTCCAAAAGTTTCCTGAGTGACTTTTGTATCAGTGCCCCCTGCCCCTCTCCAACCTGCTTTGCTCAGAGACAACCAATGGTCTGCTTTCTGATACTATTTTGTTCTATTGATATATTTGTCTATCTTTATACCAATACCGCACAGTCTTTATTACTTTAGCCTTATAGTTAGTCTTGAAATTGGGTAGGGTTAATCCTCTTTTGCTCTTCTTTTCCAAAAGTGTTTTGGCTTGTCTATGATTCTTGAATGTTCATGCAAATTTTAGATTCAAATGTTAGAATCAGCTTATCAATTTTTACAGAAAAGCCCACTGGGATTTTTGAAAGGGGTAACATTAAATCTATACATCAATTTGGGAAGAATCAGTATAAAAAAAAATCTAGTCTTCTGACCCATGAGTAAAGAACATTTCTCTATTTATTTAGATTTTCTTTAATTTCTCCCAGTAATCTTTACTGTTTTCAGTTTATATGGAAAGACCTTTTGTCAGATTCACCTCAAAGTCATTGTTTTTTTATGCTATTGCAAATACTATTTTTAAATTTTCCATTTCTGATTGTTCATTGTTAACATAGAAATACAATTTTGATTTTTGTATAGAGATATGTTATTCTACAACTTCTCTAAATTAACTTTTTTCCCCCAATAGCATATTGTCCATTAGATTTTTTATGAAGATGATCATGTTGTCTTCAAATAAAAAACAACTGTATTTCTTTCTTATAGTCAGGCTGGCTTAGCTTTTCTTGCCTTAATTGCCAGAATCTTTCACACAAAGGAAGGAAGTGGTGACAGTGGATGTCCTACCTTATTCCTGATCTGAAGGGGAAAGCATTTGGGTTTCACATTAAGAATACATTAGCTGTAGAATTTTCATGATGCAGTTTATTAGGCTAAAGAATTTTAATCCTATTCCTTGTGTTGCTAAGAATTTTTATCAGGAATAGACATCAAATTTTGTCAAATGTGTCCTCTGTACCAATTGAGAAGATCATAGAGGTCTTATTTTTTATTTTTTGTATATGGTAAATTACATTGATTTTAAAATGTTAAGCCAATCTTGTGTTTTGGGTGTATCCTGTACTGGAATTCAGTTTGCTAAAATTTTGTTTAGTATTTTTCCTTCTATATTCATGAGGAATATAGGTCTGTAGCTCTCCATGTGAAGTCTTTGCTTAGATTTAATATCACGATATTGCTAGCCCAATACAAAAGGTTGAAAAGTATTCCTTCTTCGACAGTCTTGAGGAGTTTATGGAGAATTGGTGTAATTTCTTCCTTAAATATTTAGTGAAATTCACTGGTAAAGCCATGTGGACTTAAAATATTTCTTTCTAGGAAGATTTTTTCTGAAGATTTATTTATTTATTTGAAAGAGTCAGAGAGAGAAAGAGAGAGAGAGAGAGAGGATGAGCATGAACAAGGGGAGAGGCAGAGGGAGAAGGAGAGAAATCCTCAAGTAGATTCCCTGCTGAGTGCTGAACCCAATGTGGAGCTAGATCCCAGGACCCTCAGAGGATGACCTGAGCCAAAATCAAGAGTTGGCTTAACCAACTGAGCTGCCCAGTGCCCCCATTAGAAAGATTTTTAAGTTTGATTTATATAGTAGCTATAGGGCTATTCTGATTATTTCTTCTTGAGTGAATTTGTTTGTTTATGTCTTCTAAGGAATTTGTCCATTTTACCTAAATATCCAATTTTATTGACAAAGCTTTTAGTAATATTTTCTTATTGTACCTTTAAATCTATAAATTTTGTAGTGATGTCAACTCATTCATTCATTTTTTTTCAGGATTTTTATTTATTTATTCATGAGAGACACACAGAGAGAGGCAGAGATACAGGCAGAGAGAGAAGCAGGCTCCCTGCAGGGAGCCCAATGCAGGACTCAAGCCCAGGACCCCAGGATCACAACCTTAGCCAAAGGCAGACACTCAACCGCTGGACCACCAGGTGCCCCTCTTTCATTCTTGATATTGGAATTTTGCGACTTCCCTATTTTTTCATGTTCTAAATGGTTCAAATTTTATTAATTTTACTGATTTTCCTCAAAGAATGAGCTTTTGAGCTTTTGATTTTACAGATTTTTCTTCATTGTTTTTCTGGATTTTATTTCAGTAATTTCTGTTATAATCTTAGTACTTTCTTTTGCCTACCTTGAATTTAAGTTGCTGTTTTTTTCAAGTTTATTAAGGTTGATGTTATCAGTTTAGAACTTTTTTTTTGGTACTATAATTGTTTAGTGCTACAAATTCCCCTACTTACTTCTTTTGTGGAATCCCCAAAATTTTAATATACTGTGTTTTAATTTTTTTCAGATCTGTCATAATTCCATTTTCATTTTAAAATGCTTTCTAATTTTTCTCTTGATTTCTCCTTTGAACCATGGATTACTTATACATATATTATTTAGCTTCCAGCATATAAAGATATTCTGAGGATATTTCTATTATTGACTTCTAATTTAATTCCATGTTGTCAGAAAACATATTTTAAAAGAATTGACTCCTTTAAATTAATTGAGTCTTGTTCTATGACTTGGAATATAGTTTATATTGGTAAGTATACCATGTGCAACTGAAAAAATGTATAATTTCCTGTTGTTGGAAGGAGTACACTATAAATGTCAATTAAGTCAATTTGGTTGATAGTGTTGTCTAAGTATTCCACATACTTCATGACATCTGTCTACTTTTTAAAATCAATTGTTACAGAGACATATTGAAATCTTTAATTATAATTATAGATTTCTCTCTTTCTTACAGCAATTACATTAGTTTTTGCTACCTACATTTTGAAGCTCTAAAATCTGCATAAATATTTAGGATTGTTATGGTCTGTTGAAAAATACATCCCTTCAACATTATGAAAGGATCATGTTTATTATTGATAATATTTCTTATTTGAAATTGAATTTTTCGGATCTTCATATAGCCAGTCCAGCTTTCTTTTAATTAGTGTCACCATGGCACATCTTTTTCCATTCCATTTCTAAGCTAATTGTTTCTATTTAAATGTCATTTCTTATAAGCAGTATATATTTAAGTTTTGTTTTTATATCCAATATGACAGTCTTTGCCTTTAAAGTGGTGTGTCCAGGCTATTTACATTTAATGTGGTTGTTAATACTTAGATTTAAATATATTATTTGGTTTTTGCTTTGTATTTGTCTCATTTGTTCTTTATTCCATTTTCTTCTGTTGTCTGTCTTCTCTTGAATTGAATAATTTTTTTGTTTCTATCATATCTTTGTTGACCTATTAGCTACATCACTTTTATCAGGGATTTTCTAAGATTGGTTCTATACCTGCTTATTAGTCAAATTTTCATGATATTATATTTTACTATGTATACTATAAGAACTTCACAATAGTATCTTTCATTTATCTTCTGCTGTTTCTTGTGGTATTGTTGAATACATTTTACTGTTACATATGTCATAAACCCCATACTACCTTGTTGTTTTTTGTTCAGATAATGAATTCTCTTCTAGATACATTTAAATAATAGGGAAAAACATGTATGCATTTACCCTTCTAGAAAAGTGGTAATCTTCATTCCTTTGTGTACATTAATATTTTTGGGTAGCATTATTTTCTTTCTGCTGAAGTACTTTAATTAGTTAATTAATATTTTTGTAGTGTAGATCTCTTGGTGATGAATTCTTCAGCTTTAGTGTTTCTGAAGAAGTCTTTGGCCCTTAATTTTGAAAAGTACTTTCTCTATAGCATTCTCAATAGTTTTCTTTCTTTAATGTCAGCATTCCAACAATGCTATTTTCTCATATGCCTTGTTTCTAGTGAGAAGTCTGTGGTCATGATTATCTTTGGTCTTCTCTATGCAAAGTTCCATTTTTCTCTGGATGTTTTCAGTATTTTCTCTGTGTCATTGGTCTTGAGCAATTTGATTATGGTGTGCCTTACTATAGTCTTCTTGTTCTTCTTCTTGTTCTTCTTGTTCTTTTTCTTCTTCTTTTTCACTTAGGTTTCATCAAACTTCTTTTACACATATGGGTTTATGGTTTTCATCAAGTTTGGACATTTTCCATCCATTTTTTTCTAATGTTTTTTCGATCCATCCCTTCCAAAGGACTTCAATTAAATGCATATTAGAGACTGACATCACCAAAATGCAGATTAGAAGAATCCAGCCTCTGTCACCCCACAAAAATAAACACTTAGGCAGCTAAGTGAACAAAAATAGCTCTGGGAGAGCTCAGGAGTTCATTTAAGACACTTTGGCAACACATTGGTGCAAAAAACCCCTGAGAATAACCACACAAAAAGGGAAGGAAGAACAACTTCATTTTGCCAACCCCCACCCCCACCCCAGGCTGAAATTTCTCAGTGCCAAGAGGGAACTCCCCAACTAAAGAGTTTCCCTTGCTGGGAAAGGGTGGGTGATTAGCATCTCGAAACTTTTGGGGTCATGGAATAAAGGACCCAGTTTAGATTCACCTTACCCAGATATCAGCAAAGCTGAGGCAAATAGAGACAGCTTGGAAAAGGAAAAGGGCAAGGGCAAGCAGATTAGCCACATAGTGGAAGTGACCATGGTTCCCAATGGCCTGCTCTACAAAGGATCCCAGCAGATTTTGCTGCTGAAGAAATCAAAGGCCAGCACAGTCTCTTTGGACCCTGTAGATCTCACTGCTCATGTTTTCTCCCCTATAGGTTTCATTTTCATAGGTTCTAGCTGCTTGGATACCTCATCTGTTCCTCCTACTACCCCATTGTCTGCTGGAGCCCAGGATTCACATTGGCAACCAGCCTTGGCCTCTGCAGTTGCACAGTAAAACACAAGCTCAGACCCTTACAGCTGGCTCACTGCTGTGTGCACACTCTGGGCTAACCTCTCCAGCTGTGTGCCTGCACTCTACTGTCCTGATTCCCACCTCAGGCCTCCACTGACATGTGTGTGCAGCCATGGTAGTGCACACCAAGAGCCAGGGTTCTCACAGCTGTTTGTGGGCCCAGATCCAGCTCCATCTCTTGTTACAGGCGTGTATCATTCAGTTTACTTGAAGCTAGCATAAATATCTGTGTGCTTGCCTGCCCCGACCAGACTCTTGCTACTGGCTTTCTCTTGTGCAAGTGCCATGGCAACAGCCCACAGCCATGGGAGTGGGCACTAACAGCCAGGACCCCCACAGTGGTTGTGTCCTGGCAGTTGACCACAGCCCTTGCTTCTGGCCCTGGGCCTTACTCCTACATATGTCTGCAATCAGCTATTATTACATAGAATCTGCAACCAGACCTGCAGCCTAATGTGTGCTCACCACCCTGGCCACCACCATTGCTTGCCTTTGACCTGATGGACCTGGAGGTGTTCCTGAGGATTCCAACGGTCCTTGAAGCCAACTGAAGACTTACCCTACAGTGCTTGTCAAGGACTAAGCAGTTGTTGATCCCAGCAACCTGAGCCATCAAGACATCACACAGGTTGAACCCAGAGTCAGCACACATACCACATGCTCTTGCACTGAGCACCTTGCAAAATTAGACCCAGGATCCTAGGATGCTCTAGTGTACCCCTACCCACAGACAGAGGCCTTTCTTTACGGAAGTCAATCTATAAAGACTGGGAAAGAAGACTATTTCTTCAAATATGCAAATACTTGCACAAAGTGACAGAGATTGTGAAGAATCAAGGAAACATGACACCCCCATAGAAATACAGTGAGCCTTTAGAGACTGATTCCCCAAAGTAGAGATACATGAATTACCTGACAGAGCACTCAAACTAATTGTTCTAAAAATATTTGGAGAGCTACAGATAAATAATTTAACAAAATTAGGAAAATAATATAAGAACAAAACGAGAAGTTCAGAACAGATAGGAACATAAGGAAGAACTGAAGAATACAGTGACTGAACCAGAGAATTCAATAGATGGTTCCAAGAGCAAACTCTATCAAGCAGAAGAAAGAATCAGTGAAACTTGAAGACAAAGCCTTTGAAATTATCCAGTCACTGGAGCAAAAGAAAAAAGAATGAAAAGGAATGAAGAAAGCCCTCAGGATTTTTATGATATTATTAAAAGAAACAATTTATGCATTCTTGGAGTCCTGGGAGGGAGAAAGGGGCAGATAGCTTATTTAAAGAAATAATGTCTAAAACCTTCTCCAAACTAGGGAGACATTTGGAATCCAAGTTCAAGAAGCTCATTGGTCCACAAACTTGAAGTTCAACTCAAAGAGATCTTTTTGGGGACATATTATAATGAACTGTCAAAATCTTGAAAACAGCAAGAGAAAAGAAGCTTGTAACTTATAAGAGGAACTTCATAAATCCATCAGCAAATTGCTCAGCAGAAACTGCAAGATCAGGACAGTGGGATGATGCATCAAATGTACTGAAAGAAAAAAAATGTCAATCAAGAATGCTTTATTTGGTAAAGTTGATCTTCATAAACGAAGGAGAGATAAAGACTTCCCCAGACAAGTAGAAGTTGAGAAAGTTTATCATCATCACTAGACCCGTCAACAAGAAATGCTAAAAAGAGTTCTTCAAGAATATATTTGCAAATCATTTATTTGATAAGGGGTTAATATCCAAAATATATAAGCAACTCATACAAGTTAAGAGCTAAAACACAAACAAGTAGATTTAAAAAACAAAGAATTTGAATAGACACTTTTCCAAAACAGACATACAAGGAGCCAAAAGTACATGACAAGTAGCTCAGCATCGTTAATTATTAGGAAAATGCAAATCGAAATCACAATGAGATATCAGCTTACTCTTAGAATGGCTATTATCAAAGAACAAGAGTAAGTGTCGGTGAGGAGGTAGAGAAAAGGGAACCCTTGTGTACTGTTAATGGGAATGTAAATTGGTACAGCCACTATGGAAAACAGTACGGAGATTCTTTTAAAAATTAAAAATAGAACTACCGTATGATCCAACAACCCACTCCTGGTTATATAGCCAAAGGTAATGAAATCACTATTCCAAAGAGGTATCTCCACTAGACATTCAATTTGGCTCTTTTTTATTTAATAACATCTATATATCTACCTAACTTTTTGAGTAAATAGAATGCAATTTTAATAACTATTTTAATGCTCTTGTTTGCTAATTCTGCTATCTGCATTACTTCTACCTCAGTTTTTATTGATTGGTTTTTATTCTCATTATCAGTCTTATTTTCCTACTTCTTTGCCGTATATGGTAAACTTTGATTCGATGCCAGAAACTTTGAATTTGCCTTGTGGGTGCTGCATATTTTTGGATATCTACATCATATTGAGTTTTCTTCTTTGAGAAAAACTTTGAAATCATTTTGTATTTTTGAATTCTGCTTTTAAGATTTGTTAGGTTGGTCCAGATCGGCATTTATTCTAAGGCTAATTATTCTCTACTACTGAGGCAAGACTCTTCTAAGTATCCTATCAATATCTTGTGAATTACAATATTGTCCATTCCGATTGATGTGAGCAAACACTGTTCTCAGCATGTGTGAATGCCAGATACTGTTTCCTCTGATCCTCTTGAACAGTTCTTTCTCTGGCCCTGTATTGTTTCCTCACATGCATTTGCTGGTCAGTATTTTGCTGAATACTCAAGAGAACCTTCTGGAGATTTCCTGTGTAGTTTTCTAATTTTCTTTACTCTGTCCCACACACTCTAGCTGTATTGGTTTTCCCAGACTCACAGTTCCATCTCCTCAACTCAGGGGATTTTTTTCAGCTCCATACCATGGCCAGCAGTCTCATTCAAATTGGTAAGCTAAGGCAATTGTAGAGCTTCCCTTGTTTGTCTCCAGTCTTTCGGGGACTACTTTTCTTCATTGCCTTGTGATAATCTTTGCTTCATATATTTATTTAGTCCTGGTTTGGTGACTATGAAAAAAATTGAAAAAAATAGGAGATATAGGGATCCCTGGGTGGCGGCAGTGGTTTGGCGCCTGCCTTTGGCCCAGGGCGCGATCCTGGAGACCCGGGATCGAATCCCACATCGGGCTCCCGGTGCATGGAGCCTGCTTCTCCCTCTGCCTGTGTCTCTGCCTTTCTCTCTGTGACTATCATAAATAAATAAAAATTTAAAAAAAAATAGGAGATATAGATCATTGTGGAATAGAGTATAGATTTGGATAGGCTGCTCAGGTCCTTTAAGTGATTAATCTGAAGCAATACTGAAGGAATTGAAGGAGTGAGCCATGAAGCTATCTTGAAGAACTTTTGAAGCAGGGAGATCAGCAAATTTAAGAACAATGATGGGAGCATCACTAGCTTGCCAAAGAACCCTATGTAGGTCAATGTGGCTTGAGACAGTCAACAGAACTGAGAAGATGAGACAGGAGAGAGAGCCAGGTACTCAAATAATTTGAGACTCATAGGAAAGGAAGGATTTTAGATTTTATTCTAGGTATTATGAGAAGCTATTATAGGATTTTTAGCAAAGGCGTATGTTTAAAAGAAAGAGATTTGACATTTTAAAGGGATATACTCGATGTTATGTAGAAAATTGATTATGAAGGCTCAAGTGTAGATTCTGATTTAGACAGGGTACTAACTTTGGAAGTAGTAAAACCTGATTAAAATCTAGAATATTTTAAAGGAGATGCTGAATATGAAATAAACTGTGAGGTATGAAATGAAGGAGGTATGAATACAGGGTATAAAATTAAAGATGTAAAGATGTATTACTAAGTTTTTGGTCTAAATAGTGGTTTCATTTACTACTACTACAGGTAACAATGAAGAGAAAAGTTTTGATGGGGAGATTTAAGTTTGTCAAGGAGGCAGTTGAATATTCAGTTCTTCTGCGTTCACTATTTTCAACTCATCAGCATACGTATGATGTATGGGGATCACTAGGATGTGTGAGGCTTAAAGAAGTCTAAAGATTGAGTTCTGGTGCATTTTAAGATGCGTGGCTGGAGAATTGAAGTTGAATCAGCAAAAGACCAAGAAGGAGCTGCCAGCAAGGTGAAACAAAACCCAGGAAAGTGTGGCATCCTGGAACCCAAGCACAGAAAATGTTTGAAGAAAAAAGGAGGAATCAACCACATCAAATGTTACTAAGAGATCAAAGGAGGTAAAACTAAGAATTAACTGGATTATTCAATGTTTAGGTCTTTGGTCTTTGGTAATTGTACATTTATTATTATTCCACAAAGCTTCAAGTTTGGGAAGCATTGCATTTATTTAATTAGATTAAGTTTCATGATATGCTCACTTTTTTTTTCTCCTGAGTCTGGATGAAAATTTTGCTTTTCTTATTTGTCTGTGTTTAAATCAAGGGATATTCCATATTTCCCATTTTTTTTACTCACTAGGTTGTTAAAGCTCAATAGGGAATCCAGTGCCCTACCATCTTAGGGATGATAGGATATGTTCCTAGAAGGACTGCCCGGTGGAGCTCTTTATAACAGTGTGAGCAGAACCTCATGGGGTAAGGGTTCACCTTGTGCCTAGGGAAGAGTTAACTTCTCTTCACCACAATCTAACATAAGAAGCCAGTATTCCACTTAACGTTTCTCTGTTTGTTTTTGAATATTATCATACTATATATATGTACCCCCAAAGATACTTGAAATCAGTAAGAACTCAAAGGTACAATTCAATAAAGAATACACTCTACTTTTCATTCCATTAAAAATACTTCACTCCGTCTGTGATTAAAAATGTAAGAACAAAATTTCAAAATAGAATAATTAACTGCAAAACCTAATATCCTGTTTGTGTGTTTTTTTACCTTAGATAATTTTTTATTTAAACACTAAAAAGGAATTTTAAAAGAAATGTCTATTAATAAGCTCGTTAATTTTCTCGATATTTTATGTGCCTGATTCAACATGTTGGTTTAATTTTAACTTTACAAATGCAGTTGCCTCATTTAATCTACTACATTCTTTATATCTGAGTTGACTCTACTTTGTACAATACATCTCTTGTTTATTTAATCATTGAGACGCCATTTAGGGAGGTTTAAACGATCCAAGAGTAATATATTTTCTAAATAAAGCAAACACTTTATTTATCAGACATGGTGGTAGCCTCGGGGAAAACATAGTGTGAGATTTTTTAAGGATTAGAAACAGAGTAGAAGTGGGTGTTTGGTGTCAATGTGTACTCTGCCCCCAGTGACAAGGGCCTTGCCAGTGACACTCTTCACCAATGAGAGCAGCGCTTCCATAGAGGTGCAAGAAGCCAGCAAGCCCACTTGATAGCTCTTCCTCCCAACCTCACAAAGGAAATATTCCAATTATCTGTCTGGAAAGTAAGTAAAAGAAGAAAATGGGGACAAAATCTATTATTTTCAACCATATAGCTTCAAATTTTGAAATAAATGGTACTGAAGTGTGATAAGAACCAGAAGCTACAGAACTTCTCTCACACAAAAGTGAAGGAAATAAGTAAGAACCTCTCCCCTGCTTTTTTAGTCTTGGAGTCATAGATTTTTTTTTTTTTAATCTCACCCTCTGTGATGGTTAATTTTATGTGTCAAATTCACTGGCCACAGAGTGCTCAGACTGAACATTATTTCTGGGTGTCTGTGAGGATGTTTCTGGCTGAGATCATCATTCGAATCAGTGGGTCCAATAAATTAGATTGTCCTCCCCGATGTGGGTGAGCATCATCCAGTCTGTTAAGGGACTGAAAAGGACAATGCAGAGGAAAAGGGGATTATTCCCTTTTTTGCTTCCCTGTTGAGCTGGGACATTTTCTCTCAGGCTTCGATTTACATCATTGGTCTCTCTAGGTTTCAGGCCTTTGGACTCAAACTGAATCATATCACTGACATTCCTGTGTCTTCAGCTTGCAGACAGATATATAATACATATACACAATGTATATATGTATGTGTGTGTATATATATACATATTTTATAGTTTATTTAAAATATATATAAAATTATCATCTATCTATATATCTATCTATCTACCATCTATCTATCCTTCTATATCAATGTTTCTTCTATTGATTCTGTTTGCCTTGGGAACCCTAATACACCTTCCATTTCATTCTTGAGCTTAACAAATAAAATAATGAGGTTAAAACATGGCCTCCCTCTGAAAAAATATACTTTGTTATTAGAAGTCTTACATGGAACTAGGGGATCTTTGTTGAGTGCTCCCAGGATGGCCAGACCTGATCTGTATATCTGAGTTCTTAAATTAGGGGAGAAGAGCTTCCTTTTTGTCTAGATAAGACAGTTTTGTCCAGACAGTGGAAGCCAACAACCTCAGCATCTCAGATACGTAGCAGAACAGAGTTCTGTTTCTCGTTCATACCACATGGATTGGTGGGGGATTTTTTGCTCTCTGCCCACTGTAGTCATTTGGGGATCAGCTATGGCTGATCCATCATACGGCGGAGAATAGGTAGCCCAGTGAATCATATATGGCTCTTAATACTGCCACCCAGAAGTCACACATCACTTGCACTCACATTTTTATTGGGCCAAGCAAATATGCTGGTGAAACTATTCAGGCTTGAGTAGAGAACAACAAAACCACATCGTTAAAGTAGATGGTGGTTCTCGGGGTTCATGGCAGGGTTACCAGGCCGTGGTTAGAAGCACAGCTGCCAATATCTTGGGCTATACTAGCTGCAAGTTTAATGATCCAAGGCCAGGAACCCAGGTCGGGAAAGCATTCGAAAGAGAGAAAACCCAAAGTGAGACTTAGCTGGGTTAAGTTCAAACTTCTGTTCTAGCAAAATAGATTGCAGAGGCAGATAGCAGGATCTCTTTAGAGTATGTAGAATGGATATCGAGAGGCTTTCTCTGCTCATCTCCTCTTCCTGATGTTTATTCAAATGTTGATCCCAATGGGCAAAGAATGTCTGTTTTTTTTTTTTTTTTTTACAGTCGCTGCATATTTAGATTCAGGTCCTGACTTCAAAGAACTTCAAACTAAGTCGATTCTGACCCTTTGCAAAGTATTTCACCATATTGTAAAAATAGACATCTTGACTGTATACTTTATTTCTACTAGAAATTACATATGAAAAGTTATATTTAATCATCTATTTACAGTCCCATAATAAAGCTGTTGTGGCTATTGTTCTAGAAAGAGAGTGAGGAATATTTATTGAGAACTTTCTCCCTGCTAGACATTTGATATGCGTTATATCCCTTGATTCTCCCATCACTCCTGTGAGTATATCATCACTAATTTGATGCTCAGAGACTGTTTATCAAGTGTTTACCATATTATGGGCCCTCTGCATTAGATATTTTAACTGGTTATCTCATTTAATTCTCACAACAACCTTAGGTAACTAGACAGCTATTCACAAGTGAGAAAACAGGCACAATAATGTTAGGTTAACTTTGTCAAAATATTAAAGTTAAAATATAGAGGAGTGGATTTTTGTACTACGTTAGTCTGTTTGGCAAATCCTATTCCATTATATCAAGTTGCTTTGGTTATTGAGAAAAAATCCTAAACTAAGAATGACTTTTAAAAATCTAGTTTATTCCATTATATGCTACCAATTAAAATTTCAGGTATGTTGAATTTCTAGAACTCTATCCGTGACTTAACTGCCCTCCACTTATTTTCCTGCCTAAATTGCCACTTGAATGTTCCTCTCTCTATCAGCAAAAGTTAATTCATAACTGAAAACCCTACTGACTATAGTTTCAAGCATAAAGATATTTATTGCTTTCGTAACAAGAGGTCTGGAGTAGGTGATATCAATGTCGATTCATCAAAATCCCGAGTTGGTATTTTGTCATTCTGCAGGATTTCTTAATGGTATCCCCAGAAATGATACATCATTTCTACTTACATTTTATTGATCCAAGCAAGGATAATGGCTGGACAATTACTTGAGTAGGACAACTATACCACATCACTAAAAAAGATGGTGGCTCATAGCTCCAACGTCAGAGAGAATGGGTAGAAAGCAAAAAGGACATCTAAGGAAGAGCAAAGGAAAGACAATGGAGAGAGAAAGAGAAATCTCTTCTGACTTTCTTCTATCAGATGAAAAACAACTTCCCAGAAGCTGATGCAGCAGGAGCATGCTCTCACATCTTATCGATGATAACAAGTGCACATTGCAATCCTTATCTACAAGGAAGGCTAACAAAGGAAAGATGGCTTTTTCAGAGTTTGTTGTGGTTGGTATTTTTCCAAAATTTGTAGTATGTGCAAAAAAAAAGAGAAGAAAGGTAGAAATTTATTGTATGTGGTGGAAAGGGGAGAAGAGTTAGGGAAGTAACATGAGAAAGTTTAGCCAACTATGACTGCCGTATGCCTCCAATTCAGTATCAAATGCTTCAAAAATAGTTTATTTGTTCAGCCCTGAAATTCACCTCATGACCCAGTTTCAATATTACCTTCAATTAAAGATTTAAAAAAATCATCCAATTATCAAAAATTTCTTCCAGTTTTAATATTTTCTTTTGATTCCTGCATTAAAGTGCCATTAAATTAGCATTTAATTTCAGTGGAAAGAGCCTTCCAATTTTGAAACTTTCTACCTTCAGATCTCATGCCCACCCTATCCTCACCATCATATCCTAAATAGCGGTGTCAAGTCCTGTCAATTTTACATCAAAATTATTTTCACAATGTATCCATTTTCTTCTACTCTTATCATCCTTATTTCCAGGCATCATCATTTCTCCTTTCAGCCAATGCAATAGTATCCAAGTTGATTTCCTCACTTCCCTTCCAGGTTCCCTATATGATGTTCTTCTCAGAGTAGTTCAAGAAGATTTAGAAATATAAGTTGATTATGCTGCTCCTTGCTTAACACTCTTCATGATCTTCCTATTGTGTAACTTTTACAGCCCTTAATATGCAGCATATCCTCCTAGACGGAGAACTTCTTGAGGCAAAAGAAGTTAATATTCTAGTTAATATTCTACATTTAACAAACAGGGCAGTGCCTGTTATATATGCAGGTGTGTGTATTAGATGAACGAATGAATGCTAGAGTTGTAAGTTTCTATCATCATAGTATATGAAAGATTTATAGTAGGAACTCTTTGAGCAAAGTTCTTCCTTTTTATAGAAAAGATATTCCACAGGCCCCTTTACACAACCATTTGGATAATGAGATCATCTAGCCAAATGGGACAAAATAGTATTGACTGACTTAAACCGTGTTAACACTGAAATTAGGTAAATGAAAACATAGCATCTCTAACAGGGTATTTTCAATTCTGTTATATCACAGGATCTTCCTACTTTAAATGTCAACATTTTGTCTAAAAATAGTTCGATCCACCATTTTACTGTCTTAAAATGATACTTCGGAGCTATTCTTTTTTATATTCAACTATATAAAGCAAATAGGATAACTGGCAGCAAAAACAATCCTCTACTATGAAATAATATGTCTAGTTTGCTAAACAGTTTAACTTAACCATAAACATGTATCTACTAACTACAAGTAATATAAAAATTTACGTTTTCTGTATTAGTTTCCATTTATTTGCATTAGAGTATTAATGAGAATCTTAAAAGCAGTTAATGCATTTTTTTTTTGTAGTTCCTGACCCTATACGATGATTTTCTTCTTTTGACATATCCCTGTTCATCTTTTGTGCCTTACTCTGGTCTATATCCCAGGCTAAGCCAAAACAATTCACGTGGATGGTAATTTACCTCAGAAATCATACACTAATTAAAGATGATCTCTTGTCTCTCCACACTTACTCCAAAGTCAGTCATTTAAAGTACGGTGTCTTAATTAACCTTGAACTCTACTGTTGCAGTTCCGCTGTTGATGTTCGCGTTTGGCACCTCACAGATCCAGGCAATAGAATCCTTCCAATGGCAGTTGCTGGTTACATAATGCTTGTGGACAAGCCTGCTTTCCTTTTTAAATCTGCACAGCAAAAGAGGTTTTACAGAGACTAACGTTTGTTTCTACTGTTACTCTGAAAACTCTCTCCAATATTACTCAGCAGCCCTCCATCCTACCTTATTTTACCTACTGCATGACAAAATGTATACTCTATATCCCACTTGCGCTCCTAGAAAAAGTAACAGTAATTAAAATCCATCTGCTTGCCACTCACTGGGGTCTCACTATGCAATTTTTTATATTTTATTGTGTGATCACAAAACTGTCCTCTCAATTGCAAAGCTATGGAATGTAAAATGTTGTGTTTTTAAATGTCACTATTTCTTTTAATTCCGTATTTCTTGATTTTTGTGATTTTTTTCACTTGTTACATATCAATCCCGATTGTCCCCACCATAGCTTTTCTTATGAATATATATATATAGCAAGTGGCCCTTATTTAAAGTTTCTGTGTCAAGAATAAGTCAATCG